>NC_133780.1:7438530-7755653 GCF_003597395.2 Chelonoidis abingdonii | reverse complement strand
GTGTAAAGAACACGAAGGAATGAAAAGAAAGAGGGGAAAGAAACAACAAGGACAAAGCTTAGAGTCAGGTCTGTCTAGCACAGTAGGTGTCCAGGCAGTGGTGGGCTGGATTCTACTCCAGCGGCTAGCACAAGGCGCCCGTTGGTGCTGCGGCCACACTGCTATTGGTAGTGGGTCGAACCCCCAGAGTCTTAATCCCGCCACAGCTCCAGCTGTCGGGCTGGGGCCGGGATTTAAGGGGCTCAAGGCTACCCCTCAGCAGCAGGAGCTCTGCCCTTTTAATCCCTGCTCAGCCCCGCAAAGCTCGAGGTTCCCCCGCCCTGGGCCCCGGGGCTTTTATTGCCCGTGAGCCCCAGGGGGTCCCAGCCACTCTGCAGCTGGAGCCGTGTTGATTTAAGGGCCCTGGGTCTCCAGCCACAGCAGTGCCCAGGGCTTTAAATCTTGAGAGGCCACGCCCCTTCTGAATGAGGCCATGCCCTTCTGGATGAGGCCACCCCCCCTCAGGACTCCAGCAGTCCAGTAAATCCTGTACAATTACTTTCACTCTTGGATTAACTAGAGTGATGGAAAACCTTCTGTCAATGCAGGATGCATCTACACTAGGGCCCTTCAGGAGACCAGCTAGCGTGTGTAGCAGTGCCCCTCTATTCACTGTATGTTAGACATTCCTTGTTCATCCGTAGGCCTGTCCACCCTAACCTAGCTCAGCTTAGCTACATTGCTGAAACTGGAAAAATGTACACCCTCACCGGTATGTTAGTTAGGTCGATCTAACCCCATGTAGATGCGATAAGTCAAGGGAAGATTCTTTGTTGCCTAACTACTGGCTCTCTGTCAATGTAGGATGTGTCTTATGCTAGGCATATTTCTATCTGGATACTGGGGTGATGCACACTCCTCAGTCCCTGGCTCGCCTTGCTAGTTCCTGCTGGTGTGGGTCTCCAGCTTCTCCCCAAACCCAAATTATTCTGTTGTCCCGGCCACCCCCACATCTGCCTGTCCCCAGCCTCGGCTCGTTAATTCTACCCCACATCACTTCTGCCCCCAGCCCCTCTTCAGTTCTGACCTGCAGCCCCCACTTCTGCCCTCAGGCCCCTCTGTCTTTCCTGCAGCACAGGGTTCTTCCCCCTCCGCCCCCTCCATCCCTGGTGCTGCAGGGAGGGAGGGAGAGAGCTTCAGGAGTCATAGAGTTTAAGAGGCCAGAGGATTGTGTAGACAGGAGTCCTCCAGGCCATAGGGGCTAGGAGGACTATGACTAGAGAAACCCATTTTTTCATTCCAGTGGACGGTTCCCGCCCCATGTCTCAGTGGCACTGTCTGACACAGGATCCCCAGAGTCCTCCTGGATTATAGATAACAGAGGCAAACAGGCTGCACAATCCTGGGGCAGTGATGCGATTCACTTTCTCTACCTCGCTTACTCAATGCTCTCCATGTGTTGACAGTCCAGACAGTGCAGAGTTGGAGGGTAGCAACCTCCAGGGTCATAGGGACGGCTGATAGAAAGTCCACAGCAATGATCACGAGACTCATGGTTTGTAAAGGGTTAAATCTCATGTGCATTTTATATAACACCTGGTATATGGATTTGTGCCAGCTCTTTCTTCGACCCAAACTCCAGATTGGTCACAGAGACCGAGGCCTAGCAAATAGTGATCAGACTTAAGAGAAGCAGGGTAACCAAGATAACTTGCCTTTGCTAAATATGCTTGGTCAGGAGAAATGCCAGATCTTGAAGCATAACTGAAATAATTTTTTTCATCAATGTTCAGATTGATGTTCTATTGTATTCAGTCTCTTCTGTAGGGCGTTCTTCCCATAGATCCAACTTGAGTTTACGAAAATTGGCAGTCGGTATAGATATGGCATCCTTCCACCTCTCTTCCAGGGACCATGCCCTGCCTTAAGCAATAAAGGAGACAATTTGTATTGCCATATACTTTCACTGTTTCTTTGCTTTAACCCCAGAATGTACTGTTTGACAATCAATAGTACTTGCTCCTTCCTATGGACCCCAAATCAGAATTCAACTATTATTTTATACTAATAACATTTTATCAAAGTATTAACTAAATGTTAACTTTGCTAACTTGAGACCATGGGCGGATGACATTATGTTAACCTTCTAACCACTGGCTAATGTGCTATCTTGTCTTGTTGCAAAACCTATCCTGGGGTTGGAACTGCTCCCTGTCACTTTCCCCTGCCATGCAAAAATCTATATATTCTATTGTAATAACTGATTGGCAGTGTCTTGAGTTTATTAGCAATGGGTGCACTCGCCAGCGCTGTGTGTAATAAACTCTATGCTTGACTCTACATGGTGTGGATTTCTGTCCTTCATGTGTGAGGCTACAGAGGCTGAATCTCATGACTCATTAGGTCAGAAGACCATATGATCATCGTATGACCTCCTGCACAAGGCAAGGCACACAGAACCCTACTCCATTCTTATAACCCCCCTAACTATGTCCGAGTTATTGAAGTCTCAATTTTGGTGTTTGAAGACCTCAAGGTGCAGAGATTCACCAGCAAGCGACCCCTGCCCCACACTGCAGAGGAAGGCGAAAAACTCCAGGCCTCTGCCAATCTGCTCTGGAGGAAAATTCTTCCACCCCAAATATGGCGATCAGCTAAACCCTGAGCATGTGCGCAAGACTCACCAGCCGCACTAAGGAAAGAATTATCTGCAGTAACTCAGATCCCATCCATCCAACATCCCATCACAGACCATTGAGCAGATTTATCTGCTGATAATCCAAGATCAATTGCCCAAATTAAACTATCCTATCTATCATCCCTTCCATAAACTTATCAAGCTTAGTCTTAAGCCAGCTAAGTCTTTTGCCCCCACTACTCCCCTTGGAAGGCTGTTCAGAACTTCACTCCTCTAATGGTTAGAACCTTGGTCTAATTTCAAGTCAAACTTCCTAATGTCCAGTTTATACCATTGTCTCTGTGTCTACATTAGTACTAAGCCTAAATATTCCTCTCCCTCCCAATATTAATCCCCCTGATATATTATATAGAGCAAGCTATCCCCCCGCAGCCTCTTTTGGCCAGGCTAAACAAGCCAAGTCTTTGAGTCTCCTTTCATAAGGCAGGTTTTCCATTCCTCGGTCATCCTAGTAGCCCGTCTCTGAACTGTTCCAGTTTGAATTCATCCTTCTTAAACATGGGAGACCAGAACTGCACACAGTTCCAGGTGGGTCTCACATGCCTTATATAACGGTACTAACACTCCTTTATCTTTGCTGGAAATATCTCGCCTGATGCATTTGCTTTTTTAACGTCCATATCACATTGGTGGCTCATAATCATCCTGCGATCAACCAGTACTCCAAGGTCCTTCTCTCCTCTGTTGTTTCCAACTGATGTGTCCCCAATGTGTATCTAAAATTCTTATTATTAATCCCTAAGTGCATGACCTTGCACTTTTCACTATTCAAGTTCATCCTATTACTATTATCCAGTTTACAAGGTCATCCAGATCTTCCTGTATGGTATCCCGGTCCTTCTCCGTGTTAGCAATACCCCCACTTTGTGTCATCCGGAAACTTTATTAGCACATTCCCACTCGTTGTGCAAGGTCAGTCTAAATTGACCACTTTCCAAATAGGCTTCAAACTCACCTTTTAAATAAAAGTTTTCCCACCATAAAAGGAAAACCAATTCATAATCTAAGCAAATACCTAGAACCTAGGAAAGTGTGAAAAGCAGAACATTCCATTACATTCTACTCTTTACCTTGCTATGTTGGGATCTAATTTACCTGTCAGCACTTAGCTACTTGGTCACAGGCATAAAGAAAGCCATTAAACAGAAGTAACTACAAAAATAGGATCTAATTCTGCTTCTAGCATTTCATTTGGAATTAGTAGGTTTTGGTCAGGATGAACTGTCTAGCCAACATAACTACACTTATGGATATATATATGCACTAATAATCACTTCCTGGAACCACTCTACATATGAAGAAACACACAACCCCCAGTTATCATGCAAAACTGTATAAAAATCAAAGTTCTCTCTCTGAAAAAATTTTCAGAATGAAAACAGGTTCCTTTTCCCCAGACCCAGAATTGAGCGAGTAATTTACAAATTGGAAACACTGGATCTGTGACATTTTTTCCTTTGTGAAAACTGGCAATATTTCCCAATTCCCCTGTGGAGAACTGTGACACTTGGCCCACACTTTTATTCAGCATGAAGATGGATCCTAAGATGCAGGAGAAAACGGTGCAGCTTGAACCTCCATATCTGGGTTGTTGGGAAGAGTGTGGCCTCTTGTGCAACAAGGAAAATCCTCCGGCTGTCTTAACTTTCCACTTCTTCAAAGACTCCCCATACAGCTTTCAAGAAGTGTGGATCTGCCCTAGCTATACACCTTTCCCATCCCAAATTCTGCCACCTCCCTCCTTCTACCCACATTTATGCTCTGCTCCTCTGTGTCCTGGACTCCTGGAGAGACCCCTGCACCGAAGGAATTCCCAGAGGACTTTATGCCTACCTTTGGGTGTGGCCCATTTACACCGCTTAGTGGTGTAAATGGCTGTAGTGCAATGATTATTGGGTCCAAGGCCCTTTCTGAACAAAATATGCATGTCACTTTCAGAGATATTCAGCCTTAATATAAGCAGGTGCCATTCCTGCTGACTTCAGTGGGCGTTTGGTCCACTCACATCAGGCTGAATATAGTCCATTGTTGGCATCCACCCCCAATTCAATGGAGCACTGTAATTTGGTGAGGGGAAAGGGAATGAAAAAGAGAACGAGCTAGTATATTTACCATGACTTCTGAAGCAAGAACATTGTAAACACAGAAGGTTGAAAGAGGAACTAAACTAACTCACTGCTATTTATTGAAAAGAAATTAAGCTGAATGTTTTCTTACTGTCTGTGAGAGAGGGGAATGTGTTGCTCAGCATCCAGCTAATGGTCTTCCTCAGTACAGAGTTACAGTGCACTCAGAGTCACAGCTCTACATCCACTAGTAATCCTTGCAGACTAGGTAAATTTTACTGAACATTATTTAATTAAAAAGTCCAGAAGGAAGCATTCCAATGCTGTGGTCCAGTGCACAATGCAGTGTCTTTTGTAGACCATAGCCATGTTCTCTTTGTTTTCAGAAAGCCTCCCAAAGGGAAGGACTCAGGAGAGTATGCAAGCAATCCTCTGAGAACCTGTTTCTGAAAATTTTCTCTAGCTCTGTTCCATCAGAGCCTAAATGCCTGGGTCTTGCACCACTTTTCACCAGCTGTAATTTTACTTACAGAAAATACTGCCTGAATCTAAAAAAACACAATCCATTTTCGCTGGTGTCATAGTTTTCTGAATTTTGCACCAGTCTAACTCATTCTCTCTCTTCAAAGGACATTGCAAAATTTGTTAAATATTTTGTTGAATTCAAACAAGTTATAAACTTTTCTCATCTGTGTTTATGAGAAAAAGAAAACTAAAGCCGTAATTGGACAGACATTTTAATGAGTGATGGGCAGTGTTTTCCCCTCCCCCCTTTCTTTCTAGTAATGTGCAGGGCTGCTTTCCTTCATAGCTGTAAACTCAAAATACAAAATTATATACATTTGCAACAATCTGCCTGAACTTTAATTTCTCACCTTCTCTGTCCAGTGAGAGGATACAGAAAGTGAAATACTTCCATGGGGTTAGATGCCCAGTTTTAATCACCTATCAAATGGCAGCAGCTGAACAGGGAGCATGGGCAAAAAATTGGTTCAAAACGTTCAATTGAAAGATCTAAGAAAGTCAGATTTCCTGATTTCACATTAAAGTTCAGCATGGATCAATAATTCAATGCATCAGGCAGAAACCTAATGTCATGGATGCGTTGTTGGAGCCAGAGACCAGGAGTAAGAACTGGAGTCAGGATACAATCAAGGCAGGGGCAAGGCAGGAGAAGGGTTAGAGCAAGGCTGGGAAAGGAGGCATAGGATGATCATAGCTGCAGTTGTAAGCATTGAGCAGCTGCTGGCTTGGTGCTGCTGCTGGTTTAAGAGCAGGTACCATGAACCTTTCAGCTAACCAAGGGGTCTAATCAATCAGGGTGTCAGCTATGGTCCCTGCCTGACACCTAAGTGGTCAATACTTTCAAATCTTTAAGCCCAATACAGGATAGTTGGAGGCTGGAAACGAGTCTACCGTTCAAATGTGCCTGTCTGTAGAGGTGCTTTTAAACAAAGTTCACTTTGTGCATGGTTTTCAATATACATCTTAAAATACAAGAACACATTATGGATACAGAGTGAATAAGACTGAAATCTAAGTAAAAATGAAAGAAATTTTTATGTGTAACTAAGGCTTATCTCCACTAATAAATGGGCTGGTATAGTAACTGGCAGAGCCTCCTGGCATTATACTCAGCTATGCCAGCCGATGTATTTCTGTCAGCATAGTAATGTCACCTTCCCGAACGCATTAGCTACACTGCCAGAAAACACTGTTCAGTTAACATAGCTGTGCCACACTGAGGTTTTTCCAGCATAGCTATGTCAGCTAGGGATGCCTCCTACTGAAATTGTTACTACACTTCCAGAGCTCTAGTATTTTCCCTCCAAACCCATTACATTAGATTACTAAAGGTACCAGCCAGATCTGTTGACCGATATTTGGTTGATTAACTGAACAATTTTCCTATGTAGTCTCTACCTTTGCAAGCTCCCCCTCCATCCCCCTATGTCTGCCACTCTCTTAGGTCCAACCCTGTAAACCATGAGCATTCCATTGACTCTTTATAGCATCTGGCCGATCAAACGCTTTGCCTCTGGTGCACCTCTGAAAGGCATTCTATAGCTGAAGAAATCTAGAGATCTTTGTAGAGGAGTTATAATTTTTATAAGCTTCCATTCAGGGCAAGAAAATTAATTTCAACTTAGAGGCACTTTAATGATACTGACAATGCATTAAAACTTCTCGTATGCCTGTATTTCCAGGGAACTTGACGAGGAATGACTATAAATGTAGTTCTGATTATAGTTTCTTTCTTTGCAGAATAAGAGGATGCAAATTAAGAGACTGAGATTCATGGGCTAACATTTCAATGCATTATCCTCAAGAAACTTATTTCTCTTCAAGTAGCTATTAGTATTTTCCATGTATTAAGGTCTCTGCATGAATCAGTAGAAATTATTATTATACTGCATTTTCCTCTTTTGTATTGGAAGAAGTAAGCAGTAGTAGAAAGTAATCCTGTTTATATAGTGATTGACAAGTACAAAAAAGATTTGCCAGTATGGCCAGGAAAGCCCTCAATAACATCTCGTGTGAACAGATCTCAAGATAATTTATGAAGTGTATTACAGAGTATTGCTTCATCTACCACTGAAGTGAAACACCTCTGGGATAGAACACAGAAGCTCTAACAGTGCACAGCATGATGACTCCATGACTGCAGACAAGAGACAAATATACTTAAGTCCGTGGGACTACTCACAAGCTTAAACATTCTTGCCAAGATTCTACAGAGCCCAGCAAGCCACATAGTGTGGACTACATTAAGGACACTAGCACCCAATATTTTTGAATACATGCTAATGGAATTTCAAATGTACTATCTACTGCTGCCACATGCACATTCCACCGCCATCCTACAGCTTACTGAGTGTGTAAACTGAACATCCTTTCACCAGGCCATTGGAACAGGGATTAAGTGGGCTCCCTTAGAAAACAACAGGGCAATGACTCCATTTATACAATGCATGCAGTGGGAAAAATGTCCGATTTCCTTCATGAAGGTAAATCCTGATCTGTGGAACACCCAAGTATCCTGCCATGCATCCACATTAGCATCCACGTTTCTACCCCTGGGTTGACTGCAGCCTGCAAATTGATACAGTAGATCCTTATCAGTTCAGGTACTCTTATGCTCTTGCGAGAGAAACTAGGTGCATAATTCCACAAATGGCACCGGTGGAGTTGGAGACCATTCTCTCGAAAACCAGCAATTATTTTAGGAACATTTGTAATAGCCCACCACCTTGGGTTCATCACCATCCTGATTACCTCACAAACCTTTACAACAACCACCCCTACAGCTGTTTTGTCAACTCCAAACGGTTAGATATGGCCATATAGCAGTCTGGTTGTGCCAGCTTCCAGATGGCTATAGTGATCTGCTTCTGGACAGGAATAGCTGCTCTCCGTGGGTGTCTAGAACTGGAGGTAGGGAAAAGTTGATCAGAACCTCAGGAATGTTTGCTTCTTCATGCAAAAAGTTCTGGACCATGCTGGTCATCACAGGCTGCATGACATGTCGATCTACCACTCTGTGCTTGTAGCCTCTCAGAAGCAATGGTCTACACAGAGGGAAATCTGTAGCTAAGGCAAAAACGGGCATGAGCAGCATCAGCTGGGTTGCAGACATGTCAGTATACTCCTCTGAGAGGTGCTTCAGCAGTTCAAAAACCACTAAAGACCTCCGCATCTTATAGACTCATTGCCTTGGGTCCCAAAATAGGACTGAGAGGATGAGGTAGAGAAGCTCTCCTCAGGGGCGTATAGACAAATGGTTCACCTGGATGCATCATGGGTAAAACACATTTGTCATCTCCTGCGACATATAGACAAGTTCTCCCAACCAGAGCAGATTTAGCTAGAAACCCTGGGATACAATAGTACATGTCCAGAGAAGCTGAAGTTCCGACTTGGGGCTGTGTAACAGCATGGAATGCCAGAATGGTTGTGAAGCCATGGTTTCCATTGGCAATGGATGCTCAAAATGTGGGACTTGGAAACTGAGTCCACAAGTCCAGGTCCCACTCTGTACTTGTAGATATACTCATACAAAGAATACCCATTCAGCAAGACTTCTATGTTCATACCAAATAAGCTCTAGCTCAAGCACCAGCTGATCTTTGCTTGTGGCAGGTGGAAAAGAACCACAGTGTCATTCTTAGATTGCAACCATTTCAAATAACAAGCACAGATGAGTTCTATCAACTTCAGTCGGACCAGCATTTTCACCCATATCTTCATGTATTGGTACACTCACTCTGATCCTGACTGGACTCTAAGTTAATATAAAATAATAAATGTAAGTTAAAGCACTAAGAGTGAGCAAAAAATGAGTGGTCGGTGTTATTTTATTATGTTACTAAGACAACATTCATACCTGATGAAAAAAATGAGAGAAGTTGCTACTGCGCTTCTGAATGCCCTTTAATCAAAGGAAGGAAGCTGCAGAGATTAAAAGTATCCCAGTACGTCTTATCTCTACAACAGTGCACAGGGCAGGGATGCAAAAACCATGCTTGAAGTGTCCCTAGCCTCTATTTGCCAGAAGCTAGAATAGGTGACAGAGGAGAATCACCTCATTATCTCTTCTGTCAGTCCTCTCGAAGCATCTGGTATTGGCATTATTGGAAGACAGGATACTGGGCTAGGATGACCATTGGTCTGACCCAGTATGACTGCTCTACCGTTCTTAGGGTATTCTTTAGGACATGTGAATAAACTAGCATATATAGGTAAAATTAAAATGTTATCAAAATAAGCCGCTTCTTTAGAATCAGAATTTGAGAACTGAAGCTTTTATGCCGTCTGAACCCTTCATGCACTGAATAACATTTTGTTTTGGAGAGAAAAAGGTTGTTTGAGCTCTTTTATTGTAAGGATGTAGAAATACAAACGGTCTACAACTCCTGCCTATGGTTTTTTTCCCCTTTCTTGGGATGCAGGCTTCCGATAGTTTCTGCAGCTGCGACTTAAAGTAATTCCAGGCCTCCTCTGCATTTAGATCCACAAGTTCTTCAATCCAATCCACTTCCCTAACTAATTTCCTTAACTTATTCAGGGTCCCCAGTGGAATATTCTCCTCCAGGTCTCAGGGACACAGGCTAAGCCGGGCTCTCCACACCCAGAGCCAGGGTCGGATTCTCTCCCCAGGGACAGAGCCCAGTGGGAAAGTGAAGATCGGGACCTCGTCATCAGCATCGATAAATGTCACCTGCCCCTGGTAACAGTCCAGACAAACCCGGATCCTGCTGGGGACCCGGCTCAAGGGCAGGAGGGTCGCAGGGGAGGTGAGAGCCCGAAATTGACTCCAGTCCCGTTCCACAGCCCAGATCCCCCCCTCAGGGCTATGGCTGATCCCTCCCTTCCTGCTCACAGACTCTCTGGCCACCCCCGCAGCCCAGTATGGCCCATCCCCCACCACCACCTCCCAGCAATGTCTCCCCGAAGTGAATCTCTCAGAGCCCAGCACACAGGGCTCAGGGTCAAATCTCTCAGGGTTGTTGGGCAGATCCTGCCGTATGTGTCCCCATCTCACGCTTTTCCGATCCCCAGACAGGACGAGTTGGGGATGAGCCGTGTCTGGATCCAGAGTCACATTCGCTGGGGAGAGAGAATCAGAGCGTTAGAGGCAGAGCTCAGCTCTGGGGGAGGCTGGGACCATTTCTCACACTTCCCAGCAGCCCCGTCCTGGCTGGAACAGTCCTGGCCTGGATCCCAGGGAGCTGCCTCTGTCCTGGGCACCTGAGACTGAGCAGCGATGTCACTGCAGTTGCTCTGCCTTTGTAATGGGATCCACTTAACTAGTTTCTCATTTATTGCAGAGGCTTCAGCTCCCAGCTCCCCCTTCTGGGGCTGCTCCATTCCCAGCAGCACAGATACAGACAGGTGTCAGAAGCTTTTAATGAGAAGGGAGCAGAAAAATTAGGTACCAGCTTTAAACCCCAGAGGGAAGCTCCCTCCCCTAATGCAGCCTCCACTCCCAGGCCAGGGAACAGAGAGGAAGGTGCAGTACTGGGGAAGAGCTGCTTAACATCAGAGAGTAGGAGGTGGCATTGGGTGGGGTAACCCCATCCCCAGCCTAGAGAAAAAGGAGGAGCTACCAGCATCACAGGGAGAGCATCTCCCTTATCCAGGAAGCAGTGAGCAGCTCCAATGGGAGAGCCCAGACCTGCCCAAAGGAAAAGCAGGACTTTGGAGAAGAGCAATGGGGGAAGACTCCCTGCACCGGGGTAAAGCAGAGGGATGTGTCAGCCCTCAGGGCAGAGAGCTCTGTTCACAGGCTGCTCAGTGAGTGTTTCTGTTCATCAGCATGGGCATGAACTCAGCACTAAACTTGGTGTCAGGATTTTTTGTGTGACATCAGCTTGGGATCTACCCAGGAGTTCCTGAACTTGGTAGAATTGGGGGGTGGGGGGGCATGAGGTCCCGAAGCCTGTGGCCCCACCCCCTCCATGGGCCCATCCTACACCTTCTATTCCCACCGAGGTCCCGCCTCCCCAGACAAGACTGGGAACCTTGGCTGCTGTGGAGTGCCCCTGATCCTCCACCTGCCCTGGGCCGAGGTCCAGGGGGCCTGAGAGCAGTCCCTGGCCCATGTCCCGCTCCCTGGAGTGTGCCACCCAGGGCAGGTGGAGGGTCCAGGTAGTGATGAGCTGCCAAAATATTAACAACCGGTTCCCTCTTCCTCACCCCACGAGGGGGTCATGCCCCACCCCGGGACTCCTGCCCCATCCAACCCCCCACATTCCTTGACAGCTCCCCCCCCAGGATCCCTGTCCCATCCACCCCCCCCACCCCACGCCGCCCCATCTAACCCCTCCTCTCATTCCTGATGGCCCCCCCAGGACCCCTGCCCCATCTAACGACCCCTTCTCTCTGTGCCCTGCCTGCCCCTGGAACCCCTGCCTGCCCCCACCGCCCCATCCAACCCCTGCTCCTTCCTGACTGCCCCCCCGGGACCCTTGTCCCCATTCAATCCCTCTGTTCCCTGCCCTCTGATCGCCCCAACACTAATTCACCTCCCGAACTCCTCTGCCCTCTGTCCAACACCCCCTTCCTGCTTCCTGCCCCCTTACCATGCTGCCTGGAGGTGGGGGCTGGGCTGGGCCGGGGCCAGGCTGGGCCACTCGGCCGGGGTTGGGACCAGAGCTGGGGCGCTGGCCGGGGCTGGTGTTGGGGCACCCAGCTGTCTGGGACCAGGGCTGGGCCGGAGCCGTGCCTCTCGGCTGGCTGGGCCCAGGGGCCGGGCCGGAGCAGCCCCGCCCGGCCAAAATCGGGACCGGGCTGGAGCTGCGCCGCCTAGGGACGGGATTGGAGGCCAGGCTGGAGCCATGCAGTGCCTGGAGCCCTCCTCGCGCTCCCACCCCCCTATCCCAGCTCACCTGCAGGAAGCTGCCGTTTCCTTCTTAACCTTCCCAGGCTTCCCGCGCAAACAGCTGATTCGCGGGAAGCCAGGGAGGAGGAGGAGAAGCCGGGGGAGCATTCAGGAGAGGAGGCAGAGGCGGAGTGAGGTGAGCTAGGGCTGGGGAAAGGGCAGGGAGCTGCTGGGGCTTTTGTTAAATTTAGAAGCCCTTTTCGAACCGGTTGTCCCTTGCGAGACAACCGGTTCTAAAAGGGCTTCTAAATTTAACAACCGGTTCCCACAAACTGGTGGGAACCGGCTCCTGCTCACCACTGGCTTCAGGGCTTCCCAGCGTGTCCCGGGTTCCCTCGGTGAGAACCCACCTCTAGCTTGTGGCCTGACCAGGGGCACGGCCTTGGGCGAAGAGGAGAAGGGGTAGAGCCATGGAGAGGGGCCAGGACCAGGAAGAGGCTGGTGCCACAGGCAGGGTCTGTGCATCATGGGGGAAAGCTGATCAGCTGCCGTACCATGAAGCACAGAAACTGTCTGCGAAGCTCTGGGCAGGGCTGTCCTTACCCATATGCCAAGTATGCAGGTATGTGCTGCTCCAGACCCTGCTCCACCTCCTTCCCATGGCCTCTGCCCCTCCTCTGCCTCTTCCCATCTCTCCTCCAGCCCCACCCTTCCAATCTATTCTCCAACCCAGACCTGCCCCCATTCCACCCCTTCGCCTAAGCCCCTGTCCCAGCCCCGCCCCCACTGCCTGAGGACCACAGCAGGGTTGGGCCTGCACTCACTGGCAGCAGGAAGTGCAGCAACCAGGCCCGAGCCACGCCACCTGCCCCCCAAGCCAGCCCCCACCCATGGAGGCCTGGGGCCCCCCACAAGCCCCCCACAGGGGGGCTGCATAGAACCCCAGACTGGCTAGGGATGGCCCTGGCTCCAGGCCTGTCCCAGGCCTGCAGTTTCGGGGGCAACATGGTCCCCTGCCCCCAGGAGTGGATTTACCATTAAACACACCGTGCAGTGCCACAGAGCCCCCAACGACAGGGGGGACCCCAAAATGCAGCAGCGCAGCAGGGCTCAGGCAGGCAGATTGCCTGCATGTTCTGGCCAGTGCCCCACACCGCTCCCGGAAGTGGCTGCCTCCTGGCACGTCTCCGCTCGCCCCTGGCGGGGGGAGTGTGTGGAGGGGGAGGCGGCTCTACACGCTGCCTGATCCCCTGCCCTCCTCCTCCCCGCAAGGGGCACGCAGAGACGTGCCATCAGCAGTACAGCAGGGCTAAGGCAGCTCCCTGCTTCCTCTGCCTCCCTCCCTCCACACTGCACTGCTTCCAGAAGTGTCCGGCATATCCCTGTGGCCCCTGGAGGAGGTGGGTGTATCCATGCACTGCCTCTGCCCCAGGGACCAACTCCGCAGCTCCCATTGGCCGGGAACTGCGGCCAATGGGAGCTGCAGGGGTGGCGCCTGCTGGTAGTGCTGTTCAGAGACCATCCTGCCCCCCCCACCAAGGAGCCACTGCCAGAGGGGTGTGCCAGTTGCTTTTGCAGCCACGTCACCCAAGATAAGCCCCGCCCCTTGACCCCCTCCCACACCCCAACACCCTGCCCCGAGCCTGCACCCAAACTTCCTCCCAGAACCTGCATCCCTCACCCCCCCACCCCAACCCCCTGCCCCAGCCCAGAGCCCACACCCAAACTGCCTCCCAGAGCCCAACCCCCACACCCACTCCTGCACCGCAATCCCCTGCCCCAATCAAGGTACCTCTCTTTATTTTCATTTACTTCCTATTACTTATAATATAGGAGGAGGATGAAGGAAAAAAGAATGAAAGACGGGGGGGAGGGGGAAGATAAGAGAGAATGTTCTTTTTTTTGGCTGGGTCCCACGGGGGGGCAAAATGAAGCTGCTCACCGGGCCCCACTAACTCTAAATCATGCACTGCCTGCCCCCAAACTATGCCCATGTTAAAAAGTTGGGGGGGGCCTGATCATCCCACTTTTAAAAGTGGTATGGTCTGGCCCTCTAGTCCCCCCTGTTCCAGTGCCCCTGGATCTCCTCACTGTTTACTGTGTTATTTGTAGGGCTGTGTGTCATGGTTGCTGTTAGTTTGGTTGGTAACTTTAGCTACAATCTCATGAAGATGTTTGTATTAGAATTTTCTCATAATTTAAAGACAATCTCCACCTGTAACCTTACCCTGTCTGTGTGCTCCTAGGGATTCCCCTCTTTTTGTCTCCAGTGCAGATGGCAGAGTGTCTGGAGGGGAAAAGCATAAGAGAGGTGAGATTTCAGGCTTTCATATTATAACAGCATCACCACTCTCAACTCATAGACCTGTGTTTTCATCATGACAGAGAAACAGACAGAGACGCACTCAGGTATTTAGTACAAAATGGTCTGAAATCTTCTATTTCCTCTCTCATTCAGGCCGCTCCCATCAATGGAACCAACGTCCTTGCAGCCTCACAACCAACCCTGGACAGGACAGACAATATGTAAATGAGATTTACTTTTCCTCATCATCCCCTCCCACCCTTCAGACTCCAATTGGTTTCTCTCATTCACTTGCTGCCTTTTGTCATAACCTAGACCCAGATCATGCAAAGACTTTGGCATAAAAGTAACTTTACCCAATTGGGTCCTTTTGACACAAACGGGATATTGAGAGTGTGCGAAATCCTGGCACTACTTGTGATCTGTTGGGTCTGTTTACTCAGCGTCTCCACAGAGAGCAGCACGATGGGACCTCGTCCTCAATAGGCAGAAATACCAATAATAATAAAATCATTTTATCCATGTGGAAATTGAGGCAGGGGGAAGGTTGGCTGCAGGGGCCAGATTCACCCCTGTACCGGCATAAAGGGAGAGGGGAGGCAGTTAGTGACTCCGCTATTCAGTGGCTGCAGGGGCTGGTGCAGACCTTGGCACAGGCTGAGGAAGTTCTGAAGCCAGTCAGAGTTACATCCCTATTTCAAGGGCCCCCGTGTGTCTTGCCCAGAGCGCAGAGTGTCAGAGGCCCAGCTTTACACTGCCCATGTCTGTCTGTCCCTCATCCACCCCTCCCTCTTCCTCCTGCCTTCACCACCCCAACCCCATTCCCAGCCCTCTCAGGAACACGCCTTGTGCCTGCAGCTGCTGGGGAGGAGGTACAAGAGGCTCCTGTGCTGGAGGGATCCCTCACTGTGGGGGAGGGGCTTTCTCCTTCCCTATGGCCCATTTGGCCCAGACTAGCTGCCGTACAGGACCAGAGCCCAGTGATGGGCTGGGTCCAGATTTAAGAAGTGGCCTTTAATTTAGGGGTCTAGATGTTGGGTGTCGACCTTTAAGCACCTGGAGCCTGGTTCTCAGAGGCGTTGGGCACCTGCAGCTCCCATTGACTCCATCTGCAGCTGTGGAGGCTGCACAGCTCTGGAGCACCTGCCCTGCAGCCCTCTAGTTGGGAGAGAGAAACTCAGGTGCCCCAAATTTGACCATTTTGCTATTCGTGAGGTTTAATGCTGTGACCTTTGGTAAGTCATGAATTAATGGAAGACATCCTGATGCCTGGGCCTCTGCTACATCTGCTCAAAATGTCTGCTTTCCACTAGTTATTAGGTTAAGTTTTGAGAACTGGTACAAGGGTCATTTCTTATGCATAAGTTTGGACAAACTGAGATTGTGCGTTTGCACTGCCTGACTTGGCTTTGGAAAAGAACATATAATCTGGATGTGTATAATATGTAAGACATTGTAAGGGGTAGTTAGAGCATCATAGGAGAAATGCATCATGACCTGCCTGTGCCCCAGGAGAAGGTAACTGGGCACTATTTCTTTCAGTATGTCTGTCATTTCTTACTTTCACAGTAATTGTAATAGCAAGCCATGCTTTTGGAACAAATAAGGGGTTGAATTAATCAACCTGAGTGATTTGCACCCCAAGTATGTGCCATTCGCACTCAACAATTAAATAAAAGCATAATCTAATTATGAACCAATTGACCAGCACCATTCACCTCTGACAGTCTCAGACACTTATCCCAATTTCCCCTCCTAGATCCCTTCTAGGTACCTTTGAACTTCCTCAGAGCCTCCAACAGCACAATAGTTTTCTGTGAGAAACCACTGACTTGCTCTTCCAGTTCAGGAGAAATCTTCTCTGACTCCTGGAACTTCCCCTTCTCACACCTGGAGAGAAACAATTTCACGTGATTATATTTCATTTAGTGGCTTATTATAAGTTCTTGCTGGTGAGTCGTCGCTCTAATGGGCCTGGAGTTAGAATTCCTCTGCTTCTCCCAGCCTCAGAGCAGGTGCAACACAGCCCATGGCCGTGCAACTTTCCCCTTCGAGGACCCGTTAATCTTCTTCACTTCTGGCTTGGAGAGACCCGCTCTGGAGATAAAAGGCGAATTGAGTCTCCATGGCCAGTTCACTCCATGGTCTCCATGCTCTGAGGGACAGGAGGTTCCCAGGCGAAGTGCTGTAGAAATCTGCCCACTAGGAACTAGACTGAGACACCAACTCCCACCTCCTCAGCTCATTCCACACAGGTTTCCAAACAGTCCTCAGGTGAAGAAGACTCTTGACCACTGCTGCCTTGGGCTGAATGGTGACCAGGGCCCCAGCAGTGACAGGCCCCACAATCCTGAGGCAGCCAGTCCCTTAGGGATGTGACATCTCTAGGAAATACTTGAGGTCAGTCTTTCCCACTGAATGGACAATGCCAGAGTCTTCTTTACAAAAGTGAGAACCTCAGGCTGAAGTTGGCCAGAGACATTTGTATCCAGAATGTGATCTTCACCACACAATTTGTTGTAGAGCCCTGGGGAGATGCGGTGCTAACTGTGACGGGTTCCCCAGGGTGCAGCCTGGGACTGTGGGACCACTGCACCCCCTTAACTCTCTCCAGCCTGGGCTGTCTCTCACAATGCCTTGCTAGTGACAAGCAGCCAACCCCTCCAGGCATTGTTATCACTCAGCACAAGAGCATGCAGAGCTCCACACCCAGCTAGATTGCATGAATGATCCCAGTGCCACTCATGAATCACACAGAGAAAGGCACCAGCCAAATCCCACATCCCTACCCCAGCTCCCAGTATTTTACCTCAGGAATATACCGTCTAATTTATTAATTGGTTCACCCCTTCATCAAGGGAAAGTGGATATACACCAGCCTTTGCAAAACCTGAGCAGATTTACCACACATTTCAGGCAATCTCACTGGTAAAGACAACCAGTAAAAGAAGTTTTTGGACTCCAAAAGATAGATTTTAAATGACTATAAGCGATAGACAAAATGTCAGAGTTAGTTACCAAAAGAAAAGAAAATATAAGAACGCAGTCTAAACTCTCAACACTATTAGACGGGGTAACATCTAGATTAAGCAGTTTTCTCATCCCACTGGATAATGTAGTTCATTGGAGTCTTAAGTCTTCTCAGGCCTTGGCTACACTAGAGAATTACAGTGCTGTTGGTGGCTTTATAGCACTGTAACTCACTCCCCATCCACACTGGCAAGGCACATACACCGCTGTATCTCCGTGGCTACAGTGCTGCTCGTACTCCACCTCCATAACAGGAATAAAGAGTATAGCGCTGCTGCTGCAGTGCTGGGGTGCCAGTGTAAACAGGGAATAATTTTAGTATGCTGTGCCTGACCTCTGGAGGCTTCCCATAATCCTTTTAAGTGAGGATTACTCTCTTTGTTTTGTTGTGAACTCTGGGCTCTGGAGCTGCTTATCAAAAAACCAAACACAGCCCCTGGTTGCTGTGAAGGAGCAGAGGCAGGCATGGGGCTCCCTTTGGAACGCCCACAGCTAGTGTTTGCTTGAAGAGAGGGGGAGGGAGGGGGCTTGAGGAGAAAAGCAGCGCAGTGGGTGGGTGGGGGGTCCGTTTTGGAGCGGCTGCTTATCTGGTCTGTGAGGAAAAAAACTGCTGTTTGCTTTCAGTGAGTGAGAGAGGGGTGTGGGAGGGGGTCGGAACTTCCAAGGCAGCTGGTGACACAGTGTCGGCTCCAAAAATCCATTCTTTCTCTCCCCCACGCTTCCTGTCACTCTCCGCCCCACCCCCCTCTTTTGAAAAGCACGTTGCAGCCACTTGAACGCTGGGATAGCTGCCCATAATGTACCGCTCCCAATGCTGCTACAGATGTTGCAAATGTGGCCACAACAGTGCACTGGTAGCTGTCAGTGTGGCCAGACTGCAGCGCTTTCCCTACTCAACTGTATGAAGACAGGTTTAACTCCCAGTGCTGTACAGCTGCAAGTGCAGCCATACCCTCAGTGTCTTGGTTGCTTTCAGCATAGGTGGGGGCAGGAGAAAGGCCAAGCATGCCCCCCCCGTGTTCTGTTTTATACCCTTAGCCCATGTGCTTGGAGAACACAAGTCCAGGCGTGTCTCTGGTGGGCATTGCTGAGTCCCCAGGCAAGGTTGAGCAATTCCTCTGGTGTGGCCTTATGCAGGTGAGTCACTGCATTGTAGCTCCCTTGCTGGACAAGGGCTGGTGTTATCTGTTCAGTACACACCCGGGTGTTGGTTACCTCCCTTGTCGTTCTCTCTGGAGAGCTAGTATCTGGGTGCCTCCCAAACCCACAGATTATTTTAGTGACAAGCATACAGCACATTCTCATAACTTCATAGGTATTCATAATATACACATTTTGATGGAACACAGCGTTTCAGCAGATCATAACCGTTCCCATGATACCTCACATGGCATGCTGTATACGCAATATCACCATTCTATGTAAATGAGGACTCTGGGGTTACAGAGTGTTCCCCCCAAGGTATAGAATGTCACACCTCCACTCTTAGTTTAGTGCAAGAGGGTTAGTCACTGACTATCTCGAAGGCAGCGTGTGTTATGGTTCTTTTGACATCCAACCATCCAGGCCATGAGGCGGCATGTCTCAGTTTCCCCCTTCACATAGCATACCGTATTTTTTATGGTTTCTCTGCTGTGGTGAGCTTTAAATCTATTTAGCAGTATTAACTGAGAAGTAACATTACCATAAGGTTTAACATTGGTATCAAAATTCTTATTCCAAGACTTAACATTAATACCAAAATTTTATCACAGATGGGTGTTTACAAGTATGTATATGACACGATGCTCTTAGTCTGGTTTGAGGTTGGTTTGTACAACACCCATGGTGTCTTTTGACTCCCTCCCATGTAATCAGTCATTGGCTTTACTTTCCCTTCAGTGTCCCCTACTGTGTAGGCTCTTAATTTAATCAGGGTTCTGGGATTTTGGTGTCTTGGGTTTCAGAGAAGCAGCCATGTTAGTCTGTATCCGCAAAAAGAACAGGAGTACTTGTGGCACCTTAGAGACTAACAAATTTATCTGAGCATAAGCTTTCATGGGCTACAGCCCACTTCATCAGATGCGTAGAATGGAACATATAGTAAGAAGATTATATATATAGGCTAATTAATAGTGTCCATTTCCTGGACACTACTGTGCTAATAAGCGATTTTCACATAAACACCACCCTATGCCGGAAACCGACTGACCACTATACTTACCTACATGCTTCCAGCTTCCATCCAGGACATATCACACGATCCATTGTCTTCAGTCAAGCTCTAAGATAAAACCGCATTTGCTCCAATCCCTCAGACAGAGACAAACACCTACAAGATCTCTATCGAGCATTCTTAAAACTACAGTACCCACCTGCTGAACTGAAAAAAATAGATTGACGGAGCTGGAAGAGTACCCAGAAGTCACCTACTACAGGACAGGCCCAACAAAGAAAACAACAGAACGCCACTAGCTGTCACCTTCAGCCCCCAACTAAAACCTCTCCAGTGCATCATCAAGGATCTACAACCTATCCTGAAAGATGATCCCTCACTCTTGCAGATCTTGGGAGACAGACCAGTCCTCGCTTACAGACAGCCCCCAACCTGAAGCAAATACTCACCAGCAACCACACACCAAAAACACTAACCCAGGAACCTATCCTTGCAACAAAGCCCAATGCCAACTCTGTCCATATATTTATTCAAGTGACACCATCATAAGATCTAATCACATCAGCCATGCCATCAGGGGTTCATTCACCTGCACATCTACCAATGTGATCTATGCCATCATGTGCCAGCAATGCCCCTCTGCCATGTACACTGGCCAAAGCAGACAGACAGTCTCTATGCAAAAGAATAAAAGGACACAAATCTGACATCAGGAACCATAACATTCAAAAACCAGTAGGAGAACACTTCAACCTCTCTGGCCACTCAGTAACAGACTTAAATGTGGCAGCTAACAACCTGGACAGTTCTGTCCCTGACAGGCATTACACCCCCATCTCTTCCTGATGTGGTGGTGCCTCCAGCTGCAGTGCAGAAGCTGGTCTCAACCACCCTACACCTGGAAACATGTGGCTTCCCCCTGCTGCAGAGGAATCAAGGAGGATCTCTCTCATTCCCTCAGCAGTTCCTGAGACCTTATCCTGTCCCTTGGGGATCCCAGCATAAAACTCCCTCCTGCTGCAGGCAAATACTTTAACCTGAGCTACAAGGAAAAAATCATTACCAAGAAGCAGCTAGCAGGTGTTCTATTACCCGTACAGTGAAAACACTTTCCAAACCTTCCCACACACCAAATGGATTTTAGCTAGTGGTATGAGGAATCTGCTTTTGCCCAACCCCCACAATCTCTGTCATTTGGTCAGGTAGCATACTGGCCTTTGGGATCACACTCTGCTTAACCAGAGAGATCTGGGGCCCTGTATCCTTCTGTCCCAAATACTCCCTGCCATTAATTCTGGCAGCCCAGACTTGGGATGCATTCGCGGCCAGTACAGCTACTGGAAAAGGATGGAGCGGAAATCCTCCAGGGACATCTCCATGAAGCTCTCCTGGAGGTACTCCAAAAGCCTTTGCAGAAGGTTTCTGGTCAGTGCAGCCTTATTCCGTCCTCCATGGTAGGACACTTGACCACGCCATGCTAGTAGCAAGTAATCTGGTATCATTGCATGACAAAGCCTGGCAGCATATTGTCCTGGTGTTTGCTGGCATTCAAGCAACATCCGTTCTTTATCTCACTGTGTTATCCTCAGGAGAGCAATATCGTTCATGGTAACCTGGTTGAAATATGAGAATTTAATTATGGGGACAGAGGTGGCCATTCCTAATGGGCTGTGTTTGCCTGTGGCTGTAAAGAAATCCTTCCCTGCAGTTAGCCAAGCTGGGGGGAGAGGGGGGACGTGATTGGCGCTGAGCTTTTTTGCATTTGGCTAGCAGAGATCTTCCCTGATACCAGCCACGCAGTGGGGGGTGGCTAGCAGGGATCTTCCATGATACCAGCCATGCGGTGGTGGTGGAAATCCTTCCCTGCAGTTAGCCAAGCTGGGGGGAGAGGGGGACGTGACTGGAGCTGAGCTTTTTTGCATTTGGCTAGCAGGGATCTTCCATGATACCAGCCATGCCGTGGTGGTGGGGGAGGGGGTAAAAGCGATCATCCCAGAGAATTGGAGGTGGGAGGGGTAGTTTGGCTTCCGCTGCTGCACGTTAACAGGAAAGCCGCAGCACTCAATGGGCTTTGCTTGGTATGTGGGAAAAGAGAGCACAGGATATATGAAGGCTGCAGAAGCTGAAAGACAATGGCTTGCCATGGCTGCATGCCAGCCGAATTCTGTTGCCCAGACCTGCGTCTATGATCTCTAACATCAAAGCCGCAGGCACTCAATATTAAGATGCAAAATGCAACCTTGTACTGAAATCACATGTGCCATGTAATGTGAATAGTGTTGTTCACCATGAAAGAGTATAAGCATTGTTCTGTAAAATGTATCTTTTAAAATACTCTCTCCCTTTTTTCCCTCCCTCCCTCCTGTAGCTGCAAATTTTTCAAGCCTCCCTCCTCCGTCCTGAAGGCTATCTCAGATAAGGTGGTGGAAAAAAAAGGACATGAGACGAAATGTTCACTGAAATCATGGAATCAACCCGCAATGAAAGAGCTCATCTGACTGAGCGGAAGGATGCGGTGACAAAGTACAGGAAAGATGCCAGTGAACGTGAGGACAGAAGGGACGCTCGAAATGAGAGTTGGCGGCAGGAAGATCAGCGGTGTCTTCGGGAAGATCAGCGGTGGCGGGATGCAATGCTGGGGCTGCTGCGTGATCAAACTGTCATGCTCCGGCATCTGGTGGAGCTTCAGGAACGGCAAAAGGACCACAGAGTGCCGCTACAGCCCCTGTATAACCCCCGTCCCACCTTCCCAAGTTCCATAGCCTCCTCACCCAGACGTGTAAAAATGTGTGGGGGGAGGCTCAGTGCACCTACCCACTCCACCCCAGTGAACAGCCCAAGCAAAATGCTGTCATTACTTTGAACTTTTTTAGTGGCCTTTTCCTTCCCTCCTATCCTCCTCCCAAACCCCACCTGGGCTACACCTTGTCAGTTCTCTCCCTCTTTTTATAAGCAATTAATAAAGAATACATGATTTTTAAATGATAGTGACTTTATTTCCTTAGAAAGCAAGCTGTGATGGAAGGAGGAGGGTGGGTTGCTTACAGGGAATGAGTCAATCAAGGGGGCGGGTTTTCATCAAGGAGAAACAAACAGAACTTTCACACTGTAGCCTGGCCAGTCATGAAACTGGTTTTCAAAGCTTCTCTGATGTGCACCGCGTCATGGTGTGCTCTTCTAACTGCCCTGGTGTCTGGCTGCGTGTAATCAGAGGCCAGATGATTTGCCTCAGCCTCTCACCCCACCATAAAGGTCTCTCCCTTATTCTCACTGAGACTGCAGGAATAACAATGGGTATATTGGTTTGGCTGAGGTCCGAGCGAGTCAGTAATGTGCGCCAGCATCCCTTCAAACGTCCAAAGGCACATTCTACCACCATTCTGCACTTGGTCAGCCTGTAGTTGAACAGCTCCTGACTACTGTCCAGGCTGCCTGTATGGCTTCATGAGCCATGGCATTAAGGGGTAGGCTGGGTCCCCAAGGATAAATACAGGCATTTCAACATCCCCAGCTGTTAGTTTCTGGTCTGGGAAGTAAATCCCTTGCTGCAGGTGTTAAACAGATTAGTGTTCCTGAAGACGCAAGCATCATGAACCCTTCCCGGCCTCCCACGCTGATGTTGGTGAAATGTCCCTTGTGATCCACCAGTGCTTGCAGCACCATTGAAAAGTACCCCTTGATGTTTACGTACTGGCTGCACTGGTGCTCCGGTGCCAAGATAGGGATATGGGTTCCATCTATTGCCCCACCACATTTAGGGAATCCCATTGCAGCAAAGCCATCCATTATGACCTGAACATTTCCCAGAGTCACTACCTTTGGTAGAAGCAGGTCAGTGATTGCTTTGGCTACTTGCATCACAGCAGCCCCCACAGTAGATTTGCCCACTCTAAATTGATTCCCGACTGACCGGTAGCTGGCTGGTGTTGCAAGCTTCCATGGGGCTATCGCCACTCGCTTATGAACTGTGAGGGCTGCTCTCATCTTGGTATTCTGGCGCTTCAGGGCAGGGGAAAGCAAGTCGCAAAGTTCCATGAAAGTGCCCTTACGCATGCGAAAGTTTTGCAGCCACTGGGAATTGTCCCACACCTGCAACACTATGTGGTCCCACCAGTCTGTGCTTGTTTCCCACGCCCAGAATCGGCATTGCACGATTAGAACCTGTCCCATTAACAGCATGATCTCCAAAGCGCTAGGGCCCGTGGTTTGAGAGAATTCTGTGTCCATGTCCTCATCACTCTTGTCGCTGCGCTGCCATCGCCGCCTCCTCCTCGCCTGGTTTTTCAGGTCCTGGTTCAGCATAAACTGCACAAGAATGAGCGAGGTGTTTACAATGTTCATGACTGCTGTCTTGAGCTGAGAGGGCTCCATGCTTACTGTGGTATGGCATCTGCACAGTTCATCCAGGAAAAAAGGCACGAAATGGTTGTCTGCTGCTGCTTTCACAGAGGGAGGGGGAGGATGTACCCAGAACTACCAGCGACAATATTTGTTGCCCCATCAGGCACTGGGATCTCAATCCAGAATTCCAAGGGTGGGGGAGATAGCAGGAACTATGGGAGAGCTATGGGATAGCTACCCACAGTGCAACGCTCTGGAAATCGACGCTAGCCTCGGGCTACATGGACGCACACCACCGAATTAATGTGCTTAGTGTGGCCACGTGCACTAGACTCTATACAACCTGTTTCCTAAAATTGGTTTCTGTAAAATCGGAATAATCTCATAGTGTAGACATACCCTTGGTTGCTTGCAGTATAGGTGGGGGCAGGAGAAAGGCCAAGCATGCCCCCCTGTGTTCTGTTTTATACCCTTAGCACATGTGCTTGGAGAACACAAGTCCAGGCATGTCTCTGGTGGGCATTGCTGAGACCCCAGACAAGGTTGAGCAATTCCTCTGGTGTGGCCTTATGCAAGTGAGTCACTGCATTGTAGCTCCCTTGCTGGACAAGGGCTGGTGTTGTCTGTTCAGTACACACTCGGGTATTGGTTACCTCCCTTGTCGTTCTCTCTGGAGAGCTAGTATCTGGGCGCCTCCCAAACCCACAGATTATCTTAGTGACAAGCATACAGCACATTCTCATAACTTCATAGGTATTCATAATATACACATTTTGATGGAACACAGTGTTTCAGCAGATCATAACCTTCTCCATGATACCTCACATGGCATGCTGTATACGCAATATCACGATTATATGTAAATGAGGACTCTGGGGTTACAGAGTGTTCCCCCAAGGTATTGAAAGTCACACCACCAATCTCTTTCCCAACGTTGTGAAATGTGATAGGGAGGGAGAGAGAGCTACGTACCTGCTCAAGATGCTTCTGATATCCTAGAGGACAGAGAGAGGGGGCGGAATTTCAGTCCCATCTGACACGCACACACAGGGGATCCCAGGGAAGGGATTCTGCAAATATGGGGAAGAGAGGCCCTGCCCTGACCCCAGGGCCATGGATTCCCTGAGCTAATGGGGCTTTTCCTTCTCTAATATCAATGTGTCTGTAACGCTTCAAAGAACAGGAATGCACATGCGAGTTACAGTGAGATCTCTGACTGCTGGACCCCTCTGCTTATGATTCAGGCGCCCTCCCTTCCCTGTGTGGGGATCTGGGATGTTTCTAACCACAGGTGCCAGCTTCCAATTGTCCCTTTGGGCGCTCAACCCCAGGCCCTGCCCCCATTCCACTCCTTCCCCCAATGCCACACCCCTGCCCCTCCTCTACCTGTCCCCACCCTGCCTCTTCCCCGCCTCTTTCTGCCCCATCCCCCAAACACACCTCGATCCTCCCCCTCCCTCCCAGCTTCTCCTGCAAACTGTGGAACAGCTGATTGTGGCAGACAAGAGGTGCTGGGAGGGAGGGAGAGGATCGGGAATGGGGTGTGCTCGGGGGAAAGGGCAGAAAGAAGCAGGGAAGAGGCTGGGGGGGTGGGGTGCTGGCTGCCAGTGAGTGCTAAGCACCTGCTAATTTTTTTCCATGGGTGCTCCAGCCATGGAGCCAGGGAGTCTGCATCTCCGTTTCTCACTCAGTCTCACCTGCAGGAATTCACTCGCTGGCTTCTGACACTTCTCCTCCAGCTCACTGACCAGCTCACTGAGATGGGAAATCCGCTGGGAGAGTTTACTGACATTTTCATTCTGGAATCTCACAATCTCCTCGTCCAGCTTCTCCAGCTGGGCCAGCAGGAGTCGCTCTTGTTCCTCCAGGAACTGCGGCAGTTGCTGAAATTCAGACACAATCTTCCGTCTCTCGGTTTGTGTTTGTTTCTGCAGGAAAATAGGGAAAGGGCTGGTCAGGTACATGAATGGTGCCTGGGGTCCTTTCATGGAGAGCTGAGTGTGCAGGAGGGAGAACTTTGTTGAAAATCCTCAGATATCTGACATTTTACTCTACCCTATGGGTACTAAGGAGAGGATTCTCTCACACCTTCCCTTTTGGCCTCTGCATCTCTGAAAGGGAGGTTTCCATGTCTGCCATGTTAGCATATTCTGTTATTTATGGCCTTTGGGAATTCAGACCCAGAGCAGCAGGAGGCAGGACTCAGCATTACACTGACAGAGACAACAGGGGAGAAAAAAGAATCAAACATGTTAATGCATGAAATGACCAGACACAGTGGCCAGCACTTCACAGCTGACATTCAGTTCACTTGAGGAGGATTTCTGGGTAAGCCACAAGAGCTAGACATTAACTCATCAACTGCAATGGAAGCTTAGGGCTTGTCTACACATGAATCTAACCCAGCAATCCATGATCATGGAGAAACACACACAAGCCCAAGTTCACCAAAGCCACATAGGAATCTACCTCCAAACAGACCTCCCACTGCCAGTCCCTGCTGGATCATAACAACAGGCACCTACCAGATACTCCTGGCTTTTCCCCTCTCCAGTCGCTTTCACTCCCAGCAGCTTTTCTTGCTCTTCCCTCAGAGCCTTCAAATGGACCTGGATTTTTTCCTGAAGAAACAGACATGATTTGGGAGGTTTTATTTGGAGGGTTGAGAGGGGTGCGGAGCTGGGTGTTTTTCCACCCAAAGCCTCAGATTGGTTGGTTCTAATCACATTTTTGACATCAGGACCACCAAGGAGATGAAACTTTATCAGTGCAGACTGGGATTGTGTCATATTCAGACTTGTTACCAATTTAGGTTCAATTTTTTTTTTTTGTAATTAGAGAGAGATCTCATTTATAACCAAGCTTTTTTGGTATTTATGAACTGATTAGTAGTGTAGCGCATAGCAGGACTCTGGAGTCACATGGGGTGAATCAATAAATCTGTGTTTGAGAAGGTTTAATGAACAAAGTGATACAAATCCCAGAAGCCACCAGGGTTTAAATATGGGCTGGGAGTTCAGCCCTGAAGCCCTGGGGCTGCACTGGTTGGACACAGCTGGTCTAAGCACCAGGGCAAACCCCATGAGACGTCGGGAGGCCATTCGTCTGGCTGGAAGCTGCGCAGTCGCAGTTTTGTGGAGCACTATCCCTGTCCGGTAGGGACACAGCACTGGATGTGTCTTTGTCCGGTGAAAATGAGAGAAAGAGAAGGAAATAGAGCTGGATTTACAGCAAGGGTGGGCAAACTTTTTGGCCCGAGGGCCACATCAGCGTGCAAAACTGTATGGAGGGCTGTGTAGGGAAGGCAGTGCCTCCCAAACAGCCTGGCCCTTGCCCCCTATCTGCCCCTTCCCACTTCCTGCCCCCCCCCCAGAACCTCTGACCCATCCAACCCCCCATTCTCCTTGTCGCCTGACTGTCCCCTCCTGGGATCCCCTGCCCCTAACTTCTTCACCAGGGGGCCAATAATGAGGTGGCAGCATGGTCTAGTGGTTTGGGCCCTGGACTGGGACAGGGAAGAGCTAGGTTCTATGCCAAGCTCGGCCACTGACATGCTGGGTGACCCTGGGAAACTCACTGCCCTTTGTGCCTCAGTTTCCCTTACCACCCTTTGTTCGTCTTGCTTATTTACACCGTAAACTGCTCAGGGCCGGGATTGTCCCTCACTGTGTTTTGTGCAGGGCCCAGATCTCATTTGTGGTCTATTAGGGCTACTGGGATGCAAATAAAGATAATAATAAATTTTATTAAACAAATCTGTAACAGCAGCTTGTACCTTCTCTTTTCCAGGCTGAAGGTAACACACCCACATAGACTGACCTGCAGCTCTTGTGATTTAAACCTCACTGATCAGTTAACAGTGGAAGGTAATTTTGAAAAGGATTGAGAATCTTAGAGAAAATCTTCCCATATCAGATATTTTAAAGACTTCAATTTTTGCCTTTCTTGCCATGCTAGCTGATCATCTACTTTTTATAACATCACCCATACAATGAAGGCTTTACAGAGCTGAATGATGCATCACACCTGTGACAGGTAACATTCAGTGAAATCAGCCTTTAATTAAAATCCAAAGTTATTACCCATTAAACTTGACAGCAATTCCCTACCTTGTACTCCTGGACAGCCTCCTCTATGGGAACCACTGTGTGAGCTCTGTGATCCTGTGACTCTCTGCAGATCACACAGATGGGGGTTTGATCATCTTCACAGAACAGTTTCAGAGCCTCCTGGTGTCTCTCACACACCCCATCCCCTCCTGCTCCTTTTGCTGCCTGTAAACTCAGCCGTTTGGCTATTTCTAGGACATTTGCCAGCTGCCTGTTGCGCCTGAGGTTTCTCCGTTGCACAGTTTCTCTGCACTGAGGGCAGGAGGCGGCTGTATGGGATCCCTCCCAGCACTGGCCGATGCAGGCTCGGCAGAAATTGTGCCCACACTCCAGAGTGACAGGTTCTGTGAAATACTCCAGACAGATGGGACATGTCACTTCCTCCTGGAGACTTTCCACAGGGTTCTCTGCAGCCATGGCTCCCTCTGGGCAGTGTAACAGGGTAAATTTCAATGTCCTGCCTTCACCCCATGCCTCGCCTGCAGCAACAAGGGGGTGTTTCCCTTCCTAGAACTGACTCACTCTGTTTGCTGAATTGGAAAGAGCCAACTTCCAGCTGGTAACATTACCCCCTGGAGGCTTTCATGAAAAATGTAGCCCACTAGGGCTCTGATCCTGCAATCAGCCCCCTGTGCTGCCGTGGAGGGTCACTGGGGCTTCCCATGGAGGACATCAGAATCCATCCACCTGTCCTGATGAGCCTGCAGAACTGTTTGTCTAAGAAGTGATATTTAGGCTTGGGCAGAGTTCATTTTATTTAATATAAAATTTTGACAGATAACATTTATTTTAAAATATTTTTTTATATTTATCTATTTCAACTTCCACAGTTGCACAGTTTTGATCAATTTAAATGTTCACAGCTGTGGGAATTTATAGAGGGTGTCAGACAATATTTTGGGCATACAATAATTATTTAATGACAGTCGATACTGAGATTCAGAAAGTTCAAACTTTGTAACCATTAAAACACAAATTGACAGCACCACATTTCAACATATACCAAGTAAACATCCTTCAATCAAACTCTAATAAGTTCTCATGCTGCATTTTTCTTACTGTGCCTATTTGTAAATTTAAGTTACTATCAATGGAAACATTCTTTCATCAATTTGTGTGCAAAGTGAAACCAACGATTACAGACACTTATTGATATAATCTAATCCTTCCAAATCAAGTCATTTTAAATTCACAGTCAAAAAACTTGGTTTAGCTGGAATCGATGTTTCAAAGGCCTGATTCTCATGGACACGAACGCTGCTGTGGCTCAGTGTAAAGGAGCCTCAGTGTCACCAACGCTCACAATTTTATAATAAGTCTGATGATATTTGGTGCGTTTGTTAAAGCCCCAGCTCCTGGAAGCATGGGATGAGGTGAGACTCTTGGCTTTCCTTTCCTAAACAAAGGAGGTTTCTAGCTCTCTTGGGTGCAGAGAAAAACTTATAAATGTGATCTGAGTGTAGCCTAAAGGTCTGAGAAACCAGAAGGCAACTGAAAGAACTCAGCATTTATTATTATTTTTCTCTCTCACAAGAGGCAGTCACGTCATTTTGGGGGTCCTGACTCATGATTTTTAAAAATTTGGGATTGGCAAGACTGTGCTACTGAGAATTCAGACCTTAAATCTCTATCCACTACCCATGGAAAGCCCCTTACTTTAGCATGGTTAATAGAAAGGGAAGTAGACAGAGGGGGCAAGGTGTGGGAATGTGCATGGAGCTGGGCTGTGGGCCCACGCAGCAAATATTTACCAGAGCTCCACTCTGGACAGCTCCAGCTGAATATAAGCCCTGAATCTGACAATTGATCCCCTGCTCGCCTGTCCCCCATTCACGTCCTCAGTGTTGCCTGTGGTGGCCCATGAGTCCAACTCCTCCAGTATCCATGAGGCTCGGGGGTGGCATGGCATCACCACAGAGGATAACGTGCAGCTTCTTGTAAAAGCGGCATCAGAGCAACTGCTTCCCTCCCTCGTCCCCTCATATGCCTGGCGCAGCTCTGTGGCTTTCACTGGACAGTGCTGCAGAACCTTCTTGTAGCCCTTCTCCCCCACGCTCCGAGCAATCTGCTCATAGACGTCCACATTTCTACAGCTGGATCGGAGCCAGGCCTGCACAGCCTCTTCTCCCCAGACCCAGGAGATCCAGCATCTTCTGTGCAGTGCAGGAAGCAGAGCGTTGGGAGCCTGTAACCGGCCTGCTCAGCTGGGCAGTTGCTAGGGGAGCTCTCCATGCAGAGCAAGCAGGAAATAGAATTTCAAAAATTCCCAGTCTTTAAACAGGAGGGGCTTGTTCCTGTGAATCTGACTGCTGGGCAGCGGAGTTCAAACCAGTGACCAGAGTGGGTGACAATGGGGCATTGTGGGACACCTCCTGGAGGCCACTTAAACTGATGTGGGCAACGCAGCATCTACACTGCCACTGTGTTGACCTAACTATGTTGACGTAAGTGCAGCACCTCTCTTGGAGGGGTGGAGCTATTCAGTCAACCTAGCATGTTGGTGGGAGGAACACTAGTATGAACGCTGACATTATTAGGTCGGCATAAGCTGCCTGACTTCGACCTAACCCTGTAGTGTAGACCAAGTCTTAGTTGCTTGAGGCCCTTTGTGAATCTGAGCCTTTCTTTTAACTTTGCTCAAATCCTTTCTTTTTTCAGTTTAGTAAACTGGAGGCTTGTGAAACAGTAGGGAAAAAATGACACCTAGTGAAATCCATTTATTGGCTCTCAGGGGCATAGTTTTAAGGTATGATCTCAGAGGCTGAAGAGAAAAGGGAAGATTTTCTCAGTGAAGGAATAATTGAACATGGAGACAGGGGTCTTGCTATCAGCATCGTAAAGAGCCACTCACCCCGATAAACCCTGATCTTTGTGAGTCTTAGGCTCAGAGTCACAGAGGTCCGTGGGGAGGTGAGAGCCTGGAATTGGTTCCCTGCTCAACTTACATCTGACCTTGTTCTCTCTGGATTCCCTTCAGGGAGGCACCTGAGAAAGATTCAGCCATCCCCAAACCCCTTCTTCTGGGGAGAAACAAAGTGAGTGTCAAAGCCTTGGGGTTGAGACCAAGTAAAGATGCTTTTTTCTGGCTGGTCTGTTTCAGTTTAACAACCCACATCCTGTCCATGGGGGCAGTGGCTGAAAGTCCATTGAGCAGCTGCGCAGGGGGCTGTGTGAAATGTGCTGGGATCTCAGCCTGGTTCCCGGGGTGTAGGCTTCTCCATCATACACCGAGGTAACCAGCAAAGTCTGCACTGACTGTGTCCCTCCACGTGAGGCTCAGCAGAAAGGCAATGGACTCAATGGATTGTGCAGACAGAGCTTCTCCCTGACCTTTAGAGACAGATTCATCCTAGGTCAGGGCAGAGGACCAATGGCCCAGGACAGTGTGTATGAGGGGAGCTGGTATGGGGACCCCTACATTGTACAGGGTAAGGGGTTACACAGTGTCTCCCAGCTCCATTGTTTAGTCCAGCTGCAGAAGGGGGCATCTTGGGACAGACTGAGGGGGCCTAGGAGAAGCAGCCAGCTGGGCCCAGAAAAAGAAATGTAACCATGGTGGGAAAAGAGCAGTGACTGGTACTGGGTGTCTGCCATGCCCCAAGTCGGCTGGTTGCCAGCTCTCCCAGCCCGCTTGCAGTGCTGCGTGCCTGAGACACGCACGGAGTCGACCTCTTCTCAGCTACCTCCCCTGTCCCCAGTCTCAGGACTGTGCTTGTTCCATGCACTGAACCAGCCTGGTGTCTGCCACGCTCCAAGCCTGAGTCAACTGAACCCTTGTTTCAGTGTTGTGCAGCTGGGCCATGCACCAAGCCTGAACTACTGGCCTGTGTGGCTAGTTGAGCTGGTAGGTTCATTTCCAAAGGCCGAGGGGTTCAGTGATTGAGGTGTGGGCCTGCTGTATTAGACAGCGACCTGGCATTAAGGTGTACATTTCTAACGCATGCAGCCCGCATGTTTGAGACCCCTGCACTAGAGGAATTTGCCAAGGGACATGGTAGAGTTTCTGTCACTGATAAGTTTTAAATGAAGATTTGGAAAAAAATAGATCAAAATGATGCTCTAGGAATTATCTGGGGTAAGTTCAGTGGCCTGTGTGACACAGGAGACTAGAAAATCAGTCTAGATCACAGTGGCCCCTTCTGGCCTTGGAATCTATGAATCATCTTCCGCTTTGTTTGAGTTCACCTTCTGCATCCTCTTATCACATCTGCCAAAAGGTGGTAGTGATGACGAGTACCTCCCCATGGGTGCAATGCCTCAGCCAACACAAACTGCTGAGAAGCCGCAGCAGAAGAGAGTGAGTTCTTCTGCCTTCCAGCCCAGGGCCATCTCCTGTAAGCTACAGAGTGTGCTGGGAGTCTCCCTCAACAAGCCATGAACATGATTCTGCTGGAATTCCATGCCTAGCCCACAGCCTTTTAAAAATAGCTTGTGTTGGGAGGGGCTGTATCTCAGGAAGTCCTTGAACAAATGACTCCAGCTTTGTACCCCTGACCCTACCCTGGGCCCTCAGGTGGCGTATCAGGTTTCTAGCCAATCAGACTGTGATTTTGAATTTAAAGAAAAAGAGATCACTTGGTTTGGGAAAAAAATGCTGCTGCAACACAATGGTGTGGCTAAGTGCCACCCCATAATATTCTGTAGTTGCTAACATGAGTTGGCTACTTTATTGCCAGTTTCCTTCTGTTCCCTGGCAGCTGGAGGTTGCTAATGCATTTCTCTCACAGCGAGGATGTTGTTGCTTCTTTTCTTGCCCAGGAAAGCATTGCTTGATTCTTTGATTTTATTTACTCAGTCCTCAAGCTTTGCTCTTAGAGCTTTCACTTAAAGCTACCCAGCGGCTTTTCTTCAAGCCCCTTCCAGGCATTTGCTCGTGGGTCCGTCTAGCTTTTCAGGGCAGAACCGTATGGATCTAATACTCCTGGGACAAAGTCTAAGACCAGAAGATAGAAATAAACTTTATTCTGTGAATTTACTCAGTTGAATCTACAGCATCCAAATAACCAAACAGAGCAAAAGAGGAGCATTGAGCTCGGGAACTGGGAGAAGAGGGAAACACCACTGTGTTTTTTATATTCATAAGTAAAGAGCAGAGGACTTTGATGGATGACCCTGTCAGTCAGAACTTAGGCCAGGTCTACGCTATAAATGTCCATTGATAGAACTATTATCGCTCAGGGCGGTGAAAAATCCACACCCCTCTGTAAGAGGCAGTAGCTATGGCAAGGGAGAAGCTCTTCCATCAACATACCGCTGTCTACACCGGGAGTACAGTCGGTACAACTGTGTTCACTGAGGGGTGTGGATTTTTCACACAGTCGTACCGACTGAACTCCCGGTGTAGACAGCGGTACGTTGACGGGAGAGCTTCTCCCCTTGCCATAGCTACCGCCTCTCAGAGAGGTGGATTAACTACACTGATGGGAGAAGCTCTCCTGTCGGCATAGGAGTGTCTTTACTTAAGCATTACAGGGACGTAGCACCGCCGGTGCAGTATTTTAAGTGTAGACCTGCCCTAAGACAGGCAGGCTCTGTGGTGACCCTGAGAGTGGCTCCTGGTGTCTGCTGGTTAGCCAGTTCGTGTGTGTCTGGAGGATCCCAGAGTTATATGGGATGTAAGAGGGTTGAGAAACTCCTGTCACCAGTATAATGCTGAGCAAGTCAGTCTTGTTCCCCCTGACCATTTTATTGTGAGTCTCGCAGCACTCAGTGTTTTTCTTCAAGTCCCAGCTGCTGGAGTAGATAGATTTGAGGGAGCTCAGATTATATTACAGATACATTTCCAGCCTTCATGTTTGTGTAGCAAAGATTGAAAACCGGAAACAAGAACCCCCCTGAAAGCTGGGAAGCCAGAAGGCAAAGAAAAATAACACAAAATTTAAAAAAATGTTTAAGCCAATCTCCTGATTTTGGGGGGCCTGACACAGTTTTTGAATGCTGGAGGCTGGCAAGTTTTTGAATGCTGTGATTAGAATGGCAAAGTGTGATAGCTGAAATGTATATATTACCTATGTCTTTGCTCTACTTTAGATACCTCATATCGAGTGCTCCCTGTTCCTCTGTCGCAGGTGTTAACGGTATGCCTGCCAGTGACCACCTACTGCCATGCCTCCCCGTAACCTTCTCAGTAATTCGACACGCCGGCTCCCAAAGAAGGGGATGATCTTCCCCGAGAAAGAGGATGTGAAAGTAAAGATCGGCTTTCTGCCAGAAGATGTAATGTCATAAAATGTAATTTTCTCCCCTTCATAATCCAGGTAAACCCCAATCTTACTGGGTCTACGACGTAGGCCCAGAGCAGTCTTAGGGGAGGTGAGGGCGCAGTACTGATACCTTGTATTCTGCAAAGCCCAGATCCCCTCCTCTGGTGTATGGCTTATCACTCCCTCATGTATCACAGACTCTTTGGCAATGCCCAAAACCCACTCGTCTTTGTTCCCCACCTCCACTTCCCAGTAACATCTCCCTGAGGTGAAGCCCGTACAGCCCAGCACACAGGGAGCAGGGTAAAACCTGTTCTGTGGCACTAAATATCCTGTGTCTTGGTATTTCTGTAACACACTCTCATCTGTGGACACGATGGAACAAGGATTTGCCAGATCTGGATCTGGAATGGCCTGCGCTGCAAGAGGGGAGAGAGAGAGAGACACACAGGAGAAGAGTGTTAAGGTCCGTCCTCACTGCAGAGTAAACCCAGGTGCGTACACAGCTGCTAACTTGAATGCCCTTCCTGTCCAGATGCATAAACACCTCATCTGAGTTCGGGGGTGCTTTCCACCCAGCATAGGCACCGACTCTGTGGGTGCTCCGGGGCTGAAGCACCCACAGAAAATAAATAGTGGTGCTCAGCACCCACAGGCAGGTTCTGCCAATTAGCTCCCCCCCCTCTGTCCACAGCACCTCCCATCGGCCAACGGGCCTCACTGATCAGCTTCTCCCCCTCCCTCCCAGCACCTTTCTCCTGCCACGGATCCGTTGTTCAGAGGTGGCCACGAGGTTCTGGGGGTGAGGGAGAGGAGTAGGGGCAGGAAGAGGCGGAGGGAGGGGGCAGAATGGAACAGGGCAGGAAGAGATGGGGTAAGGGTGGGGGCTTGGGGGCAAGGCCTGGGACAGAGCGAGGATCAAGAACCCCCCTGGGAACTGGGGAAGTCGGCACCTCTGTGCAGGCTAAACCACTCCAGTGCTGAGAGTCAGAGAATCTGAGGCCAGAAAGGAACCACGTCATCTAATCTGACCCCCGTATAGCACAGGCCACCAACCCCACCCACCACCCACCTAACCCAACCCCCAACAGTAGCCCAAAGCATGACAGCCTACAACAGACGGGACTATTTATGTGCCACAGGCAGAGAAGGAGGTGGCACCAAAGTGCACCAATGCCCGAGACCCCACAATGCAGGGAGATGATTCAGTGAGATACCCCCAAATAATCCTGGTACTTCACCCTCATCCACATGCTGCAGAGGAAGGTGAAAACCCTCCCCCCCATTGTCACTGCCAGCCTGATCTGAGGGAAAATAGCCCTCCAGTGCCTTCCCATGATTCCCCTGTGAAAGACAGACCAGGTACCCCACGAATCACTGGGAAAGAAACACAGAATAGCTCAGTTTATGGTGGCACCATCAGCCACGGAATGTGCTCCCAGAAGTCCTAGAGACTTGCCAACACCAGTGAAAACACAGTAAGTGAGGTAAGGCTCAGCAGCATGGCTCCTTGCACCCAGCCCAGGCTAACCTGGGTGCTAATCCCCATGGTTCCCTCTGCAGTGCAGACAGACCCTTCCAGGCAGAGCTCAGCCCTTGGGGAGACTCGGACCATTTCTCATGCTCCCTAGCAGCCCCAGGCTGGCTAGGGTGGGCACTGAGTGTCAGTCCTGGGGAGCTGCCTGTTGGCTGAAGCTGACCAGGAAAGTATCTGTCGTTCCCGCCAGGCATCTAAGAGGTACTGTTTGGGGGGTGACAAATGGATTTTTTTGTAATTTTTTTTAGGAAGCCTGTATGTGCCTCAGTTTCCCTATATGCAGTGGGTGAAAAGGGACTGTTTGCTCTTGGGACAGGCTAAGCTGCCCACGTTGCTGTCTGTGGCCTGAGGTCCTCAGAAGACAACGGCAACTCCAATTGCGCTGGGAATTAGCCTTCTTGGTGGCACTAACTGTCCACAGCACCGGGATGTGTAAAGTCCATCCAGTGCACTACACTCATTTTGGGGAGGGAGCATGGTCTAGAGGTTAGAAGCCAGGATTCCTGGGCTCTATTCCTCACTCCGCTACTGACTTGCTTTGTGACCTCAGGCATGTCCCTTCCTCTCGCTGCATTCCAGCTTCCCTTTTTGTCAAATGGCCATAAAAGATGTCAAGTATTCAGATGCTGTTGCTGGGGGCCATGAAAGGACACAGATAGGTGACTATGAGATCAGAAGAGAACCCCTTCCCCAGCCTCCAGTGGTGCTCAAGGGACAAGGAGGGGGACACAACACGCTTGTGGTGTTCAGTGATCCTGCTGGGAGCATAGTGCTTGAATGAAACCCTCTTTATCCAAAGTTCTGTATCACAGAGCTTCTGCCATGTTCCTCCTTCCTGTCTGGGAAGCCCAACCACTGAAAGGTACAATTCCCAGTACCACAGGGAGCACCAACCCCCAGGCACAGACAATGATCCTTGAACTCATGGTCCTATCTTTATTGAATTTATCCACCAATGGTTATTAGTATCCTGTCTTCCGACACCGGCCAGTACTAGGTGCCCCAGAGGGAATGAACAGAACAGGTGATCATCAAGTAATCCATCCCCTGTCGCCCATTCCCAGCTTCTGGCAAACAGAGGCAAGGGACACTATCCCTGTCCATCTTGGCTAACAGCCATTCATGGACCTGTCCTTCAAACACTTATTTAGTTCAAAAAAGAAGTCTGTTATGGTCTTGGCCTTCACAACATCCTCTGGCAAGGAGTTCCACATGTTCACTGTGTGTTCTGTGAAGAAATACTTCCTTTTGTTTGTTTTAAACCTGCTGCTGCCTATTAATTTCATTTGGTGACCCCTAGTAACTATTAAGTTATGAGAAGAAGTAAATAACACTTTCTTATTTACTTTCCCCACACCTGTCATGATTTTATAGACCTCTGTCATATCTCCCCTTAGTCATCTCTTTTCCAAGCTGAAAAGACCCAATCTTATTAATCTCTCCTCATATGGCAGCTGTCCCATACCCTAATTGTTTTGGCTGCCCTTTTCTGAACCTTTTCCAATATATCTTTTTTGAGATGGGGCAACCACATCTGCATGCAGTATTCAAGATGTAGGTGCACCATGGATTTATAGAGAGGCAACATGATATTTTCTGTCCCTTTCCTAATGATTCCCAAAATTGTTTGCTTTTTTGAATGCTGCCGCAGTCCTGATTCTCTGCCTGGCTCAGTACTGGCTTGAGCATGGTCTCCCCCCAAGGGACCTTCCACCAGCTGGGGATGGATGGAGCCCAGCACATGAGTCCATGCTCCTGACACTAGGGGAGGAGGGGAGGATAGCATAGGAGCTGGTGGGAGATGCTTCCTTAACTCTTTATTTCCCAGTTTTCAGAGGTTGAAATACAGGTTGCTTTCATCTTCTGGAAAAGTACGAGGCATCAATGGTCAACCTGCACTCTGTGTTAATGACGTTTTGCAGCAGCGAAGCTTGTCTTTTAGATAAAAAATAAAAACAGAGGAAGTTTCTAGTCCTTATAATTACTGAGAGAAGAGCAAAATGTGACCCAAGTGTGCACTAAAGGCTAATTATTGGGAGACCTAAAAAATGTACCCTACTTTCCAATTGTAAATAGTATGTGCACGTTCATACATCACAAAATGGAAGTGGGTGACAGGGGATGGATCATTGGATGATCCCCTGTTCTGTTCATTCCCTCTGGGGCACCTGGCATTGGCCACTGTTGGAAGACAGGATACTGGGCTAGATGGACAATTGGTGTGAACCAATTTGGCCGTTCTTATGATATAATGATTCCTTCCAACCTTGAGATCCATGACTGTATTGGTGGAAACCTCTTGTTTGAATTCAGAAGCTTCTTCTAAAAAATGAATCCTGAGATTTTAAGTAATAATTGTTGTAGGATAATAACCTCATGAAAACTTACCCTCTTTCTCTGCCTTTGAGATCAGAAAGTTCAGTTGATAGGGCAGGGTCTCTAGAGAAAGAAAAGATCAGAGGAGAGCTGATTTCCCCCTTTCTTGCAGGAAAATAGGCTCATGAAAACTTAGGGCTGGATGGATTCACAAAGAAACTTAGGCAAAGTGACATTTAGCATCACATGACCCAAAGTTTAGGCACCTAGAAAGCCATTGTGATTCACAAAGCCTGAGTCAGGCTCCCTGTACCGTGAACGGGGAAAAAGATGCGCCTTGCAATGAGATTCACAAAGCCAGCGTGCTAGGCGACTCCCTGCTTACGCCAGCCAGTGGGAAAGGCCAAGGTGCAGGGTGTGGCGGTGTAGGGGTGTGTGCTAAGCCCTGGCCATCTCAGGGAGTTCGGCCACTGAGTCTGGGCAGCACCGTAGGTGCCTCCCTCGGTGTGGGATTCTCAACTGCGATCCCTCTCTTGGTTTCCAGTACCTGTGCCATTTTTTTTGGCAAGAAGCCTGCAGGGGTGGAGAAAACCCACCTTGCTCATAACTTTTACCCCAGTGGGTGGAGCACTCAGCTGGCCTTGGGGGGACCGCTAGTTCAAGTTAACCCTGTGCCACAGAGGGAGCAGGGATCTGAAATGAGATCTACCGCCTCCCAAGGAGTGCCCTCATCTCTGGGCTGCAGGATTTTCTGATGCGGGGTGCCCATACGTTCTCCTGGGGGAGAGGTTCCACTGGGCATAATCAATAATTCATTGGGCCAGAGGCAGAAAGAAATCAGAAGAACATCTCTGTAGCCTGGCGGTTAGAGCACGCCCTTGGGAGGTGGGAGACCCAGAAGCCTTTCCCTCTGCTCAATTATTTATATGCAGTGGATCAGATTCAAAAGTGGAGACAGAGGCCATATTGGACCCCCATTGGAATTTCTTCTTCTCCACGGGACAAGGGATTTGAACTGGTGGTCTCCCACATCCCATCTCTTTACTCTAATCACGGAGCTATAAGTGATAAGGGAGCTTGCTTTTCCCTAGGGCCTGGTTCTTTTGGGTAAATTCACATATAGGACCTGAGCCAGTAAGCGTGCTCGGAGCAGACATCTCAGATTAGGCCCTGTAGGTGAGTTAGGAGGAGGAACACCTTTCTTTCCCCAGTTCATGTAGCTCTCTGGGGCTTATGTGTCTGGACAGCTAGACTTGAACTGCAGTGCGCACGCACAGAAGAAGAAACACAGATGCCTAGGGAAAATTTACTGCAAAAACAGAGGTGATGAGTGACTTTAGGCAGCTCAGCAGGGGGCCCTGTGAATCCCAGTGTGGTCTGATTCTGGGATTTAGATGCCTAAAATGGCAGGTAGACCCCCAAGTCCTTTTGTGAATCTAGCCCTCACCCTTTCTCTCTGCCTTTGGGCTCAGAAGTCAGTTCAGAGGGCCGGGTCTCTAGAGAAAGGAAGGACTGGAGAGGTGATTTCATGTTGTATTAACTCTGGTGACATTTCTACTGTTAATTAATGTAACTGTGCTTGAGAGAGACAAGCTTTGGAGCTTACTCAGAGCTTTTCTTCGGGTCTGTGTAGCTCAAAAGTTTGTCTGTCACCAACAGGAGTTGGTCCAATAAAAGCTGTTACCTCCCCCATCTTGTCTAATATCCTGGGACTGACACAGCTACAGCAGCACTGCATGAAACGATGCTGTAATTCTGAGACAGCCCAAAGGAAAAGACCATAGGTTGAGAGGCAGATTCGAATGGGGAGACCTTTCCAGCGAGACCAAACTAAAGTGAAATCATCATCCAAAATACACATCTTGCACTTTGCCATCTCCCACCTTCCTCCAAGGATCTCAAAGCACTGGGCGGCATTCACTAATTAGCATAACAAGGTAGGGTGGTCATTATTGCCTCCTTTTGAAAGATGGAGGAACTTGAGGTACAGACTAGGATTTTCAAAAGAGCTGAGGCTCTGTGATGGCCAACTCCTATTGACAGTCAGAGAGAGAGAGATGAGTGCCTAAATCCCATAGGTCCCTTGGAAAATCCCAGCCATGGAGGTTACATTCAACATTTTCTATAACATCTGGTGACTGCATGTCTCAAATTCTGAGTGACCCATTTTGACACCATGAGTTGGGTCTGAGACAATCCAAGTGGAGGCCTGGAGAACTGGCATCAGCCCTGAGCCCTCCCCATCCCACCCACAAAGATGTTTAGCTGGGACGAGCTGAGAACTAATAGGCCAGAGTCCATCTCCTTCCACAGTCAGAGGTGCATCTCGAAGTATCATCACCATAGCATGAACCCAGATAACTGTTAAGTTACCTTTGAATTTCTTCAGAGCCTCCTGCAGACAAACATTTCTTTGGGAAGAGACGCCGACTCTCTCTCTCAGATCCTCTGGCACAGCCACTGGTTTCTCAGACTTCAGCTTCTCACACCTAGAGGGGGAAAACAAGACAAGACAGAACAAAACCAGCCATTCTAAATCTTTTCTGTCTTTTGGGAGAATGAGCTACCAGAGGCTGCTCTCTCGTGGGCTCACTGTGAGCCTCTAACTCCCACTGGTGAGCCAATTGCCCTCCTCTCTGGAGTATTTAAATGCCTAGATCCTCAAATAGGAGTTAAAGAGAGTAAGGGGTCCACAAGCTGCCCCTCAGACAGAAGGGCATAATCTCATGGGAAAGGATGCTCCAGTGGTTAAGGGGTTGCTGTAGGAATCTGGAAACCTATGTTCCACTCCCTTCTCTGCCACAGCCTCCCTGCATGACCTGCGGCAAGTCACTTAAGGCCTGATTTTTAAAGGTCAGTCCTGGGATTTTCAAAAGCACCTAACCAAGCTAGGCTCCCAACTGCCACTGATTCCAATGGGAGCTGCCTAACTTGCTTGCTGGAATTTTCCAAAGCAGGTAAGTGCCTAGCTACATGTCAGGTGTCGAAATACCCTGTAATATCTGACCCGGGGGATCCAATCCCCTTCCAACATCACAAAGCGTAAGGGGGAGTGGGCAGGAGCTACGTACCTGCTCCAGGTGCTTTTGATGTCCTAGAAGAGAGAGAGGGGAGAAGAAAAAAAAAAGAGCTCAGTCCCATGAGCCAGAAGCTGCTGATCGCTCCTGCTCTGGAGAGGACTCACTTTGCCATCCCTAGTTGAGCTCGAGATGCAGTTCTCTGTAGTTGCACCTTTAAAATTCCATTCACAGACTTCAGTGGAATGGGGCCCTTAAGCACACACCATGATTGTGGGTTTTCTTCTTCTAAATTCTATTATGCCTGTGCCAATGGCACTTGCTCAAACAGACTCATCAGACACATGAATCCCGGACTTCCATGTGCAACTGCTGTGTCCAGAGCATTTGCCTCTCACAAGCTAAAAGCTCCATTTATGCAATTCTGGAAACTGGATTCATTCCCATTTCTTAATAGGCCCTGAAAAGAACTTCGCTTTCCTAATCTCCCACTTCCTAGACACTGGAGTTGTGCCGTTTACTCCTGCCAGATCATTAGGGCCCCTCATTTTCCATTTTAATTTTAGTTAAACACTGATAAATTCCCAGGAAAAATTACCACAACAACAAAAACAAATGGAAATCAGTGCAAAAAAACTATTCACTTTTCTAGGTAAATATCAGGTTTATTTTGGTGGATGGAAAGATGGGAAAAAAGTGTTCAGTAGATTAATGCTTTCAATTCTGTTCATCACTCTGGTTTGCTACAGAACTAAAACAGAGCTCAAAAAACACAATGGCCCTCTAAGTTTAAGAAAACAATACATCTCTAATCCCCAAATAAAACTTGTCCTTTGAACCAACAGTTTACTGGTGGAGACTTAGAACTATTAGCCTATAAATATTCACATTTGATAATTGGGCCACCCCATTTGCAGCGCATACACTCAACTTCATCCTTAGCTCCTGTCTTTGTTTCTATAACCTTTTTGAATACTTCCTTGTGTTCTGAAACGTATTCTGATACAGATTTTCATTTTCTTCCCATTTTAGTGCATCAAATCTTTAACCCATTGTCTGCTAACAGTTTGAAATGTGTACGTGGTGGGTGAGATTCATCAATACGTTCAGATGAACACGCACTTCAGACCTTGTGTGCATGCCTGTTGGATATTGTGCGTATCTTCTAGAACAATATGTTCTTATTTCAGCAGGCAGCTTTGCATATACATACAGACCAATGTATTATCGTAATACAGAGATCTCATGCAATGGATTGTATTTTCCTAATAAAACAAGTTTTTTATATATATTTGAATAATACAAAAGTAGGATGAAAATCAGAAAAAAAATGAATACCTCTTTTTTGTAAAAGCCAGGAATGTTTTATAAAAATTGCTTTAAACTGAAAAGAAGAGGGGATTATGTATGATGTATCAAAAAGGTCTGAGACATCTGCCTTTAAAACAGCAAAACTGTTTCCACGTTGGAAATATTAGAAATGTCAAATTTTGTTTTCCCTCGCTTTGCTAAAGGAAATGTTGACAGTCTCCATTGGGGAGGGGGACCTTTCCAAGAACTTAATAAACTCCAAAGCTAATCACTCAGAATCTCTCCCTTGCCTGGGCAGGGATCTGGGTGTCTCTAACCGTCTCACCTGCAGGAATTGGCTTGTTGGCTGCTGATACTTCTCTTCTATCTCATTGATCAAGTCACTGAGACGGGAAATCTCCTCAGATAGTTTGGTGACATTTTCATCCTGTATCTTCACAATTTCCTTGTCCAACTCTTCCAGCTGCACCAGCAGGAGTTGCTCTTGTTCCTCCAGGAATTGCCGCAGTTGCTCAAATTCAGACACAATCTTCTGCCTCTCAGCTTCTACCTTTCCCTATAATGAAGAAGCAAACCGGAAAAGGACAGGTCAGGGACTGGGGTTGCCAGATGTCCGGTTTTCGACCAGAAAGTCCAGTCAAAAGGGAAACCTGCAGTGTCCGGTCGGGACTGCTGACTGGATATTGGAAGCCAGTTACTCTGGGTAACCGGACTTCTAACACCAGGGGAGCCTGGAGGAGCACTCAGGGATGGCTCGGGGACGGGGGAGAGAAGTGCGGGCAGCTCCCTCGTCCTGCCCCAATCACCCCTCTACCCGCAAAGCATGGCTCTCCCTCCCCTGCCCTGCCCCGCCCCACTCCAGTAACCTCCACCACACCCGTAGAGCCCAGCTCAGCTGGCAGAGGAAGGGAGGTGGAGAGAGCAGCAAGCGACAGTGAGGAGGAAAGAGGATTGGGGGGCGAGACCTGGAGGGAAAGAGGCAGAGCCTGGGGTGGGGCAGGTTCCAGCGCTCAGCATCCGGTTTTCACAGATGAGAAAGTTGGGCATCCCAGACTCTCCCCATGTCCCTGAGAGGAACAGCTCTTAAAGCCCTCTTGTCATATCAACCTAGTACAAACATACGTTTGAGATTTCAGGAGAAAATGCCTGATAGCTTCTAGAGAGAAGATTTTTGGATAGTCTCTCAGCTGGCCTGAATGAATAACATGTTCCAAAGTGCCTTGGTGACCTAGGAGTCCAGTTCCCACTTTCAAAGTTATTTTTGTGCTTAGGAGCCTACGTTTCTTTGAAAATGACTTTTGAAAATAGAACTTAGGGTAAATTTTCAGAAACAGCAAAATCATTTAGGAGTTGAAACCCATTTAAAAGAAGTGTATAAGGAGCTGCTTTTAAAAGATATTAGGTGTTTAAAGAGACATAAAAGTCCTGAGAGGGATTTTCAGTATTACTTAGGTGCCTAAGTTCCCTTAACTACAGAGGATGTTAGGTGCTACTTAGTTGCTTTTGAAAAAATCTCACTAGGCCTCTCTGCATTTTAAGGTCCTAAATATCTTTGAGAATCTGGCCCTTAACCATTTGCAAAACTGTAAACCTTAGGCTCCAAAAATCACTTAGGCACTTTTGAAAATGTCACCCAATATCTCTAAAATGATGAGTCTTCAGGTCCGAGTGGCTTAGTATATTCTGCTGATCATTTAGAGTCCTCCCGCAGCAGAAAGGTTGGAAGGGGGGGTCCGACTCCATATCAGGAATACATTGGCAGAGAGCTGTGGAGAAGACTGAAGGAAAGTTCTGCTGGTTATCCACACAAAACGCCAGGTACAACATATACTATGCAAAATCCTTGCTTTTTCTCCAGCTCTTACATGTTTCATCCGGCATTTTGTACATTACATTGTCCCAGAGGGAACCAGTCGTGTCTGGAGGTTATAGATGGAGATTCAGGGGGAGGATGTCAGTGATACAAAACTGCCACTGGGTATCTAAGTCCTATTGACAGTCAATGTGAATTAGGCACCTAATCACTCATACGTGCCTTTGAAAACAATCTCCCTTCAAATCACTGTTTGTAGCTGGGTTTGGACCCACTGATGTGTGGGGAATAAGATCAGTGCTTAAGAGTTGAAACTGGAAGCAAGTGGAGGAATCAGCCCAGAGGGATGATAAACAAAGACAAACATGATCACACCCTCACAAGGTGTGTCTACAAGAGGCAAAGCGCTTGAGGTTATCTGGGAGTTATCCAATACATTACAGCTAACCCTGAATTAACTTCAGCCTTGCTCCTGGTTAGCACCTTTTAGCTCAGTTTAACTGGATAAGGTGAACTCTCCACACCACACTAGGGTCAAATTAAATTAGGTTTACAATGTTTGCATGTCAGGGGTTTACACCAGTATAAAGACATTACATTAAAAAGTGATTTGAGGTACAGCTGTACTACACAAATGTTATGGTGGCGTTTAGAGGACGTGCACTATATGCCCCTGCTAACTTGGGCATAGATAGCAGTGTAGATGGCGAGGCATGGCTTAAGCAAGTAGAGTCACGAGATGCCTGAACCCTCTGGGTATAAACCCTATGGACATGGCTCTATACGCCCCCAAGCAGGGCCTCCCCCATCTACACTGCTAAAAAGAGCAGTGTAGTGTCCCGCTGCCCCCCCACGCCACAAGAGCCTTTCCTCACCAAAGGGGAAGGCTCCAGAAGTGCGACAAGGCTCCGGCAGCTCCGCTGCCTCCCCCTGCTGGAGTTTTTTCATTCACCCACCAGAGTGTGGACACAGCCTGCTTTTCACTGTGCTGTGTAGTTACACATACGCTGCAGGTCGCCCCCAGAGCTGTGCCGTGTAGATGGAGCCATGGCTAAATCAGCCAGTGCTGTGTATAGACCAGGGCTGACACTCTCTCCACACAGAGATACCAACTCTGACTGATGGAACTGCTGGACCATAACAATGGGCACCTACCAGATATTCCTGGCTTTGCGTCTCTCCATCTTGTTTCCACTCCAGAAGTTCTTCTCTCTCTTGCTTCAGGATGTTCAGTCGGGTTTGAATTTGATCCTGAGGCAAGAAAAACAACCTTTGAGAGGGTCAGGGGGCTGAGGAGTCGGTCCTCACAGATACATTTATATACATTGCATGTCCCTCTCAGGCTGTCAAAATTGCCTCTTGAGAGGTGGGAGATTATTATTCATTATTTATTAATTGTATTATCATAACATCTAGAAGCCTCACGCATGGGCCAGGACCCCAAAATCCCAGGGGCTGTACAAACAGAAGAAAAAGACAGTCCCTGCCCCCAAAGAAGTTGCAGCACTTCTAATAAGCCCTCTGACTTCAATCGTTCAGATTTTGATAATGGCGTCACGGTTACATTTTGGAACAGAAGGGTACCCAGTTTGGACATTAGGATTCTAAAAATGTTGTGCTGAGAAGTACTTATCAAAGTGAAGCGTAAACACTAACAGTACTTCCCTACATGCAGGGCCAACATTACTGAAAAGACCAGCGCTTAAAATTCTAGGGCATATTCGAGTACTGCTGAAATAAGCAATCTTACGCTGGAGTTTCCATCCTGACAGTATCAAAATTAATACAAAAAACGTAGCTAGTGCTGCTACAGTAGTGTGCACAAAAGCACTAATTCGGTTTATGTAGTGTGAGGTGATAACTGCAAAATGAACATCCTCTCTTCAGCACTGACCAGTATCAGTGCACTGCCTTATTAACATCACCATTAGTATGACATGGTTAATATACTGTCGAAACTCAGCCCTGCTGAGCGGTTTATAATGTGAGTGTAAAGCCCTGCCTGACAGGAGCGGTGAGAGGCTGTGTGGTCTAGTGGCTAGAGAAGTAGGATGGGCAATGGGAGGCCAGGGTTTAATTCCTGGTTCTGCCACTAAGCTGCTTTGTGAGCTTCGTCAGGTCACTGCTCCTTCAGTGCCTCTCCTCCCTTTTTTCCGCTCGGCGCTGGAGGGGGGGGCTCCGCCAGGTGCCCGATCGGTCGCCTTACTGCTGTCCACGTCCCCCCTCCAGCCACGGCCCTGCTTCGGGCCCCAGCTCGGAGGGGCGGTGAGAGGGCGCGGACAGGGGCAAGAGGGGTGTAGCTCAGCACCCCCACCCCACTCCAAAAACTGTTCCAGCGCCACTGAAGCCACATCTGCTGTGGCCTGGGCTCCCCCCGGCCCCGCTCCCACTGCAGTGCCCAGCCCTGGCCTAACCTTGTGCTCCCGGGCAGCCTCCTCTATGGAGCACAAGGTTAGGCCAGGGCTGGGCACTGGAGTGGGCCTGGGACTCCCTGCAGATCACACAGATGAGAACTTGGTCCTGGTTACAGAAGAGTTTGAAAGGCTCCTGGTGCGCGTTGCACAAACCTCCTGCTGCTGCTGCTGGGACACTCAGCTGCTTGGCTATTTCTGCCAAATTCCCCAGTTGTCTGTTCGGCCTCAGGGTCCTCTGGGGAAAGGTCTCTCTGCACTGAGGGCAGGAGATGTCTGTGTCTGGTCTCTCCCAGCACTGGGCGATGCAGGCTCGGCAGAAATTGTGCCCACAGTCTATAGTCACTGGATCCGTGAAAAAACTCAGACAGATGGAGCAAGTAGCTTCATCTCGGAGGCTCTTCAAAGGATTCAAAGCTGCAGCCATGGCTCCCTGCAGACCGTGGAACAGGATAAGTTTCGTTTCCTGCCAGACCCAGCAAGCAGCCTTGCAAAGCAGATTGACCAACCGGGAGCCAATCACGTTCTGCGGCGGGAAATTCTAAAAACAACCAACCAACCCATCACCACAGACACAACACACCTGAAGCCCCCCCACCCCCGCCCCCTAGAAAAGCCCCCAAACAAGCAACATGCTACTTAAAGAAATGACTAGGCAATTACACCCATAAAGAAGCCAACAGAGGCTTGCTGGGAGCAGGCCTGGCAGCTTTCTTTCTATACCACAGAACAAACACAGATTCAGATTCAGGTTTAAGGCCAAGACCCTTTCTGAACCTCCTTTGTAAAGGACTTTGAGATCTAGTGAGGGAAAACACTATATAAGAGCCTTACTAAGCCCTAATAGTTAGAGATCATTTTAAGCCTTGATCAATGTATTGCTTCCAAAAAAATTATTTGCATTGACTTAACTATTCTAACTCTGGGGTTTCTAGTTATTCATATCAAATATCCAATCCCTTTTTGGCATCTTGCTAAATTACTGGCCTCAAAAACTCCACGTGGCAATGAGTTGCACTGTTTAACTACGGGTTTTGCGTAAAAGTATTTCTTATTGGTTTTGAATTTGATCCCTTTCCATTTCATTGACCGTCCTCTTGTTCTTGTGTTATGAGACAGGCAGAAAAGACTTTCCCAGTCTTCTCTGGCCCATTCATTATTTTATACCCTTTTAGCCTCTCCCCTCTTAGTCATCTCCTTTCCAAGGTAAACAGTCCCGTTCTTTGGAATCTTTCCCACCAAAAGAGGTTTTCCAGGCCCCTCATCATTCTCGTTGCCCTTCTCTGAATCCTCTCTAATACTGCAATAGCCTTTTTCAAATGATGTGACCAGTACTGCACACAGTACTCTAGGTCGGTGGTTTTCAAACTTCTATCTGGCGACCCAGCTGAAGAAAATTGCTGATGCCTGCGACCCAACGGTACTGGGGATGAAGGGTTTGGGGTGTGGGAGGGGCTCAGGACTGGGGCAGAGGGTTGGGGTGAGGAGGTGAGGGTTGCAGGGTGGGACCGAGAATGAAGGATCCAGGGTATGGAAAGGGGCTGGGGCTGGGCTGGGGATTCAGGCTCTAGAGTGGGGCTGGGGATGAAGGGTTTGGGATGCAGGAGGGGGCTCTGGGTTTGGGGAGGCTTAGGGGTGGGGTGGGGTTGGGGAGCGCCTCAGGCTTACTTCCAGTGGCTCCCGATCAGTGGTGCAGCTGGGGTGCAGAGGCAGGCGTCTTGCCTGTTCTGGCGCCATGGACCGTGATGCACCCCAGCAGCGGCCAGCAGAAGGTCCAGCTCCTAGATGGATGAACATAAGCAGTGCTGTGAGGCTCTCGCCCGCAGGCACCACCCCCTGCAGCTCCCATTGGCCGGGTGCCAGCCAATGGGAATGCGGAGCCAGTGCTTGGGGCAGGACAATGCGCGGAGCCCTGTGTGCATCCTCTACTCCCTTCCAGGGCACAGTGCAGTGTCAGAACAGGTAGGGACTAGCCTGCCTTATCCAGGAGTGGGAGGGATGAGGGAGGGGGAAGGCACAACCCTCTAGGAATTTCAGAGATGGGGTGAGGCCCTATAGCAGAAGGGTCTATATCCCTGCCCATCATCAGTGTGAACTGTTCTAGTCTGGGTATTTGTGTGACCCACAGAAATGGCCAATCCGTCAGAGAATCTGATGTTCTGGCCATGGTGGTATCCAGTGACAGTGAGTTCCACAGGATGATGACATTACAAGTTAAAGGTCCAGCTGCTGTGTGATGTGCAGGGCTGGCAGTGCCTAGCAGAGTGCCTGGCCTTTGTGCCCCATTTCTGTCCACCTCCTGGCTCAGACTTTCCTCTCCTCTGGAGGCCAGGTCTCTGCAGAGGCCCTTGGGGAGAGAGTCAAGGTAAAGGCCTGTGGCTGCCCCAAGAGGATGGGCCAGCGGATACTCCCCTTGGTGACCTGAGCCCAGATGCCCCAATGCATTATAGGGAGAGGGGAGCAGTGACTGGAGATGAGCGCCGACTGCTGGTTACTCTAGGCCTGACAAGTCCTGGGCCTGTGGAAATCTGCGAGGCCGTCCCCAGCCATTACCCTTCCCTGGCTCCCTGGGAATCTCTAAGACGCCTTTGCTCAAAACCCAGGGAACCCCAAAGAGCCGAAACAGCATCCAAAGGTCACCCCTGAGAGCAAAGCTCGGCCAGCGTCTCAATACGCACTGGGCGCCCCTTAGCATGACTCTGGGGACAGGAGTGCAGGCTTGCACCCGTAGCCCTGGGAGATGGTGCGTAGGGTTGTTATGCTCTCTCCTGGAGGCCTTCCCATTGTCAGGATAGGGGGTTTCTGTGCAGAGTGTAGTTTGGGGTCCATTGGGGGCATGATGGGGGGAAACCCAGAGCTGAATTCCCATTCTCCTTCCCTAGCAGGGGTCTCCCTACAGGTAAAGCCGCCTCTGAACAAGTTTCTTCTCTCTCCATACAGCAGCAAAAATCGGAGAAGATTCTGCCTCCAACTTTCCATCAGCAACAGACACCCAGAGCATGGGAGCCTGAAGCTAGGTCTAGAGTGACCTTGCCCATCCAGTGAGGAATTATGGGATGCCACCTCCATCTGTGAGGCAAATGGGCCCACTTGAAATACCTGAATGCAAAAATTGTGGTTTGTAGGAAGAAGACTCTTTGCTCTAATCGAGCTCCAGTCTGAGATGCCACCTGCTTTTGTGACACACAAAACTCTGCTCCAAACTGAACCGCTGAGTCTCCAGATATCAGAGTGTGGTTTGTTAGCGTCTCTCTGTGGAGCAGGACCTGTGGAAAGATGAGGATCTATCCCTTTCTGGCTGTGGCTGAGGGGATGTGGAATGGGTTTTTCCCTATTTCTTTTCCAGTTCCAACTTTTGCTGGCTTTGCATTTTCAAGAAATGATTTCTGGGGACTGACCCAAAAGCTCCAATGCCTCAGATACCTACAGGCCTGCAGACTGTATGTATTTTTGGATGCAAGGGTATTGCAACCTGAAATTACTGGAGTGAGGAGCTCCTTCATTTGCATAAATATGTCCTAATTAGATCCCCTTGAGTGATGCCAGTGACCTTAGAAGGAGAGTTTACCATTCTGATTGGCCACGGGAGCCCTGAGGTTCCAAGGAGGAGGGGCCAGCTGGGTCATCATCTGCAAAAGCCAAAGGAAAAGAAGAAACCTTTGTTCTGGCTTGTTAGGCTGGTTTGCTCTGGCTGCTCTCCTCTGGCCATGCCACACAAAGTGCCCTGTGCTTCATTCACCCCCCAGCTGGCCACTGAGAGGCAGGAGTCAGCAACGTGGGGCGTCCAAGATCTGACACTACAAGTGAGTCACCGCTAGCGAGCCTGCAAGTCCATCGACCTTAACACATGTGAGCTAGGTGCTGACTCCGTGGGTGCTCTGGGGCTAGATCAGCTCCTCCACCTCCCTCCCAGCGCCTCCTGCCTACCACAATCAGCTGTTCAGTGGTGTGCAGGAGGTGCTAGGGGTAGGGGGCAGAGCGAGGGGGGGGCGAGCTCAGGGGAGGAGACAGAATGGGGTAGGGGTGTGACGAAGATGGGAAGGGGAGGAGCGGGGGTTGAGCACCCTGCAGGAAATGACAAAGTTGGCGCCTGTGCATGTGAGCTCACGAGCATAGCGCCTATAGAGTAGTTGCTCGGGTACCTCAAACAACCCTACGTCAAACAGCCTGGCTATCATGCATGCAGGTATTTCAGGTGTTTAACCTTGAGAAATCCTGTTGTTTTCACCTACGTTTGTCATATGACCGTTCAGTGCAACCAGCCTTATTGGAACATGACATTGTGTGACATGGGGATGAGATTGGCTGTTACCTAATCAGCCATAATTTGAGCAGGCTGCCTTCCTGGAACCCACAGCTCTGAGGCAATTTTCACTTCAACCAGAGATTCGTCTGACCCTCCCTCTATCAACTCTTTGGCTGGGACTGAAATGTTTGGTGTTTGAGGTGAAGGATGCCCTGGGACTGCGGTACTACTCGCTCCATGAATTCACCGCCTTCCCAGAGTGTTATGTAGCGCTTAGAAGGTGCCATTTAATTTATTTGGGATGGTTTAAATTATCCTGTTGCTGTACTCAGGTTCATTAATGTTTTTTTCATTTTTATGTGAGGTTTTTTTGACATTTTTGCTCGGTTATTGAGCTGATAAAATATGTACCACGGAAAGGTGGGTGGTTCGGCTGTTTCTTCCCCAGACAGCTGGAGCAGACTCTGAGTCATACTGAGGGCTGGTCCCTAGATGCCCCAGCATCCTCCAGGGCCAGGCACCAGAACTGGAACCTGCTTTCCATCAGCAACAGGGGATCCAGAAGCTGGCAGTGGGGTGGGGTAGTGGATACCAGCCCAGGTCAAGCCAAAGGCTGCCCAGTCCCCCCTTAATAAATCCATACTCCTCACGCCTCCAACCCCCTCAGTTAGTCACTGGCTTGTACCTTCATGCTGGGGCATTTAAATCTGTTCTCTTTGACTCACTTGTGTACAGCTAGTTCTGAGTATCCCTGTTGAGTGAAAGGGTGGGTTAGGGTGCTAGCCCGGGAGACCTGGTTCTGCCATGCGCTTCCAGGGTGACCCTAGGTTCCTCTGGTTATTTGTTGGGCTAATTAACCCAGCACTGTACCCTAGGCAACCCCCACTAAAGTCCACCATCCTGTCTGCTCTAAAGGCTGCCCACCGCCCCTCTCCTGGCCAGTGTAACACTACAAACTGCTGCCTGCACAATTTGCTACCTGTAGTTACTGACATCTCTAGTCTCTTTTACTGCCGTGAAACAATGTGCTGCCTCTGCCTTGCCCCATCCTGTAGTCCAGAGGCAGCATTCCCATCACAATTTGCTACCTGTCACCTTTCCCCATCTCCTGGTCCCAGGGTAACAAATTGTGATGATAGGGGTTTCCCTATTCCCGTGGTGCTACCTCTACCTTTTCTCATGCTCTGGGCCAGGGGCAGCACATTATGACAGACTGAGGCATTCCTGTCACCTTTTGCTAGAGTGTGGTATTTCTATTTTAAATCTGAACACAAATAAAGTACCTTTGTGACTGGGAAAAGTGTTCTACAGCATTAAACCTCAGGGCTACTGTATGTAAACCCCAGAATGAAGGTGGTGTTATTTAGTGTTAGTCTTGTTCCACTATAGATTGGGCCACAGAGTTTAATCTGATCAGGGCTTAAATTTTTATAGAGCATTTCCCAGAGCCCTGCCATGCCCTCCTCCAATATGCTATAAAAACTCCAGGGGGGTTGAAAATATTTACCCAGCGCTCTGCTCCAGACAGCTCCCGCTGAATTTAAACCCTGAATCTGACAATCGATCCCCTGCTCGCCTGTCCCCCATTCTCATCCTCAGGGTTCCCTGCGGTGGCCCATGACTCTAACTCCTCCAGTATCCATGGGGCTCAGGGATGGCACAGCATCACTGCAGAGGATAGCATGCAGCTCCTTGTAAAAGCATGTCTGTGGAGCCACATCAGAGCGACTGTTGGCCTCCCTCGCCTCCTGGTATGCCTGGTGCAGCTCCGTGGCTTTCACCGGACCGTGCTGCAGGACCTTCTTGTAGCCCTTCTCCCCCATGCTCTGAGCAATCTGCTCATAGACACCCCCATTTCTACATCTGGATCGGAGCAGGGCCTGCACAGCCTCTTCTCCCCAGACCCAGGAGATCCAACACCTCCTGTGCAGTGCAGGCAGCAGAGCGTTGGGAGCCTGTAGCCGGCCTGCTCAGCTGGGCAGTTGGAAGCTGAGCTCTCCATGCAGAGCAAGCAGGAAATGGAATTTCAAAAATTCCTAGTCCTGAAACAGGAGGGGCTTGTTCCTGTGAACCTGGCTGCTGGGCAGCGGAGTTCAAACCAGTGACCAGAGTGGGTGACAATGGGGCATTGTGGGACACCTCCTGGAGGCCACTTAAGCTGATGTAGGCAATGCAGCGTCTACACTGTCACTGTGTAGACCTATGTTGACATAAGTGCTGCACCTCTCTTGGAGGTGGAGCTATTCAGTCGATGTAGCAGGTGAGTTATGTCGGTGGGAGGAACACTGTAGTATGCAGTATGCTGACATTATTAGGTCGGTGGAAGCTGCCTGACTGACCAAACTCTGAAGTATAGACCAGGCCTTAGTTGTTTAAGTCCCTTTGTGCATCTGAGCCGCTCTCGTTGCAGTTCAGTAAACTGGAAAGTTGTGTCAAGGATAGGGGAGAAATAACATCTAATTAAATCCATTTATTGGCTTTCAGAGGCAGTTTTAAGTTATGATTTTGGAGACCAAAAAGAAACAAAAGGGAAGGAAGTCCAAGACCAGAAGATAGAAATAAACTTTATTCTGTAAATTTTCTCATCTGAATCTACAGCACCCAAATAACTGAACAGAGCAAAATAGGAGCACTGAGCTAGGGAATTTGGGGGTGGGTGTGCAGAACATCACTATGCTTGTTACATTCATAAGTAAAGAGCAGAGGACTTTGATGGATGACCCTGATTGAGTCAGAACTTAGGTCAGGTCTACACTGTAATCTTACTTTGGTATAACTGTCACTCAGGGGTGTGAAAATCCACACCCCTGAGTGACACAGTCATACTAACAGAACTCCTGGTGTAGACAGCGGTACGTTGACGGGAGAGCTTCTCCCCTTGCCATAGCTACCGCCTCTTACAGAGGCGGATTAATTACACTGATGGGAGAAGCTCTCCTGTCGGCGTAGCAGCGTCTTCACTTAAGTATTACAGCGGCACCAGTATGTTAGTGCCGCTGCAGCATTTTAAGTGTAGACCTGCCCTAAGACAGGCAGGCTCTGCTGTGACCCTGGGAGTGGCTCCTGGTTGGCCAGTCTGTGTGTGCCTGGAGGATCACAGAGTTACAGAGACAGGCATGGAAAAGGTTTGAGAAATTCCTGTCACCAGTATAATGCCGAGCAATTCAATCTTGTCCTCTCTCATCACCCATTTATTCCAAGTATTGCAACACTCAGTGTTTTTCTTACAGTCCCAGCTGCTGGAGTGGATAGATTTGAGGGAGCTCAGATTATATTAGATACATTTCCAGCCTTCATGTTTGTGTAGAAAAGGATTAAGAAAACATGATTTTAGGGAGCCTGACACATCGTTTTCATAGGCTTGCAATGTGTGATAGCCATAATTTATATATTTCCCACATCTTTGCTCTACTTTAGATATCTCATATTGAGTGTGACACCCACTCCTCTGTCACAGTTTTAATCCAATAGCTCATACTGATAACCAACAAATTGTTTCCGATATTTGATACTCCGGCTCCCAAAGAAGGGGACGATCTTCCCAGTGAAAGAGGATGTGAAAGTAAAGATTGGCTCTCTGCCAGAAGGTGTAATGTCATAAAATGTAACTTTCTCCCCTTCATAATCCAGATAAATCCCAATGTTACTGGGGCTAAGAGGTAGGTCCAGAGCAGTCTTAGGGGAGGTGAGGGCCCAGTACTCATTCCCTGTACTCTGCAAAGCCCAGATCCCCTTCTCTGGTGTACAGCTTATCGCTCCCTTGTGTATCACAGACTCTTTGGCAATGCCCAAAACCCAAAGATGTTTGTTCCCCACCTCCACTTGCCAGTAACATCTCCCTGAGGAGAAGCCCGTATGGCCCAGCACACAGGCAGCAGGGTAAAACCTGTTCTGTTTCGTCAGAGATTTTGTGTGTTGGTATTTGTATATCACACTCTCATTTGTGGATACGATGAAACAGGGATTTGCCAGATCTGGATCCGGAGTGGCCTGTACTGCAAGAGGGGAGAGAGACACACAGGAGGAGAGTATTATGGTCTGTCTTCACTGCAGAGGTAACGCAGGCTCTTACTCGGCTGCTAACCCTGAGGCCCTTCCTGTCCTGACAGACCCCTCTCCTGAGTTCAGTGGCGCTTTCCAACCAGGCCAGCTGGCTTGGATAGGGAGCTGAGGTACAGCTCGGGTTCTACTTTTACTCGGGCTCGTGACCTGCCCACTTTGCAGCGAGGACGCAGGCTGAACCACTCTAGTAAAAAGCCTTCAGAACGTTTTTCTAAAAATTAATCCTGAGATTTTAAATTAATAATTGTTGTAAGAAAATATCCTCATGGAAACTTACTCTCTTTCTCCGCCTGTGAGATCAGAAAGTTCAGTTGATAGGGCAGGGTCTCTGGAGAAAGAAAAGAGCAGAGGAGAGGTGATTTCTCCCTTTCTGGTAGGAAAATAGCCTCAGGAAAACTTAGGGCTGGCTGGATTCACAAAGAAACAGGCGAGGTGGACACTCAGCGTCACAACATCCAACATTTAGGCACTTGGACAGTCACTGTGATTCACAAAGCCTGAGTCAGGCTCCCTGTACCATGAACAGGGATAGAGATGCGCCTTGGGATGGGATTCACAAAAGCCAGAATGCTAGGTGACTCCCTGCTTATGCCAGCCAGCGGAAAGTACCACAGTGAGGGGTTGTGCTAGGCCCCGGCCCTCTCAGGGTGTTTGGCGACTGAGGCTGGGTAGCATGGTAGGGGCCTCCCTTTGCATGGGTGCCCTCATGCTCTTCTGTGGGAGATGTTCCATTGGGGATAATCAATAAAGATTCATTGGGGGGAGGAGGAGAGAAAGCTTATGAGAATGCCTCTGTAGCCAGGTGGCTAGAGCATCCATCTGGGAAGTGGGAGACTCAGAAGCCTGTCCCTCTGCTCAATACTTTATACACAGTGGATCAGATTCAACACGAGAGATGGAGGGAGGCCTACATCAGACCCCTGTTGGAATCCATTCTTCCCCTCTGCGGGACTGGGGAGTTCCCACATCCCAGCTGAGTATCCTAATCACAGATCTATAGGTTAGAAGGGAGCTCCTCCTACTCCATGGCCTGGCTCTTTTGGGCAAGTTCACATATAGGGCCGAAGCCAGTAATTGTGCTCAGAGCATGTGTATCAGATTGGGGCCTGTAGGTGAGTTAGGAGGAGGAACACCTTTCTTTCCCCAATTAGTGTATCTCTCTGGTACTTATGTGTCTGGACGGCTAGACTGGAACTGCAGTGCACATGCACAGAGGCAGAAACAGGTGCTGATGGGACTTTTACTGCAAAAACAGAGGTGATGAGTGATTTTAGGCACCTACAAGGTTTGGTTGCAGCTGAGCGGGGGGCTTTGTGAATCCCAGTGGGATCTGATTCTGGGATTTAGGTGCCTAAAATGGCAGATAGACCCCCCCCCCCCAAGTCCTTTTGTGAATCTAGCCCTCACCCTTTCTCTCTGCCTTTGGGCTCAGAGGTCAGTTCAGAGGGCCGGGTCTCTAGAGAAAGGAAGGACTGGAAGAGGTGATTTCATGTTGTATTAACTCTGGTGACATTCCTACCGTTAATTAATGGAATCATGCTTGAAGGAGACAAGCTTTGGAGCTTACTCAGAGCTCTTCTTCAGGTCTGTCGCTCGAAAGTTTGTCTCTCCCCAACAGGAGTTGGTCCAATAAAAGCTGTTACCTCCTCTGCCTTTTCTAATATCCTGGAACTGACACAGCTACAGCAGCACTGGATGGAACCGTGCTGTAATTCTGAGACAGTCCAAAGGAAAAGATCATAGAACGAGAGGCAGATTGGAATGGGGAGACCTTTCCAGCAAGACCAAACTAAAATGAAATCATTGTCCAAAATATAATATCTTGCACCTCTCCATCTCCCACCTGCCTCCAAGGATCTCAAAGCACTGGGCGGCATTCACTAATTAGCACAACAAGGTAGCTTGGCCATTATTTCCCCCTTTTGAAAGATGGAGGAACTTGAGGTACGGACTCTGGGATTTTCAAAAGAGCTGAGGCCATATGGGGGCCAACTCCGCATGGATGGTCAGAGAGATGGGTGCCTAAATCCCTTAGTTCCCTTGGAAAATCCCAGACATGGAGGTTGCATTCAACATTTTCTAAAAAATTTGGTGATTGTGTCTCTCTGAAATTCTGAGTGGCCAATTTTGACACCCAGGGTTGGGTCTGAGACAATCCAAGTGGAGGCCTGGAGAACTGGCATCAACCCTGAGCCCTCCCCATCCCACCCACAAAGACATCTAGCTGGGACAAGCTGAGAACTAATATGCCAGAGTCCATCTCCTTCCACAGTCAGAGGTAGATCTCCATGTATCATCACCATAGCGTGAACCCAGATAACTGTTAAGTTACCTTTGAGTTTCTTCAGAGCCTCCTGCAGACAAACATTTCTTTGGGAAGAGACGCCGACTCCCTCTCTCAGGTCCTCTGGCACGGCCACTGGTTTCTCTACCTTCGCCTTCTCACACCTAGAGGGGAAAAAAAAAACCCCAAAAATCTCTAAATCTTTTCTTTCTTTTGTGAAAATGAGCTACCAGAGGCCGCTCTCTTGTGGGCTCGCTGTGAGCCTCTAACTCCCACTGGTGAGTCAATTGCCCTCCTCACTGGAGTATTTAAATGCCTAGATCCTCAAATAGGAGTTAAAGAGAGTAAGGGGTCCACAAGCTGCCCCCTCAGAGAAAAGGGCATAATCTCAAGGGAAAGGATGTTCCAGTGGGTAAGGGGTTGCTGTAGGACTCTGGAAATTTAGTTCCACTCCCTGCTCTGCCACATCCTCCCTGCATGACCTTGGGCAAGTCACGTAAGGCCTGATTTTTAAAGGTCAGTCCTGGGATTTTCAAAAGCACCTAACCAAGCTAGGTTCCCATCTGCCACTGATTGCAATGGGAGGTGCCTAACTCGCTTAGCTGCTTTGGAAAATTCAACCAAGTGCCTAGCTACATGCCAGGTGCCTAAATACCCTGCAAAATCTGACCCCGGGGGTCTAATCCCCTTCCAACATCGTGACGCGTAAGGGGAAATGGAAAAGAGTTACGTACCTGCTCCAGGTGCTTCTGATGTCCTAGAAGAGAGAAAGGGGGTGGGAGAGAAAGAGTTCAATCCCACATGCCACAAGCTGGGGATCGCTCCTGCTCTGGAGATGGATGACTCACTCTGCCATCCCTAGTCGAGCTCTAGAAGCAGTTCTTTGTAGCTGCACCTTTAAAAGTCCATTCACAGACTTTGATGGAAAGGGGCCCCTGAGCATGCACCACGATTGTGCGTTTTTGCTTTCTAAATTCTATTTTGCCTGTGCCAATGGCACTTGCTCAAACAGACTGATCAGACACCTGAATCCCTGTCTTCCACATGCAACAGCTGTGTCCAGTGTTTGCCTTTCTCCATGTATGCAATTCTAGTCAGCAATTCTGAAAGCTGGATTCATTCCCGTTTCCTAATAGACCCTGCAAAGAACTTAGCTCTCCTAATCTCCCACTTCCCAGAAACTGGAGTTGTGTCTTTTACTGCTTCCATATCATTAGGGCCCTTTGTTTTCAGTTTTCATTTTAGAAGTTTTTCCTGAGAACTTATCAGTGTTTATTACCACAACAAAAACAGGTGAAAAATCAGTGCAAAACACTTAACTTTTCTGGGTAAATATCGGGGTTTGTTTTGGTGGATGGAAAGACGGGGAAAAAAGTATTCAGTAGATTAATGCTTTGAATTCCGTTCATCACTGTGGTTTGCTGCAGAACTAAAACAGAGCTCAAAACACAGTGCCCCCCTGAGTTTAAGAAAACAATACATCTCTAATCCCCAAATAAAACTTTTCATTTGAACCAACAGTTTACTGGTGTAGACTTAGAACTATTAGCCTATAAATATTCACATTTGATAATTGGGCCACCCCATTTGCAGCGCATACACTCAACTTCATCCTTGGCTCCTGTTTTTGTTTCTATAACCTTTTTGAATACTTCCGTGTCTTCTGAAACGTATTCTGCTGCAGATTTTCATTTTCTTCCCATTTTAGTGCATCACATCTTTAACCCATTGTCTGCTAACAGTTTGAAATGTGTACGTGGTGGGTGGGATTCATCAGTATGTTAAGATGCACACGCATTTCAGAGCTTGTGCGCGTGCCTGTTGGTTTATTGTGTGTATCTTCTAGAAAAGAGGTGGGCAAACTACAGCCCGCGGGCCACATCCGGCCCCTGAGCTCCTGGCCGGAGTGGCTGGCCCCTGGCCCCTCTCTTGCTATCTCCTCTCCCCCGCAGCCATGCAGGAAGTGCTCTGGGCAGCGGGTTGTGCGCTCCTGCCGAGCAGCATGTCTGGCTCTGGCTGTGTGGCACAGCTGCCACACATGCTGCTTTGAGTGGCATGGTAAGGGGGCTGGGGCTGAGGGGTTGGGTAAGGGGCAGAAGGTCCCAGGGGCAGTCAGGGGACAGGGAGCACTTGAATGGGACAGAGGTTCTGGGGGGTGGTCAAGAAACAGGTGGGGGGTTGGATAAGCATTGGAGTCCTGGGGGCCCTGTCAGGGGGCGAGGGTGTGGCTAGGGGTCAGGGCAGTCAGGGAACTGGGAGCAGCGGGCTTGGATAGAGGGTGGGGTTCCAGGAGGGGCAGTTAGGGATGGGGGATTCCGGGGTGGTGGTGGTCAGGGGACAAGGAGCAGGGAGGGTTGGAGGTTCTGAGGGGGCAGTCAGGGTGCAGGAAGTGTGAGGAGGTGGATAGGGGGCGGAGCAAGGCTGTTTGGGGAGGCACAGCCCTCCCTACAGTTTTGCAACCCCAATGTGGGCCTTGGGCCATAAAGTTTGCCCACCCCTGTTCTAGAACAATACGTTCTTCCTTCAGCAGGCAGCTTTGTATATACACACACTGACTAATGTATTATCGGAATACAGAGATCTCATGCAGTGTATTGTATGTTTTATATAGATTTGAAGGATACAAGAGTAGGATGAAAATCAGAAAAAAAAACACGACTACTTTTTGTAAACCCCGGGAATTTTTTCGTAAAAATTGCTTTAAACTGAAAAAACGGGGCTTACATATAATGTATCAAAAAGGCCTGAGAAGTCTGCCTTTAAAACAGCAAAACTGTTTCCACACTAGAAATATTAGAAATGTAAAAAATCTTGTTTTCCCTCACTTTGCTAAAGGACACCCTGACAGTCTCCATTGTGGAGTGGAAGCTCTCCAAGAACTTAGTAAACGCCAAAGTTAATCACTCAGAATCTCTCCCTTCCCTGGGCAGGGATCTGGGTGTCTCTAACTGTCTCACCTGCAGGAATTCACTCGTTGGCTGCTGACACTTCTCTTCTATCTCACTGATCAAGTCACTGAGTCGGGAAATCTCCTCAGACAGTTTGGTGACATATTCATCCTGTATCTTCACAATTTCCTTGTCCAACTCTTCCAGCTGGGCCAGCAGGAGTCGCTCTTGCTCCTCCAAGAATTGCCGCAGTTGCTCAAATTCAGACACAATCTTCTGCCTCTCAGCTTCTATTTTTCCCTGTAATGAAGGGACAAACAGGGAAAGGACAGGTCAGGGACTAGGGTTGCCAGATGTCCAGATTTCAACTGGAAAGTCCGGTTGAAAAGGGAACCTGGCAGTAGAAGTCTGGTTCCCCATAACAACTGGCTTCCACCATCAGGTGGTGGAAAGAGCAGCAGCTGCTGCTGGGAGCCTGAAGGAGCACTCAGGGATGGCTCTGGGGGAGAAAAGTACAGGCAGCTCCTCTGTCCTGCCCTAATCACTCTTATAGATTCATAGACTCTAGGACTGGAAGGGACTTCGAGAGGTCATAGAGTCCAGTCCCCTGCCCTCATGGCAGGACCAAATACTGTCTAGACCATCCCTGATAGACATTTATCTAACCTACTTTAAATATCTCCAGAGATGGAGATTCCACAACCTTCCTAGGCAATTTATTCCAGTGTTTAACTACCCTGACAGTTAGGAACTTTTTCCTAATGTCCAACTTAAATCTCCCTTGCTGCAGTTTAAGCCCATTGCTTCTTGTTCTATCATTAGAAGCAAAGGTGAACAAGTTTTCTCCCTGCTCCTGATGACACCCTTTTAGATACCTGAAAACTGCTATCATGTCCCCTCTCAGTCTTCTCTTTTCCAAACTAAATAAACCCAATTCTTTCAGCCTTCCTTCATAGGTCATGTTCTCAAGACCTTTAATCATTCTTGTTGCTCTTCTCTGGACCCTCTCCAATTTCTCCACATCTTTCTTGAAATGCGGTGCCCAGAACTGGACACAATACTCCAGTTGAGGCCTAACCAGCGCAGAGTAGAGCGGAAGAATGACTTCTCGTGTCTTGTTTACAACACACCTGTTAATGCATCCCAGAATCACGTTTGCTTTTTTTGCAACAGTATCACACTGTTGACTCATATTTAGCTTGTGGTCCACTATGACCCCTAGATCTCTTTCTGCCATACTCCTTCCTAGACAGTCTCTTCCCATTCTGTATGTGTGAAACTGATTGTTCCTTCCTAAGTGGAGCACTTTGCATTTGTCTTTATTGAACTTCATCCGGTTTACCTCAGACCATTTCTCCAATTTGTCCAGATCATTTTGAATTTTGACCCTGTCCTCCAAAGCAGTTGCAATCCCTCCCAGTTTGGTATCGTCCGCAAACTTAATAAGCGTACTTTCTATGCCAACATCTAAGTCGTTGATGAAGATATTGAACAGAGCCGGTCCCAAAACAGACCCCTGCGGAACCCCACTTGTTATACCTTTCCAGCAGGATTGGGAGCCATTAATAACTACTCTCTGAGTATGGTTATCCAGCCAGTTATGCACCCACCTTATAGTAGCCCCATCTAAATTGTATTTGCCTAGTTTATCGATAAGGATATCATGCGAGACCGTATCAAATGCCTTACTAAAGTCTAGGTATACCACATCCACCGCTTCTCCCTTATCCACAAGACTCGTTATCCTATCAAAGAAAGCTATCAGATTGGTTTGACACGATTTGTTCTTTACAAATCCATGCTGGCTATTCCCTATCACCTTACCACCTTCCAAGTGTTTGCAGATGATTTCTTTAATTACTTGCTCCATTATCTTCCCTGGCACAGAAGTTAAACTAACTGGTCTGTAGTTTCCTGGATTGTTTTTATTTCCCTTTTTAGAGATGGGCACTATATTTGCCCTTTTCCAGTCTTCTGGAATCTCTCCCGTCTCCCATGACTTTCCAAAGATAATAGCTAGAGGCTCAGATACCTCCTTTATTAACTCCTTGAGTATTCTAGGATGCATCTCATCAGGCCCTCATCATTCTACCCCTGAAGTGTGGCTCTCCCTGCCCCAATCACCTCCACACCCCTAGAGTCCCACTCAGCTGGCAGGTGACAGTAAGGGGGAAAGAGGATTGGGGGGGAGGCCTGGAGGGAAAGAGGCCGAGCATGGGACGGGGCAGGTTCCAGCGCGCAGCATCCGGTTTTCACAAGTGAGAAAGGTGAACAGCCTATCAGGGAGTCTGGAAACTGTTCTTCGAGCCCTCTTTTCATTTCATCCTTCTACGAACATTCGGATGAGATTTCAGGAGAATATGCCTGATAGTTACTAGAGAGAAGATTCAGCTGGCCTGAATGAATAACATGTTTGAATGTGCCTTGGTGACTTAGGAGTCCAAATTCTATTTTCAAAGTTACTTTTGGTGCTTAGGAGCCTAAGTTTCTTTGAAAGTGACTTTTGAAAATAGAACTTAGGATAAATTTTCAGAAACAGAAAAATCATTTAGCAGCTGAAACCCATTAAAAAAAAAAAAAAAAAAGTATAAGGAGCTGCTTTTAAAAGCTATTTAGGTGTCCAAAGATGCATATAACCCCTACAGGGATTTTCAGTATCACTTAGGTGCCTAATTTCCTTGGACTACAGAGGACGTTAGGTGCTACTTAGTTGCTTTTGAAAATCTCACTAGGCCTCTCTCTGCATTTTAAGGTTCTAAATACCTGTGAGAATCTGGCCCTTAACCACTTGCAGAACTGTAAACCTTAGGCTCCAAAATCACTAAGGCATTTTCAAAAATGTCACCCAATATCTCTAAAATGATGAGTCTTCAGGTCAGGGTGGCTTAGTATATTCTGCTGATCATCTAGAGTCTTCCAATAGCAGAAAGGTTGGAAGGGGGGGGTCCGACTTCGTTATCAGGAATACATTGGGAGAGAGCTGTGGAGAAGACTGAAGGGAAGTTCTGCTGGTTATCCACACAAAACGCCAGGTACAACATATACTGTGCAAAATCCTTGCTTTTTCTCCAGCTCTTACATCTTTCATCCGGCATTTTGTACATTACATTGTCCCAGAGGAAACCAGTCGTGTCTGGTGGTTATAGATGGAGATTCAGGGGGAGGATTTCAGTGATACAAAACAGCCACTGTGTACCTAAGTCCTACTGACAGTCAATGTGAATTAGGCACCTAATCACCATACGTGCCTTTGAAAAATTCTCCCCTCAAATCAGTGTTTTTAGCTGGATTTGGACCCACTGATGTGTGGGGAATAAGATCAGCGCTTACATACGAAATGGAAGCCAGTGGAGGAGTCAGACCAGAGGGATGATAAACAAAGACAAACATGATCACATCCTGTAAAGGTATGTGGACAAGAGGCAAAGCACTTGAGGTTATTTGGGAGTTATCCAATACATTATAGCAGAGGTAGGCAAGCTGTGCCATGTGTGCCGAAGGCGGCACGTGAGCTGATTTTTAGTGGCACTCACACTGCCCGGGTCCTGGCCACCGGTCTGGGGTGCTCTGCATTTTAATTTAATTTTAAATGAAACTTCTAAACATTTTTAAACCTTATTTACTTTACATACAATAGTTTAGTTATATATTACAGACTTCTAGAAAGAGACCTTCTAAAAAGGTTAACATGTATTACCAGCATGCGAAACTTTAAATTAGAGTGAATAAATGAAGACTCAGCACAGCACTTCTGAAAGCTTGCCGACCCCTTCATTATAGATAACCCTGAATTAACTTCAACCTTGCTCCTAGTTAGCACCTTTTAGCTCAGTTTATCTGGACAAGGTGAACCCTACACACCACACTAGGGTCAAATTAAATTACGTTTAAAATGTTTGCACGTCAGGGGTTTACGCCAGTATAAAGATATTACTTTAAAAAGTGATTTGAGGTACATTTGTACTACACAAATGTAGAGGACGTAGAGTACATGCCCCTGCTAACATGGGCATAGATAGCAGTGTAGATGGCGAGGCATTGCTTAAGCAAGTAGAGTCGCAATATGCCTGAAGCCTATGGGTATAAACCCTACGTACATGGTTGTATACACGCTCAAGCAGTGCCTTCCCCATCTATACTGCAGTCTCCCGCTGCTTCCCCAGTGCCGGAGCCTTTCCTCACTGCTGGAGCCTTTCCCCACCACAGGTAAAGGCTCCAGAAGTGGGGAAAGGCTCCAGCAGCTCCGCTGCCTTCCCCTGCTAGAGTCTTATTCACACATGTAGCTACAGATGACAGCGTGGACATAGGAGCCGACTCCGTGGGTGCTCCAGGGCCAGAGCATCCATGGAAAAAATTGGTGGGTGCTGAGCACACACCGGCAGCTCCCCGTGGCCCCGCCCCACCCCCCTGCTCCAGCTCACCTCTGCCTGCTCCGCGAGAGCACCGCTGCATCCTGTTTCTCCTCCCTCCCAACTCTTGCGCCATGACACAGCTGATTCGCTGGGCAGGGAGGGAGGGGGAACGCTGCATGCTGCGGGAAGAGGCGGGATCAGGGTGGGGATTTGGGGAAGGGATCAAATAGGGGCAGGGAAGGGGCGGAGTTAGGGCAGGGACTTTGGGGATGGGGTTGGAATGGGGTCGGGGCCAGGGGCGGGGATGGAGTGGGGTCAGGGCAGGGCATGCGGGCACCCACTGGTGCCGGAGAAAGTTGGCACCACTGAGCGTGGACACAGCCTGCTTTTCACTGTGCTGTGTAGCTACACATACCTTGCAGGTCACCCCCAGCGGTGTGCCATGTAGATGTAGCCAGAGCTAAATCAAAGCAGTGCTGTGTATAGACAAGAGCTGACACACTCCCCACAGAGAGAAATATCAACCCTGACTGATATAACTGCTGGACCATCACAATGGGAACCCACCAGATATTCCTGGCTTTGCGTCTCTCCATCCTGTTTCCACTCCAGAAGTTCTTCTCTCTCTTGCTTCAGGGTGTTCAGTTGGATTTGAATTTGTTCCTGAGGCGAGAAAAACAATGTCTGGGAGGGTCAGGTGGCCGAGGAGTCTGTCCTCACAGATACATTTATATACATTGCATGTCCCTCTCAGGCTGTCTCACAGACAGTGGTTGTGGCAATGTCACAATTACCTCTTGAGAGGTGGGAGATTCCAGTTCAAATCCCTTCCCCTCAGGAGGCAGAGGGAGAACTTGAACCAGGGTCTCCCGCATACCAGCTGAGCACCTTTCCCCCAGGCTAACCATTAGGAAGGTCTGCTGCCTCCTCCCCAGATGATTTGCGTGGAGAGACACAAGTGCAGAACTCCATTGTGCAAGAAACAGCTTTGATGCCTAAGCTGCCTGACTCCAGAAGAGGGGTTCCTAGGTGTGGATCACAGAGACAGGCGTATTCCTGCACCAAACTCTGAGGGGGGCGGGGCTTAGGACACACCCCTCTCAGCAGCATCTCCCAGTGTAATCCTGTCAATTACAGGCCAGTAAGGCTAAGGGCTTGTCGATAAGTACAGCACTGCAGCATGTGCGGTGGAGACGCTCTATGCCGACGGAAGAGAGCTCTCCCGCCAGGGCCGGGGCAAGGAAGTTTCGCATCCTAGGCGAAACTTCCACCTTGCACCCCCGCCCCTCCAGCAGCTAACTCAGCCCCCCACCTGGGAACCCCTCCCACAGCAGCTACCCCCCCACCGCGACAGCTTACCCCTCTCCCTCCCCATCCCCCCACAGCAGCTAACCCCTGCCTGGGGAGACCCCTCCCCCCCGCCACGGTAGCTAACCCCTGCCTCGGGAGACCCCTCCCCCCCATGCCACGGTAGCTAACCCCTGCCTGGGTAGCCTGCCCCAGCTCACCTCGGGTCCGCTGCCTCCACTGAGCACACGGGCGCTGCTCTAATTCTCCTCCCCGCCCAGGCTTGTGGCGGCGATTGGAGGAGACTTGGAGTGGGGGCTGTGTGCTCAGTGGAGGAAGCAGAGCAGAGGTGATCTAGGGAGGGGAGCTGTTCCCCTGTGCACCTCTCTCCCCCCTGTTACTGCGGGCAGCCTTCCCCGCACGGCCCCCCATCCAGCTCACCTCCACTCCACCTCCTCGCCTGAGGGGACTTTTAGGAGCCCCCAACCACTAGGCACCCTAGGTGGCTGCCTAGTTTGCCTAAATGGTTGCACCGGCCCTGCTCCCGTCGGCATAAGAAACCCACCTCCACAAGTGGCAGAAGCTTAGGGTGGCGGGAGAAGCTCTCCTGCTGACATAGCACTGTGCACATGAATGCTTGTGTCACTCACGGAGGTAAAATATTCACAACCCTGAACAACCGTAAGTTTTGGCAACATAGGCTGCATTGCAGACAAAACGGCAGCTGCATTTCACTGTTGATAAAAGCAAAGTAATGCACATTGGAAAACAGAATCCCAACTATGGATCTAAAATGATGTAGTCTAAAAGAGCTCTTACCACTCATGAAAGAGATTTTGGAGTCATCTATGAAAACATCTGTTCATAAAAGCTAACAATTTTAAGAACCATTAGGAAAGTGATGGATAAGAAGACCGACAGTATCACAATGCCACTATATAAATCCATGGTACATCTTGAATACGTCATGCAGGTCTATTGGCCCCATTTCAAACAAGATAGATTTGAATAGGAAAATGTACAGCAAAAGGAACAAAAATCTTTAGGGGTATGGAACAGCCTCCATATGAGGAGAGATTAAAAAGATGGAGTGTTCAGCTTGGAAAAGAGACAGTTGGGGTGGGGATGTGATAAAGGTCTGTAAAATCATGGATGGTGTAGAGAGTGAATAGGGAAGTTTATTTACCCCTTCACAGAACAGGAACCAGGGGAAATGATCAGGCAGCAGGTTTAAAAACAAGCAAAAGGAAGTACTTGTTCACGCAACATACGATCAATCCATGGAGCACATTGCCAGGGATGTTGTGAAGGCTAAAAGTATAAGTGGGTTCAAAGAAGAATCAGATGAGTTCATGGCAGACAGGTCCATCAATAGCTATTAGCCAAGATGGTCAGAGATGCAACCCCATGCTCCAGAAATCCCTAAACCTCTGACTGCCAGATGCTGGGACCAGATGACAATGGATGGATCATTCGATAACTGCCTTGTTCTCTTCATTCCCTCTGAAGCACCTGGCATTGGCCACTTTCAGAAGACAGGATACTGGGCTAGACGGACCATTGGTCTGACCCAGTGCAGCTGTTCTTATGTCCTTAGTGATTTTCTAGGTACCTAAATGTTAGGCATTGCAATGCTGAGCAGCATAACACCCAAGTCCCTTTGGGGATTCAGGACTAAATCTCCTTTGAAAATGAGACTTCGGCTCTAAAGTCAGTTGGTGCTTTTGAAAATGTGCTCCAAGGATCTTGTTCTGTAATTCACGGGGGGTGAGGTGTTGCAGAGCCACACAGAGGATCTAAAAGCACAGCTCCCATTCATTTCAATAGTAGCTGGACGTCTCAGCCCAGCGTTACTTCTATGCTGTATGTGTCATGCTGGCAGGAAACAGAGAGGCCTTGGGGGCCCCAGACCTGATGTAGAGGCTTAGGGACTTTGTCCAGACAGCCATTTGCCTCCAGGGAATCCTCCAAGTGCTGCAGGACAATGGGTTGAAGTCGTATCCATTTTGCAGCAGCTTAGGATAGGGTGTTGTGCTGCCATGCAATGAGAGGGAACAGTATCTGAAGAGATCTGGATGTCATAGAATGAAAGCTGAGCAACTTACAGGGAAGGAAATTTTGGTAAGAGGGATAGCTCAGTGGTTTGAGCATTGGCCTGCTAAACCCAGGGTTGTGAGTTCAATCCTTGAGGGGGCCATTTAGGGATTTGGTGATTGGTCCTGCTTCATGCAGGGGGTTGGACTAGATGATCTCCTGAGGTCCCTTCCAACCATGATATTCTGTGATTCCCTGTGATCATAAACCCAAAGCAAAACTCTGAAGCATGTGTGGACAGGATGTGAATCACTGGCTCGGAGGCCAGTCCAGCCCCTTCTGTCTGAGGCTCCACCCCTCCCAGCCCTGTGACAGCCCGGTGAGCAGGCAGTGCAGCTCTCAGCATCCCCAGACCCAGGTGTGCCAGCCAGCCCCCTGCTAGTCCCCACCTGGCCACCCGGGAATAGACACAGCATGCTGGTGGGATGCAGGAGGGGGCCTGGGAGTGGAGGTTGGGCAGGGCCACACAGGGCTATGTCTCCCCTGACTCCCCACTCTGCTTCAGAGCAGCAAAGTGACCAGCATTCAGCAAGCCAGGGAAAATAGGAATTCATCATCCTGGCTTTTCCTTGAGGAAAAAATTAAGCAGATTAACGCTGTTTTTTTAAGCAGAAATCTTTCAGAGAACCTTGTGCTTCAGAAAGTAGCAGTAAACAAACCCATTGTGAATGCTGCTGACAATGTGTTACTTTACTGCTGCTTCCAGAGAGCAGCCAGCGGTCATCAGATATGAAATGCTCAAACTGGGCACTACGCCAAGCACCAGCTCTGTCAAAACTCAGCCGTGTTGAGGGGTTTATAATGTGAGTGTAAAGCCCTGCCTGACAGGAGTGGTGAGAGGCTGTGTGATCTAGTGGCCAGAGAACTAGGATGGGTGTTGGGAGGCCAGGGTTTAATTCCTGGTTCTGCTACTGAGCAGTTTTGTGAGCTTGGTCAAGTCACTGCCCCTTACGTGTCTCTCTGTCCCTCTCATTCCTTTGTCTCTGTCTCGGAGGGTGCCCACAGATCAGGCCCTGCAGGTGAGAGAGGCAGGAGAACACCTGTCTTCACCCAGCTCATGGGTTGGCAGGAAATAAGCAGCCAGAGAGATGTCTCTAGAGGGAGGCAGCTGTGCACATACCCAGAGGTAGTAACACAGGCACTGGGAGAAGTTGGATCCTGAATACACAGGCACTGAATGAGTTTGGGCTCCTACAGGGCTTGGCACTAGCTCTGGGGATTGCAGTGGAGCCATTCAGGTGTCTAAACCCCAGCTGTATGCACCTCACTCTGGGGTTTAGGCACTTAAGTACCTTTGTGAATCCCCAGCCTGTGCCTCCCTGAACCTCAGCCCCCACTCTGGCACTTTGCCCACCTTGACTGGTTAGACCAGCGTCCCCAAACTGTGGAGCGGGCCCCCCTGGGGGAGTTCAGGGGGCCATGGTGGGGCCCAGGCCAGCTCCCACAGGGGGCAGGGGAGTGCCAGCCACACATAGGCACAAGAAGGAGGAGTGCATGGGGTGCTGAAGCATCCCCAGCTTTTGCTTCGGGCATCTCGGCTGCTGGCCTGGGGGAGCGCTCAGCTGCCTTACCGCTGTCCACGTTCCTCCTGCCCCCCGGAGACATGGCCTTGCTCCGGGCCCCAGCTCTGGGGGTGGTGAGGGGCCGCGGACAGGGGCAAGAGGGGTGTAGCTTAGCCCCCCCACCCCACTCCAAAAACTGTCCCAGCGCCACTGAAGCCACATCTGCTGTGGCCTGGGCTCCCCCCGGCCCCGCTCCCACTCCAGTGCCCAGCCCTGGCCTAACCTTGTGCTCCCGGGCAGCCTCCTCTATGGGGACCACCCTGTGAGCGCGGTGAGCCTGGGACTCCCTGCAGATCACACAGATGAGAACTTGGTCCTGGTTACAGAAGAGTTTGAAAGGCTCCTGGTGCGCGTTGCACAAACCTCCTGCTGCTGCTGCTGCTGCTGCTGGGACACTCAGCTGCTTGGCTATTTCTGCCAAATTCCCCAGTTGTCTGTTCGGCCTCAGGGTCCTCTGGCGAAAGGTCTCTCTGCACTGAGGGCAGGAGATGTCTGTGTCTGGTCTCTCCCAGCACTGGGCGATGCAGGCTCGGCAGAAATTGTGCCCACAGTCTATCGTCACTGGATCCGTGAAAAAACTCAGACAGATGGAGCAAGTAGCTTCATCTCGGAGGCTTTTCAGAGGATTCCCTGCTGCAGCCATGGCTCCCTGCAGACCGTGGAACAGGATAAGTTTCGTTTCTTGCCAGACCCAGCAAGCAGCCTTGCAAAGCAGATTGCCCAGCTGGGAGCCAATCACGCTCTGCGGCGGGAAATTGTAAAAACAACCAACCCATCAACACAGACACAACACACCTGAAGCCCCCCCACCCCCTAGAAAAGCCCCCAAACAAGCAAGATGCTACTTAAAGAAATGACTAGGCAATTACATCCATAAAGAAGCCAACAGAGGCTTGCTGGGAGCAGGCCTGGCAGCTTTCTTTCTATACCACAGAACAAACATAGACTCAGACTCAGGTTTAAGGCCAAGACCCTTTCTGGACCTCCTTTGTAAAGCACTTTGAGATCTAGTGAGGGAAAACACTACATAAGAGCCTTACTAAGCCCTAATAGTTAGAGATCATTTTAAGCCTTGATCAATGTATTGCTTCCAAAAAAATTATTTGCATTAACTTAACTATTCTAACTCGGGGGTTTCTAGTTATTCATATCAAATATCCAATCCCTTTTTGGCATCTTGCTAAATTACTGGCCTCAAAAACTCCATGTGGCAATGAGTTGCACTGTTTAATTACATGTTTTGTGTAAAAGTATTTCTTACTGGTTTTGAATTTGATCCCTTTCCATTTCGTTGACTGTCCGCTTGTTCTTGTGTATGAGGCGGGCAGAAAAGACCATCCTAGTTTTCTCTGTCCCATTCATAATTTTGTAACCCTTCTGCCAAATTGATAGCAGCAAGGGCCGAGTTCAATACATAGGGGTCCCTTCCTTACAACGTAATGCAAAACCAGCTCGAACCCCCACCCAGTGACCTGGGAAAATCATACACACACCCCTGGGTGCTTTGAAGATGCAATATTTCCCCTCTCACAAGCACAGAGTCTCAGTGTAGCAGAAAATGTTTAATAACATGAGATAAACAACATAGCATAAAATTGGGAAAACACCTCAACTAGAGTTCATAGACCAAACCATGAGCAAAGACCCACCCCAGGAAATTGGGCCGTGCCCTCTTCCCTGGGCTCTTGAGTCCAGCAACCCCAAAATCACCCCAAGACTCCAGAGTTCAATACCCCAAATGTCCCTAGAGTCCAGCAACCCAAAGATCACCCACAGTCAGAAAAGTCCCACAACCCTAAAGCTTCTGTCCCGGGTCAGTGCAGCCCCAGAGTTCAAGAGTCTATCTGCAGGGGTTTTTCCCCTGCCAGCCTGGGTAGAAAGGGGCACCTGACGTGGTCTGGGGCCGACTGCCCTGCCTCTCTGTGGGATTCTGCTTCTGCCTTCCCCACGAACTGCTCAGCTCCGCTCCGCCAGCTGCTCTGCTCCACCAGCGGTCCCGGGATCCTCTCCAGCCGTCCCCGCAAACTGCTCGGTTCCATTTGCTCCCTGGGCTGCTCCAACCATCTCAGAGATATTGCTTGGGGCAGGGCAGTACATGTAGCCCCATGAGCATCCCCCACCCCCTTCCGGGGCACAGGTAGGGACTAGTCTGCCTTAACCGGGCAGCACTGCCGACGGGACTTTTAACGGCCTGATTGGCGGTGCTGACCAAAGCCACCGTGACCTAGTCCTTTCCATTCCGCAACTCAGTTCTGGGTCACAACCCATGGTTTGAAAACCACTGCTCTAGATAAAGGGAAAGGCTTGTGCTGGTAACTACCCAGTTCAGCTACACCGATATGAGCAAGGGTTAGAACAGAGAGGATTGACACCAGATTAACTAACTCCAATTACAAACGGGTGTACAGCAGGTCTTTCATACATGTGAGAACTCCTCAAATTCAAACTGGAACAGGTGCAGAGAATGGCTATTAGGATGATCTGAGGAATGGAGAGGCTATCTTATGAGCAGAGACTCAAAGAGCTTGGCTTGTTTAGCCTAATCGAGGAGGGTATGATGGGTCCACCTATGATGATGCGTGGACCATCGGTGACTGCCAGTAGGAAAAATCCCCAAAGTCCAGAGACGGGACATTAGATGAAGAGGGCCTTGAGTTACTACAGAGAATTCTTTCCCAGATGTCTGGCTGGTGGGTCTCGCCCACATGCTCAGGGTCTAACTGATCATCAGATTTGGGGTCGGGAAGGAATTTTCCCCTGGGTCAGACTGGTAGAGACTCTCGTGTGTGTGTGCCAGGGGATTGTCACCTTCCTCTGCAGCATGGAGCATGACTCACTGCTGGTTTCAACTAGTGTCAATGTTGAATTCTCTGTAACTTGAAATCTTGAATTCACGATTTGAGGACTCCAGTAGCTCAGCCAGAGGTTAGGGGCATGTTGCAGGAGCAGGTGGGGGAGGTTCTGTGACCTGCGATGTGCAGGAGGTCAGACTAGATGACCGCAAGGTCTCTTCTGACCTTAAAGTCTGTCAGACACACTGCAGGGCCTTTACCTGTTCTGTTACATGGTCGCAGCCCCTGGCATGTGGCTAACAACCCAGGTCTCCTCCCAGGGACCCCCAAGGTCTCCCTTTCCCACAGAGACGCCCCCGACAGCTCCATCAACCTCTCCTGCCATGCCAGGGGTTCTTACCCGCGTCCCATCCACATCTCCTGGATGCGGGATGGAAAAGACACCCTGGCAGAAAAAGATTCCAGCGGGATCCTGCCCAACGCTGACGGCACCTACTACATGCAGTCGTCCCTCGAGATCTCCCTGCAGGAGGAGGACAGGCACCGCTATGCCTGCCGGGTAGAGCACAGCAGCTTGTCAGAGCCTGTACTTGTCTGGAGTAAGGGTGGGGCGAATAGGACGGCTGGGGAGAGGGGGGAGCCACAGCCCTCTAGGAGTTTCAGGGATGGGGCGAGGCCCTGTAGCAGGAGGGTCAATATCCCTGCCCATCATCAGCGTGAACTCTTCTAGTCTGGGTATTTGTGTGACCCACAGAAACGGCTGTTCCCTCAGAGAATCTGATGCTCTGTCCATGGTGGTATCCAGCGACAGTGAGTTCCACAGGCTGATGACATTACAAGTGAAAGGCCCAGCTGCTGTGTGACGTGCATGGCTGGCAGTGCCTGGCAGAGTGCCCAGCCTTTGTGCCCCATTCCTGTCCACCTCCTGGCTCAGACTTTCCTCTCCTCTGGAAGTCAGGTCTCTGCAGAGGCCCTTGGGGAGAGGTTCCAGGCAAAGGCCTGTGGCTGCCCCAGGACGATGGCCCAGCGGGTGCTCCCCTCGGTGACCTGAGCCCTTCTCCATGCCACAGCCCCTGGGAAGAAGGGCCCCCTGCCCCTCTGGGTCCTGGTCTCCATCACCCTGGCTGCGCTGGTTCTGGCTTGAGCCGTAGGGTCCAGCGTTACTCTTTGGAGGAGAAAATCAGCAGGTGACAGCTGGTCCCTGCAGCGCTGGGATTCATGTGTGTGTAGGGAGGGGTGAGGGTGGAGGCTGGGGAATGGGGCAGTCCAGCTAGCCCAAGGAGGAATGGCTTCTTCCACCCCCAGCCCCAAGGAGAGGTGGGCAGGGCTGATCACCGTAGCCTGGCCCTGCTGGGGGCACAGTGGCTGGGCGTCTTATTGTGGGGGGGTCACTGGGGTAGGGCTGGCCTGGGCGAGGTGCAGTCAGGGTCACGGGTTGCCTTGTGTCTGGGGAAGTGCGGGGGTCGGGTAACCATGGGGGAGGGGTTACTCTGCTCCCCTGCACCGATTGCTGGTTACTCTGGGCCTGACAATTCCTGGGCCTGTGGAAATCTGTGATGCTGTCCCCAGCCATCACCCTTCCCTGACTCTCTGGGAATCTCTAACACACATGCTGACTTTGCTCAAAACCCAGGGAACCCCAATGAGCCAAAACAGCATCCAAAGGTCACCCCTGAGAGCAGAGCTCGGCCAGTGTCCCAGCATACACCGGGCACCCCTTGGCGTGACTCTGGGGACAGGAGTGCAGAGCTGCACCCGGAGCCCCGGGAGATGGTGTGTAGGGTTGTTATACTCACTCCTGGAGGCCTGCCCTTTGTCAGGACTGGGGTTTTCTGTGCAGAGCGTAGTTTGGGGTCCATCAGGGGCACGGCAGAGGGGAACCCAGAGCTTAATCCCCATCCTCCTTCCCTAGCTGGGGTCTCACACAGGTAAAGCCGCCTCTGAACAAGTTTCTTCTTTCTCACAGCAAAAATTGGAGAAGATTCTGCCTCCAGCTCTTCATTGGGAACAGACACCTAGAACGTGGGAGCCTGGAGCTAGGTCCAGAGTGACCCTGCCCATCCAGGGAGGAATTATGGGATGCCACCTCCATCTGTGAGGCAAATGGGCCGGCTTGAAAAAACTGAATGCTAAAATTGTGATTTGCAGGAAGGAGACTCTTTGCTCTAATCAAGTTCCAGTCTGAGAGGCTTTTGTGACACACAAAAATTTGTTCCAAACTGAACTGCTGAGTCTCCAGACATCAGAAGATTGTGTGTTGGCATCTCTCTGTGGAGCAGGACCTGTGGAAAGATGAGCATCTATCCCTCCCTGGCTGTGGCTGAGGGACTGTAGAATGGGTTTTTCTCTATTTCTTTTCCAGTTCCAACTTTTTGCCGGCTTTGCATTTTTAAGAAATGATTTCTGGGCACTGACCCATGACCTCCAATGTCTCAGATACCTACAGGCCTGCAGACTGCGTGTATTTTTGGATCCAAGGGTATTGCAACCTGAAATTACTGGAGTGAGAAGCTCCGTCATTTGCATAAATATGTCCTAATCAGACCCCTTGGGTGATGTCAGTGACCTTAGAAGAAGAGTGCCCTGTTCTGATTGGCCACAGGAGCCCTGAGGTTCCAAGGGGGAGGAGCCAGCTGGGACATCATCTGCAACAACCAAAGGAAAAGAAGAAACCTTTGTTCTGGCTTTTTGGCCTTCACTTGTTAGGCTGGTTTGTACTAGCTGCTGGCCTCAGGCCATGCCACACAACGTGCCCTGTGCTTCATTCACACCCCGCAGCTGGCCACTGAGAGGTAGGAGTCAGCAACGTGGGGGTGTCGAAGATCTGACACCTACTAGTGAGTCACCGCTAGCGAGCCTGCAAGTCCATCGACCTTAACACATGTGAGCTAGGTGCTGACTCCGTGGGTGCTCCAGGGCTGAATCCGCTCCTCCACGTCCCTACCAGCGTCTCCCACCTGCCACGATCCGCTGTTCAGTGGTGTGCAGGAGGCTCTGAGGGGAGGGTGCAGAGTGAGGGTGGGGCGAGCTCAGGGGAGGAGGCAGGGCCAAGGGTGTGGCAGAGGTGGGAAGGGTCAGAGCTGGGGGTCGAGCACCCTGCAGGAAATGAGAAAGTGGGCACCCGTGCATGTGAGCTCATAAGCACAGGGCCTATGGGGTAGTTGCTTAGGTATCTCTAACAGCCCTACATCAAACAACCTCGCTATCACTCATGCAGGTATTTCAGGCATTAGAATCTGTACATTTAACCCTGAGAAATCCTGTAGTTTTCGTGTACCTTTGTCAGATGACTGTTCAGTGCAACCATCCTCATTAGAATGTGACGTGTGGCGTGGGGAAGAGATTGGCTGTTACCTAATCAGCCATAATTTGGTCCGGCTGCCTTCATGGAACCCACAGCTCTGACGGCAATTTTCCCTTCAAGGAGAGAGCGTCTGACCCTGCCTCTCTCAGCTCTTTGGTTGGGACTGAAATGTTTGGTGTTTGAGGTGAAGGATGCCCTGGGGCTGTGGTACTGCTTGCTACACAGATTTGCCACCTTGCCAGAGTGCTCTGTGGTGCTTAGAAGTGCCATTAATTTATTTGGGATGGTTTAAATCATCCTGTTACAGTTCTCAGGTTCATTCATGGTTTTTTTTTTTTCATTTTTATGTGGGTTATTTTTGATGCTTTTGCTTGGTTATTGAGCTGATAAAATATGTACCATGGAAAGGTGGGTGGTATGACTGTATGTTCCCCAGATGGAGCACACTCTGAGCCCCCTCCAAGGACTGGTCCCTTGAAGTGCCCCAGCATCCTCCAGGGCCAGGCACCAGAACTGGAACCTGCTTTCCATCAGTAACAGGGGATCCAGAGGCTGGCAGTGGGGCAGGGGTGGTGGATACCAGCCAGGTCAAGCCAAAGGCCGACCAGTCCCCCCTTAATAAATCTGTACTCCTCACACCTCCAACCCCCTCAGTGAGTCACTGGTTTGTGCCCTGACGCTAGAGCATTTAAATCTGTTCTATCTTTGAATCCCTGTATAGAGCTACTTGTTCTAAGTATCCCTGTTGAGTGAAAGGGCGGGTCCAATGGGTGGGGTGCTAGCCCGGGAGACCTGGCTCTGCCATGCGCTTCCAGGGTGACCCTAGGTTCCTCTAGTTATCTATAGGGCGGGATTAACCCATCACTGCACCCTAGCAACTCCCCCCACAAGTCCCCATCCCTTGTCATGAAGGCTGACCACCGCCCCTCTCCTGGCCAGCGTAACACTACAAACTGCTGCCTGCGCAATTTGCTACCTGTACTTACTGACATCGCTAGTCTCTCTTTTACTGCCATGAAACAATGTGCTGCCTCGTGCCTTTCCCCATCCTGTAGTCCAGAGGCAGCAGTCCCATCACAATTTGCTACCTGTCACCCTTCCCCATCTCCTGCTCCCAGGGTAGCAAATGGTGATGGCAGGGGTTCCCTACCCCAGTAGTGTTACCTCTACCTTTTCTCATGCTCTGGTCAAGGGGCAGCACATTATGACAGACTGTCACCATTTGCTAGGAGTGTGACGTTTCTGTTTTAAATCTGGACACAAATAAAGTACCTTTGTGATTGTGAAACGTGTTCTGCAGCATTAAACTTTGGGATTAGTGTATGTTAACCCTAGAATGAAAGTCATGTTATTTATTAGTCTTCTTCCATTATAGATTAGACCACAGAGTTTAATCTGATCAAGGTTTAATTCTCATAGAGTATTTCCTGGAACCCCCATACTCCCCTCCAATACGCAATAAAGACTCTGGGGGGGTTGAAAATATTTACCAGAGCTCTGGTCCGGACAGCTCCAGCTGAATTTAAGCCCTGAATCCGACAGTTGATCCCCTGCCCGCCTGTCCCCCATTCTCATCCTCAGGGTTCCCTGCTGTGGCCCATAACTCCAACTCCTCTGGTATCTATGGGGCTCGGGGGTGGCACAGCATCACTGCAGAGGCTAGCATGTGGCTTTTTGTAAAAGTGGCATCTTTGCAGAGCCACACCAGAGAGACTGTTTGCCTCCCTCGCCTCCTGGTACGCCTGGTGCAGCTCTGTGGCTTTCACATGGCAGTGGTGTGGGAGCCTCTTGTAGCCCTTCTCCCTCATGCTCTGAGCAATCTGCTCATAGACACCTACCTTTCTAAGGCTGGATCGGAGCTGCGCCTGCACAGCCTCTTCTCCCCATGGACCCAGGAGATCCAACACCTCCTGTGCAGTGCAGGCAGCAGAGCGTTGGGAGCCTGTAGCCGGCCTGCTCAGCTGGGCAGTTGCTAGGGGAGCTCTCCATGCAGAGCAAGCAGGAAATGGAATTTCAAAAATTCCTAGTCATGAAACAGGAGGGGCTTGTTCCTGTGAACCTGGCTGCTGGGCAGCGGAGTTCAAACCAGTGACCAGAGTGGGTGACAATGGGGCATTGTGGGACACCTCCTGGAGGCCACATAAGCTGATGTAGGCAATGTAGCATCTACACTGCCACTCTGTTGACCTAACTATGTTGACGTAAGCGCTGCACCTCTCCTGGAGGTGGAGCTATTCAGTCAATGTAGCAGGCGAGGTATGTCAGTGGGAGGAACACAGCAGTATGGACGCTGACATGATTAGATCGGTGTAAGCTGCCTGACTTCGACCTAACTCTGTGGTGTAGACCAGGTCTTAGCTGCTTAAGGCCCTTTGTGAATCTGAGCCTTTCTTATAACGTTGCTCAAATCCTTTCTCTTTCCAGTTTAGTAAACTGGAGGCTTGTGTAAACAGTAGGGAAAATAGGACACCCAAGGAAATCCATTTATTGGCTTTCAGGGGCACAGTTTTAAGGTATGATCTCGGAGGCTAAAGAGAAAAGAAAGGGAAGATTTTCTCAGTGAAAAACTACTAGAACATGAAGATTGGGGTCTTGTTATCAGCATCATAAAGTGCCACTTGCCCCAATAAACCCTGATCTTTGTGAGTCTTATGCTCAGGGTCACAGAGGTCTGTGGGGAGGTGAGAGCCTAGAATTGGTTCCAGCACAACCTCATAGCCCAGATGCCCTCCTCAGGTTTCAGACAGAACCATCCCTTTCTCTTCACTGTAGTCCTGCTTTCCCCATTCCCCACCTCCTAGTAATGTTTCCCTGCCAGGAATCCATCAGAGCCCAGTCCACACAGAACAATTTAATCTTTCAGAATTGTTGGGCAGGTCCTGTAGTTGTATGTTTATATCTGACACTTTTCTGATCTGCAGACAGGCTAAAGTCAGGGTGAACTGTTCCTGGATCCCATGCATCCTGTGCTGGGGACACAAACTCCAAATGCAGTAAACACTGGGCTTTCCCCACACCCTGGAAGAGACTCACATTTCCTGAGCTGGAGTCAGTCCATTGTTAAAGTTACAGTCCCTGCAGGCAATGGTAAGAATTGGAACCCAGCATGCCCTAGGAGTGGTGTGAAATTCACAGGCAAAAGTTTGACTAAATGCTGGAGCTAATGTTGTCAATCTCTAGTGTCAGCTACAGCTCAGAAAATCCCCATTAGGATGCTGGCATTTTTAAAAGACAAACTCATTAGAAAGCCAGAAAAAAAGACAGAACAATTACACCAGCGAGGCCTCAGTGAGCGCTGTGTGGGTAGATTCAAAATCATTGGTTCATCCATCTGCAGAGCAGCCTTAGGAGGACCAGGCAATAGCCTTATGGTGACAGCACAGGACAGCAAGACACAGCTCTGCAGGCCCAAATAAACTTGTTAAGGTCAATTTGTAAACAGGAGTTTCCTGGGCTCATCTTCCTGGCCCCACTGCCCACCTCCCCTCCTTTCCCTGCTCGACTTACATCTGATCTAGTTCTCTCTGGATTCCCTTCAGGGAGGTACCTGAGAAAGTTTCAGCTGTCCCCAAACCCCTTCTTCTGGGGAGAAACAGAGTGAGTGTCAAAGCCTTGGGGTTGGGACCAAGATGTTTTCTCCGGCTGGTCTGTTTCAGTTTAACAACCCACATCCTGTCTAGGGGGGCAGTGGCTGAAAGTCCATTGGGAAGCTGCTCAGGGGGGGCTGTGTGAAATGCGCTGGGATCTCAGTCTGGTTCCTGGGGTGTAGGCGTCTCCATCACACACCGAAGTAACCACTAAAGTCTGCACTGATCGTGCCCCTCCTTGTGAGGCTCAGCAGAAAGGCCATGTACTCAGCGGGTCATGCAGACAGAGCTTCTCTCTCATCTTTAGAGAGAGATTCATCTCAGGTCAGGGCAGAGGACCAATAGCCCAGGACAGTAACTATTAGGGTAGGGGAGCTGGTAATGGGAGCCCTGCATTGTACAGGGTAAGGGGTTACATAGCATCTCCCAGCCCCCTTGTCTAGCCCAGCTGCAGGAGGGAGCATCTTGGGACAGACTGAGGGGGCCTGGCAGAAGCAGCCGCCTGGGCCCAGGACAGGAAATGTAACCATTGTGGGAAAAGAGCAGTGACTGGATCTCCACTGGGGATGTGGCTGGTTACAAGGATGGCTCTGCAACACGATACAATGTTCCAACATGATGTAATTTCCCTTCCTCTCTACTCTGAATCAAGGCCACATGAAGATCATCCAAAATTCATCTGGCCAAACACAACATTGCAGCGTCCCCTTTCTGATGTACCCCACAGAGCCCTCCCCTCACTTCCCAACAGGGGGCCATTGTGAACCTGGAACCCCAGCCCAAGACAAACTTGTTTCTTGATCTCCAGGCAAGTCAAATGAGGTTGACCCTGCCCTGGAAGAGCCCAGCTAGCTTACAGATGGGGAAACTGAGATACAGAGTCCGTGTCATGCATTGAGCCTACCCATTCTCATCAGACACACCAGTCTCACCTGTCTGTTGTCAGCGCTGTGTGTCTGCACCATGCACAGAGCGTGCCTGCTCCCACCTGTCCTGGCACTGCATGTCTCTACCGTGCACTAGGCATGACTGTTTGCAGCTCCCCCACCCCAGTCAGTGCTGTGTCCATGTCATGCCCCAACTCTGCATGTTGTCAGCGCTGGGTGTCTGCCATGCTCGAAGTTGGCCGGATCAGCTCTCTCAGCCTGCTCACAGTGGTGTGTGCCTGTGACATGCACGGAGCCAACCTCTTCTCAGCTACCTCCCCTGCCCCTAGTCTCAAGGCTGTGCTTGTTCCATGCACTGAATCTGCCTGTTCTCAGCTGTCAACCCAGTCTCAGGGCTGGTGTCTATGCCATGCTCCAAGCCTCAATCAACTGCACCCTTGTTTCAGTGTTGTGCAGCTGGGCCATGCACCAAGCCTGAACTACTGGCCTGTGTGGCTAGTTGAGCTGCTAGGTTCATTTCAAAAGGCCAAGGGATCAGTGATTGAAGTGTGGGTCTGCTGTATTAGACAGAGACCTGGCATAAAGGTGTACATTTCTAACGGTGAGAGTAAGTATTCACTAAAGCAATTTGCCAAGGTGCGTGGTACAGTCTCTATCACTGACAAGTTTTAAATCAAGATTCGGAAAAAACAAATCAAAATGATGCTCTAGGAATTATTTTGGGTAAGTTCAGTGGCCTGTGTGACACAGGATTCGAGAAAATCATTCTAGAACAGGGGCAGGCAACCTATGGCACGCGTGCCAAAGGCAGCACGGGAGCTGATTTTCAGTGGCACTCACACTGCTTGGGTCCTGGCCACCAGTCTGGGAGGGGCTCTGCATTTTAATTTAATTTTAAATGAAGTTTAAATATTTTAAAAACCTTATTTACTTTACATACAAGAATAGTTTAATTATATATATTAGACTTATAGAAAGAGACCTTCTAAAAACATTAAAATGTATGACTGGCATGTGAAACCTTAAATTAGAGTGAATAAATGAAGACTTGGCACACCACTTCTGAAAGGCTGCTGACCCCGGTCTAGAAGATCACAGTGGCCCCTTCTGGCCTTGGAATCTATGAATCATCTTCCCAGCTTTATCTGAGTTCACCTTCTGCATCCTTTTATCACATCTGCAAAAAGCGGGTAGTGATGACGGGTACCTCCCCAAGGGTGCGATGCCTCAGCCAACACAAACTGCTGAGAAGCCGCAGCAGAAGAGATGAGTTCTTCTGCCTTCCAGCCCAGGGCCATCTCCTGTAGGCTACAGCGTGTGCTGGGAGTCTCCCTCAACCAGCCATGGACAGGATTCTGCTGGAATTCCATGCCTAGCTCACAGCCTTTTAAAAATAGCTTGTGTTGGGATGGCTGTATCTCAGGAAGCCCTTGACCAAATGACTCCAGCTTTGTACCCCTGACCCTACCCTGTGTCCTCGGGTGGCGTATCAGGTTTCTAGCCAATCAGTCTGTAAATGTGAATTTAAACGAAAAGGGATCATTTGGTTTGGGAAAGAAATGCTGCTGCAACACAATGATGCGGCTAAGTTGATAACGTGAGCTGGCTACTTTATTGCCAGTTTCCTTCTGTTCCCTGGCAGCTGGAGGTTGCTAATGGATTTCTTTCGCACCGAGGATGTTGTTGCTTTTTTCTTGCCCGGGAAAGCATCGCTTGATTCTTTGATTTTATTTACTCAGTCCTCAAGCTTTGCTCTTAGAGCTTTCACTTAAAGTTACCCAGCGGCTTTTCTTCAAGCTCCTTCCAGGCATTTGCTCGTGGGTCTGTCTAGCCTTTCAGGGCAGAGCCGTACGGATCTAATACCCCTGGGACAAAGTCCAAGACCAGAAGATAGAAATAAACTTTATTCTGTGAATTTACTCATCTGAATCTACAGCATCCAAATAACCAAATAGAGCAAAATAGGAGCATTGAGCTAGGGCAGTGGTTCTCAACCGTTTTTCCTGGTGACCCCTTCAACATAGCAAACCTCTGAGTGCAACCCCCCTCCCGTTATAAATTAAAAACACTTGTTATATATTTAACACCATTATAAATGCTGGAGGCAAAGAAAGATTTGGGGCGGAGGTTGACAGCTCATGACCCCCCCATGTAAAAAACCTCACGACCCCCTGAAAGGTCCCGACCCCTAGTTTGAGAACCCCTGAGCTAGGGAACTGGAGGGAGAGGGAAACACCACTATGTTTTTTATATTCAAAAGTAAAGAGCAGAGGACTTTGATGGATGACCCTAAGTGAGTCAGAACTTAGGCCAGGACTACACTGTAAACTTCCATTGGTATAACTATATTGCTCAGGGTGGTGAAAAATCCACACCCCTGAGAGAGACAGTCATACCGATTGAACTCGAGGTGTAGACAGCAGTACGCTGACGGGAGAACTTCTCCCCTGGACCTAGCTATCGCCTCTCACAGATATGGATTAATTACATGGATGGGAGAAGCTCCCCCGTCGGCGTAGGAGTGTCTTTACTTAAGCATTAGAGGGGTGCAGCAGCGCCGGTGCAGTATTTTAAGTGCAGACCTGCCCTAAGACAGGTAGGCTCTGCGGTGACCCTGGGAGTGGCTCCTGGTGTCTGCTGGTTGGCCAGGTCGTGTGTGTCTGGAGGATCCCAGAGTTACAGAGACAGGCATGTAAGAGGGTGTGATGATGCGGTTCTGGCGGGACACAACTGAGAGAGCCAATTCAAGACCAATTACTTAAACAGGGCAGTCACAGCCCAAGGCTGGGGTTTTTCCACCTCTAAGGCAAACCAAACCAGCCAGACTAAGAGGACTTTGGTCTCACCCCACTGGCTAACCATAAGTTACACAAGCAACTCCCTTAGACACTTCAGTTTCCCAGTATCACCACCAGTGTCACTCGTTCTGGGGATGAATGGTTATGAAAACCAACATCCCAATAAAGGAAAAATGTTCTCTTTATCTCAAAGGATCAAGCCCCAGACCCAGGTCAATATACAAATCAGATCTTACCCACAAACCACGCTGCTGCCAATCCTTTAGGATCTAAAATCTAAAGGTTTATTCATAAAAGGAAAAGAATATAGATGAGAGCCAGAATTGGTTAAATGGAATCAATTACATACAGTAATGGCAAAGGCTTGTAGCAGTGACAGAATAAACTGCATGTTCAAATCCAGTCTCTGGAGTACATCCCCATCTGGGAAGGGTCATTCAGTCCTTTGTTCAGAGCTTCAGTTTGTAGCAAAGTTCCTCCAGAGGTAAGAAGCAGGATTGAAGACAAGATGGAGGTGAGGCATTAGCCTTTTATAGTCTTTTCCAGGTGTAAGAACCTCTTTGTCCTTACTGTGTAAAAAATAACAGCAAAATGGAGTCTGGAGTCACATGGGCAAGTTCCTGAATACTTTGCTGAGTTATAAGGCGTATCTGCCTTCTCTCAATGGGTCAGTTGTATAGCTTATGATCCTTAATGGGCCATCAAGCAAGCTAGGCAGAGCTAACACCAACTTGTCTGGGATGTCTCCCAGAAGCATAGCATAAGTTTGAAGTACAGACAGTATACAGCCAATATTCATAACTTCAACTACAAAATGACACATGCATACAGACAGCATAATCATAACCTGCAACCCATAACCTGGTCGTAGACACCTTATATGACCCCCTTTACATAAGATTTGGTGCCACTACAGGACCTTGGTTGCAACCATGTTCTATATGGTCCCAGATTATATCAATAACATCACAGAGGGTCGAGAAACTCCTGTCACCAGTATAATGCTGTGCAAGTCAGTCTTGTTCCCCTCACCATTTTATTGTGAGTCTTGCAGCACTTGGTGTTTTTCTTAAAGTCCCAGCTGCTGAAGTAGATAGATTTGAGGGAGCTCAGATTATATTACAGATACATTTCCAGCCTTCATGTTTGAGTAGCAAAGGTTAAAAAAAGGAAAGAAGAACACCCTGAAAGCTGGGAAGCCAGAAGGAAAGAAAAATAACACAACATTTAAAAAGATGTTTTAAGCCAATCTCCTGATTTTGGGGGGCCTGACACAGTTTTTGAATGCTGGAGGCTGGCAAGACTGTGATTAGAATGGCAAAGTGTGATAGCTGAAATGTATATATTACCTATGTCTTTGCTCTACTTTAGATACCTCATATCGAGTGCTCCCTGTTCCTCTGTCGCAGGTGTTAACGGTATGCCTGCCAGTGACCACCTACTGCCATGCCTCCCCGTACCGTTCTCTGAAATTCGACACGCCGGCTCCCAAAGAAGGGAATGATCTTCCCAGTGAAAGAATATGTGAAAGTAAAGATTGGCTTTCTGCCAGAAGATGTAATGTCATAAAATGTAACTTTCTTCCCTTCATAATCCAGGTAAACCCCAATGTTACTGGGTCTATGATGTAGTCCCAGAGCAGTCTCAGGGGAGGTGAGGGCACAGTACTGACACCTTGTCTTCTGCAAAGCCCAGATCCCCATCTCTGGTTTACAGGTTATCGCTCCCTCATGTATCACAGACTCTTTGGCAATGCCCAAAACCCACTCAGCTTTGTTCCCCACGTCCACTTCCCAGTAACATCTCCCTGAAATGAAGCCCTTATATCCCAGCACACAGGCAGCAGGGTAAAACTCGTTCTGTGGCACTAAATAGCTCGTGTCTTGGTATTTGTGTATCACACTCTCATCTGTGGACACGATGGAACAAGGATTTGCCAGGTCTGGATCCAGAGCGGCCTGCACTGCAAGCGGGGAGAGAGACACACACAGGAGAAGAGTGTTAAGGTCTGTCCTCACTGCAGAGTTAACCCAGGCGCTTACTCAGCTGCTAACTCTAATGCCCTTTGTGTCCAGATGCATAAACACATCATCTGATTTCAGCGGTGCTTTCCACCCAGCACAGGCACCGACTCCGTGGGTGCTCCGGGGCTGAAGCACCCATAGAAAACAAATAGTGGTGCTCAGCACCCACCAGCAGGTCCTGCCGATTAGCCCCTGCCTCTCCCTCCCATCGCCTTCCTCCTGCCACAGATTCGTTGTTCAGAGGTGGGCAGGACGTTCTGGGGGGGAGGGGGAGGAGCGGGAGCAGGAAGAGGCGGGGAGTAGAATGAAACAGGGCAGGAAGAAATAGGGCAGGGGTGAGGGCTTGGGGGCAGGGGTGGAGTGGGGATGGAGTCTGGGGCAGAGCGAGGGTCAAGCACCCCCCTGGGAACTGGAGAAGTCGGCACCTCTGTGCAGGCTAAACCACTCCAGTGCTGAGAGTCAGAGAGTCTGAGGCCAGAAGGGAACCACGTCATCTAATCTGACCCCCGTATAGCACAGGCCACCAACCCCACCCAGCACCCACCTAACCCAACCCCCAACAGTAGCCCAAAGCACGACAGCCTACAGCAGACGGGGCTATTTATGCGCCACAGGCAGAGAAGAGGAGGCACCGAGGTGCACCAGTGCCCGAGGCCCTACAATGCAGGGAAATGATTCAGTGAGATACCCCCAAATAATCCTGGTACTTCACCCACATCCGCATGCTGTGGAGGAAGGTGAAAACCCTCCCCCTCATTGTCACTGCCAGTCTGACCTGAGGGAAAATAGCCCTCCAGTGTCTTCCCATGATTCCCCTGTGAAAGACAGTCCGGGTACCCCACGAATCACTGGGAAAGAAACACAGAATAGCTCAGCTTACAGTGGCACCATCAGCCATGGGATGTGCTCCCAGAAGTCCTAGAGACTCGCCAACACCAGTGAGGACACAGTAAGTGAGGTCAGGCTCAGCAGCATGGCTCCTTGCACCCAGCCTAGGCTAACCTGGGTGCCGATCCCCAGGGTTCACTCTGCAGTGCAGACAGACCCTTCCGGGCAGGGCTCAGCCCTAGGGGAGACTAGGACCATTTATCATGCTTCCCAGTAACACTGGGCTGGCCGGGGTGGGCCCTGATAGTCAGTCTTGAGGAGCTGCCTGTTGGCTGAAGCTGAGCAGGAAAGTCCCTGTCGTTCCCGCCAGGCATCTAAGAGGTACTGTTCGGGGAGGTGACAAACTGGGATATTTCTGTAATTTTTATATGAAGCCAACATGTGCCGGGGGGTTCCCTGTATGCAGTGTTGTTACCTAGTGGGTGAAAAGGGAATGGTTTGCCCTCGGGGAAGACTAAGCTGCCTACCTAGATGTCTGGGGCCTGAGGTCCTCAGAAGACAAGGGCAAATCCAATTGCCCATACATAGAAACATAGCAACCAGCAACCCCGAGAACTACAGACTTCCCCGCCTTTGTGGCTGAGCTGCATCGCCCCAGCTCGGGAACAAAAGACTAGAAGCGGGGGAGGGATGAAGCAGAAGTTATGTGTTAGCTGCATGAAGCAGTGGGGGGCAGAGGAGCTTACTTCCTGGGGGGTGCTTGACCCCTGTCTGTCCCAGGCCCTCCCCTCGCCTCTTCCTGCCCCTGCTCCCCTGCCCACCTCTGAACAGTTGATTGCAGTGGGTAGGAGATGCTGGGAGAGAGGGAAAGGAACTGATCGCCATGGGGTGGGAGGGGAGGAGAGGGAGGATCTGATCCATGGGGCTGCCAGTGGGTGCTAAGCACCCACTATTTTTTTTCCATGGGTGCTCTAGCCCCAGAGCACCTACAGAATCGGCTATGGTGGGGCACACCGGGAGTATGAGAAAGCAGATCAGATAGACAGGGAGACAGAGCTTGAACAATGGGGTTTGCACAGCAGGGCTGGGCACCGGCTACCCAGAATAGACTATGCTGTAATGATCAGCACCAACTCTGTGGGTGCTCCAGGACTGGAGGACCCACTGGGAAAAATTGGTAGGTGCTGAGCACTCACCAGCAGCTACCCGCCCCGCCCCACCCCAACTCACCTCCGCCTACGCCCTGAGCATGCTGCGTGCCCTCTTTTTCCCCCTAGCTCCCAGCACTTGCACCGCGAAACAGCTGTTTGGCGCTGGGAGGGGGAGGAGAGGTCAGGATTTGGGGAAGGGGGTCCAATGGGGCAGGGAGGGGGCGGAGTTAGGGCGGTGACTTTGGCGAAGGGGTTGGAATGGGGGCGGGGAAAGGATGGAGTCGGAGCAGGACCAGGGGCAGGGGGGTGCAAGCACCCACCTGTGCTGGGGAAAGTAGGTGCTTATGGTGGTAACCTTCATTTCTCTGTGTTAACCAAGGTCTCCCTGTGCTGTGGTGCAGAGCAGTGGACTAACACCCAGTTGCTTGACAGTGACAGCGGTGGCTGTGTCTCACTGCAGGTGCTTGCAGAGGTGTGTTGCCCCCTAAGATCACAGAAGTCTCCCTCAGGGGTCTGTCTCAGTTGGACACACTGAACACAGCTCATGTTGTCAGGACCGGCGCCAGTGTTTTTGGTGCCCTAGGCGCACGGCCATTTCGTCGCCCTGCGCGCTGCTCCCGTGGGTCTGGTGGAGCTGCCGCAGGCGTGCCTGCGGCAGGTCTACCGGAGCCGCCTGCCACCCCCCCGGCAAAATGACGCCCACCAATAATCCTGGCCCCTTAGGCGATTGCCTAAGTTGCCTAAATGGAAGCGCCGGCCCTGCATGTTGTGAGGCAGGAGGGCAGAGGGCCCAGAGGTCCAGCCTAAGGAGTCGGTGAAGCCGGGTACCTTACCCTGGATTCATAGATTCTAGGACTGGAAGGGACCTCGAGAGGTCATTGAGTCCAGTTCCCTATCCTCATGGCAGGACCAAATACTGTCTAGATCATCCCTGATAGCCATTTATCTAACCTACTCTTAAATATCTCCAGAGATGGAGATTCCACAACCTCCCTAGGAAATTTATTCCAGTGTTTAACCACCCTGACAGTTAGGAACTTTTTCCTAATGTCCAAACTAAACCTCCCTTGCTGCAGTTTAAGCCCATTGCTTCTTGTTCTATCCTTAGATGCTAAGGTGAACAAGTTTTCTCCCTCTTCCTTATGACACCCTTTTAGCTACCTGAAAACTGCTATTATGTCCCCTCTCAGTTTTCTCTTTTCCAAACTAAACAAACCCAATTCTTTCAGCCTTCCTTCATAGGTCATGTTCTCAAGACCTTTAATCATTCTTATCTCTGCTTGGACCCTCTCCATTTCTCCACATCTATTTCTTGAAGTGTGGTGCCAGAACTGGACACAGTAGTCCAGCTGAGGCCTAACCACGCAGAGTAGAGCGGAGAAATGACTTCTCGTGTCTTGCTCACAACACACCTGTTATTATGCATCCCAGAATCACGTTTGCTTTTTTTGCAACGCATCACACTATTGACTCATATTTAGTTTGTGGTCACTATAACCTCTAGATCCCTTTCTGTCGTACTCCTTCCTAGACAGTCTCTTCCATTTTGTATATGTAAAACTGATTATCCTTCCTAAGTGGCAGCACTCTGCGTTTGTCTTTGTTAAACGTATCCTGTTTACCCAGACCATTTCTCCCAATTTGTTCAGACCATTCTAATTATGACCCTGTCCTCCAAGCTGTTGCAATCCCTCCAGTTTGGTATCATCTGCAATGTAATAAGCGTACTTTCTATGCAATATCTAAGTCGTTGATGAGATATTGAACAGAAGCCGGTCCCAAAACAGACCCCTGCGGAACCCCACTTGTTATACCTCTTCCGGCAGGATTGGACATAATAATTATGCTCTGAGTACCGTTATCCAGCCAGTTTATGCACCACCTTATAGTAGCCCCATCTAAATTGTATTTTGCCTAATTTATCGATAAAAATATCATGCGAGACTGTATCAAATGCCTTACTAAAGTCTAGGTATACCACATCCACTGCTTCTCCCTTATCCACAAGACTCGTTATCCTATCAAAGAAAGCTATCAGATTGGTTTGACACAATTTGTTCTTTACAAATCCATGTTAGCTATTCCCCATCACCTTCCAAGTGTTTGCAGATGATTTCCTTAATTACTTGCTCCATTATCTTCCCTGGCACAGAAGTTAAACTAACTGGTCTGTAGTTTCCTGGAGGAAGAGTGGGCTGATGTTGGGGTCTGGCCCATTGAAGGGCTCCTCCCAGAGACTGTTCCAAAGCTGGGGCCATAGCACCAATCCTGTGGATCCGTGGCAGAGGGGATCGCTGTCTCCTCCCCTGATCCCTCTCCCTTGCTGGGGGTGCTCCACATCAGCAATAGAACAGAGCAGGGGAGGCAGCAGACACCAGGCAGAGGAAGTTAACAGGGACAACAACTTCAGCTTTTCATGCATTTTCATGCTGCCCTATTCCTCCCTCATCTCCTGGTGGAAAGTCCCCAGCCCGAAAGAACAGCACATGGGGTGAGAACTCCTCCGCCCACTCAGACCAGGAGAACCCTGCTGGAGAGACACCAGGCTCTCTGGTGCATGGGGAATTAGACTTCGCGGTGGCACTAAATGTCCACACTACAGGGATGTGTAAAGTCCATCCAATACACTACACTCATTTTGGGGAGGGAGCATGGTCTAGAGGTTAGAAGCCAGGACTCCTGGGCTATATTCCTCACTCTGCTACTGACTTGCTCTGTGACCTCAGGCATGTCCCTTCCTCTCGCTGCATTCCAGCTTCCCTTTTTGTCAAATGGCCATAAAAGATGCCAGGTATTCAGATGCTGTTGCTGGGGGCCATGAAAGGACACAGATAGGTGACTATGAGATCAGAAGAGAACCACTTCCCCCAGCCTCCAGTGGTGCTCATAGGACAAGGAGGGGGACACAACACGGTTGCAAGTGTGGTGTTCAGTAATCCTGCTGGGAGCATGGTGCTCGAGTGAAACCCTTTTTATCCAGGGTTCTGTATCACGGAGCTTCTGCCATGCTCCTCCTTCCTGTCTGGGAAGGCAAACCACTGAAAGGTACAGTTCCCAGTACCACAGGGAGCACTAACCCTCAGGGAGAGACAATGCTCCTTGAACTGATGGACCTATCTTCATTGAATTTATCCACCAATGGTTATTAGTATCCTGTCTTCCGACAGTGGCCAATGCCAGGTGCCCCAGAGGGAATGAACAGAACAGGAGATCATCCATTGATCCAGCCCCTGCCACCCATTCCCAGCTTCTGGTAAACAGAGGCTAGGGACACTATCCCTGTCCATCCTGGCTAACAGCCATTCATCGACCTATCCTCCATACATTTACCTAGTTCTTTTTTGAAGTCTGTTATAGTCTTGGCCTTCACAACATCCTCTGGCAAGATGTTCCACAGGTTAACTGCATTATGTGAAGAAATACTTCCTTTTGTTTGTTTTAAACCTGCTGCCTTTTAATTTCATTTGGTGATCCCTAGTTCTTATGTTATGAGAAGAAGTAAATAACACTTCCTTATTTACTTTCTCCACACCCTCTATCATATCTCCCCTTAGTCATCTCTTTTCCAAGCTGAAAAGTCCCAATCTTATTAATCTCTCCTCATATGGCAGCTGTTCTACATCCCTAATTGTTTTTGTTGCCCTTTTCCAATATATCTTTTTTGAGATGGGGTGACCACATCTGCATGCAGTTTTCAAGATGTGTGCGTACCATGGATTTATAGAGAGGCAATATCATATTTTCTGTCTTATTATCCCTATCCCTTTCCTAATGATTTCCAACATTCTGTTTGCATTTTTGACTGCCGCAGCAGTCCTGATTCTCTGCCTGGTTCAATACTGGCCTTAGCACAGTCTCCCCCCAAGGGACCTTCCACCAGCTGGGGACGGATGGAGCCCAGCACATGAGTCCATGCTCCTGACACTAGGGGAGGAGTGAAGAACAGCATAGGAGCTAGTGGGAGATGCTTCCTTAACTCTATTTCCCAGTTTTCAGAGGTTGAAATACATGATCCTTTCACGTTCTGGAAGAGTACAAGGCACTGATGGTCAACCTGCACTCTGTGCTAATGACATTTTCCAGCAGTGAAGCTTGTCTTTTAAATAAAAAATAAAAATAGAGGAAATTTCTAGTCCTTATAATTGCTGAGAGAAGCAGCAAATGTGACCCAAGTGTGCACTAAAGGCTAATTATTAGGACCTAAAAAATGTACCCTACTTTCCAATTGTAAATAGTATGTGCACGTTCATACATCACAAAATGGAAGTGGGTGACGGGATGGATCACTGAATGACCACTTGTTCTGTTCATTCCTTCTGGAGCACCTGGCATTGGCCACTGTTGGAAGACAGGATACTGGGCTAGATGGACAATTGGTGTAACCCAGTATGGCCATTATGATATAATGATTCCTTCTAACCTTGGAATCCATGACTCTGTATTTGCGGAAACCTCTTGTTTGAATTCAGAAGCTTCTTCTAAAAAATGAATCCTGAGATTTTAAGTAATAATTGTTGTAGGATAATAACCTCACGAAAACTTACCCTCTTTCTCTGCCTTTGAGATCAGAAAGTTCAGTTGATAGGGCAGGGTCTCTAGAGAAAGAAAAGATCAGACGAGAGCTGATTTCCCCCTTTCTTGTAGGAAAATAGCCTCATGAAAATGGGGCTGGATTCACAAAGAAACTCAGGCAAGGTGACGCTTAGCATCACAACACTCAATGTACAGGCACCTAGAAAGTCACTGATTCACAAAGCTGAACTCAGGCATCCAGGCAATCTGTACCATGAACGGGGAGAGAGATGAGCTTTGGAATGAGATTCATAAAAGCCAGCATGCTAGGGGACTCCCTGCTTATGCCAGCCAGTGGGAAATGCCTAGGTGCGGGGGCAGGGTGTGTGTGTGTGCTAAGCCCTGGCCATCTCAGGGAGTTCAGCGACTGAGTCTGGGCAGCACTATAGGTCCCTCCCTCAGCGAGGAATTCTCAGCTGCAAGCCCTCTCTTGCTGTCCAGCACCTGTGCCATTTTTTTGCAAGGAACCGGGGGGGAAGGAAGGGGGACGACCCACCTCACTCATAACTTTTAGCCCAGTGGTTAGAGCACTCAGCTGACCTTTGGGAGACTCCTGGTTCAAGTCAATCCTGTGCCACAGAGCGAGCAGGGATCTGAAATGGGATCTACCACCTCTCAAGGAGTGCCCTAACCTCTGGGCTGTAGTATTTTCTGATGTAGGTGCCCACATGCTCTCCTGTGGGAGAGGTTCCACTGGGGATAATCAATAATTCATTGGGCCAGAGGCAGAGAGAAATCACAAGAACGTTTCTGTAGCCCAGTGGTTAGAGCACGCCCTTGGGAGGTGGGAGATCCAGAAGCTTATCCCTCAGCTCAATTATTTATATGCAGTGGATCAGATTAAAAAGGGGAGACAGAGAGGCCTACATCACATGCCTGTTGGAATCCCTTCTGCCGCTCTGGGGAACAGAGAATTTGAACTGGGGGTCTCCCACATCCCAGGTTAATACCCTAATCACAGAGCTATACATTTTAAGGGAGCTTCTCATTCCCAAGGGCCTGGTTCTTTCGGGTAAGTTCACATATAGGGCCTGAGCCAGTAAGTGTGCTCAGAGCAGGCATCTCAGATTGGGGCCCTGTAGGTGAGTTAGGAGGAGGAACGCCTTTCTTTCCCCAATTCGTGTATATCTCTAGGCCTTCAGAGCCTGGATAGCTAGACTGGAACTGCAGTGCGCATGCCCAGAGTCAGAAACATAGGTGCTTAGGTACATTTACCGCAAAAACAGAGGTGATGAGTGATTTTAGGCACCTACAAGCTTTGGTTGCAGCTGAGCAGGGGGCTTTGTGAATCCCAGTGGGGTCTGATTCTGGGATTCAGGTGCTAAAATGGCAGGTAGAGCCCCAAGTGCTTCTGTGAATCTAGTCCTCACCCTCTCTCTCTGCCTTTGGGCTCAGAGGTCAGTTCAGAGGGCCGGGTCTCTAGAGAAAGGAAGGATTGGAAGAGGTGATTTCATGTTGTATTAACTCTGGTGACATTCCTACCGTTAATTAATGGAATCGTGCTTGAGAGAGACAAACTTTGAAGCTTACTCAGAGCTCTTCCTCACGTCCGTGTAGCTCAAAAGCTTGTCACTGTCACCAACAGGAGTTGGTCCAATAAAAGCTGTTACCTCCCCCATCTTGTCTAATATCCTGGGACTGACATGGCTACAGCAGCACTGCATGAAACGATGCTGTAATTCTGAGACAGCCCAAAGGAAAAGACCACAGATTGAGAGGCAGATTCGAATGGGGAGACCTTTCCAGCAAGACCAAACTAAAGTAAAATCATCATCCAAAATATACATCTTGCTCTTTTCCATCTCCCACCTTCCTCCAAGGATCTCAAAGCACTGGGCGGCATTCACTAATTAGCACAACAAGGTAGGTTGGTCATTATTTCCTCCTTTTGAAAGATGGAGGAACTTGAGGTACAGACTGGGATTTTCAAAAGGGCTGAGGCCATGTGATGTCCAACTCCTACCGACGGTAAGAGAGAGAGAGATAGGTGCCTAAATCCCATAGGTCCCTGGAAAATCCCAACCATGGAGGTTAAATTCAACAACATTTTCTAGAAAATCTGGTGATTGTGTGTCTCTGAAATTCTAAGCAGCCAATTTTGGGTCTGAGACAATCCAAGTGGAGGCCTGGTGAACTGGCATCATCCCTGATCCTTCCCCATCCCACCCACAAAGTTGTCTAGCTGGGATGAGTTGAGAACTAATAGGTCAGAGTCCATCTCCTTCCACAGTCAGAGGCACATCTCAATGTACCAGCATCGTAGCATGATAACTGTTAAGTTACCTTTGAATTTCTTCAGAGACTCCTGTAGACAAACATTTCTTTGGGAAGAGATGTCAACTCTCTCTCTCAGGTCCTCTGGCACAGCCACTGGTTTCTCAAACTTCACCGTCTCACACCTAGAGGGGGGGAAAAAAACAAAAAAGAAAAAAGAAAAAAAACCCCATTCTAAATCTTTTCTTTCTTTTGGGAGAAAGAGCTACCAGAGGTTGCTCTCTTTTGGGCTCATTGTAAGCCTCTAACTTCCACTGGTGAGTCAACTGCCCTCCTCTCTGGAGTTTTTAAATGCCTAGATCCTCAAATGGGAGTTAGAGAGTTAGGGATCCACAAGCTGCCCCTCAGAGAGAAGGGCATAATCTTGTGGGAGAGGATGCTCCAGTGGTTAAGGGGTTGCTATAGGACTCTGGAAACCTACATTCCACTCCCTGCTCTGCCACAGCCTCCCTGCATGACCTTGGGCAAGTCACTTAAGGCCTGATTTTTAAAGGTCAGTCCTGGGATTTTCAAAAGCACCTAACCAAGCTAGGCTCCCAGCTGCCACAGATTGCAATGGGAGGTGCCTAACTTGCTTAGCTGATTTGGAAATTCCACTAAGAGCCTAGCTACATGTCAGGTGTCTAAATACCCTGCAAAATCTGACCCCGGGGGTCCAATCCCCTTCCAACATCATGAAGCATAAGGGGGAGTGGAAAGGAGCTACATACCTGCTCCAGGTGCTTCTGATGTCCTAGAAGAGAGAAAGAGAGGGGAGAAAAAAAGAAGAGGTCAGTCCCACGAGCCACAAGCTGACAATTGCTCCTGCTTTGGAGAGGACTCACTTGGCCATCCCCAGTTGAGCTCAAGATGCAGTTCTCTGTAGTTAGCACCTTTAAAATTCCATTCACAGACTCTGATGGACTGGGGCCCCTAAGCATGAACCATGACTGTGGGTTTTCTCCTTCTAAATTCTACTCTGCCTGTGCCAATGGCACTTGCTGTAACAGACTCATCAGGCACATGAATCCCTGACTTCCACATGCAACTGCTGTGTCAGAGCGTTTGCCTTTCTCCATGTATGCAATTCTGGTCAGCAATTCTGAAAGCTGGATTCATTCCCATTTCTTAATAGGCCCTGCAAAGAACTTTGCTTTCCTAATATCCCACTTCCTAGAAACTGGAGTTGTGCCATTTACTGCTTCCAGATCATCAGGGCCCTTCATTTTCAGTTTTTATTTTAAACAAACACTGATAAATTCCCAGGAAAAATTACCACAACAACAAAAACAGGTGAAAATCAGTGCAAAAAACTATTATTTTTTCTAGGTAAATATCAGGTTTATTTTGGGGATGGAAAAACGGGAAAAACGTATTCAGTAGATTAATGCTTTGAATTCCGTTCACCACTGTGGTTTGCTGCAGAACTAAAACAGAGCTCAAAATATAAAGCCCCCCCCCCCCGAGTTTAAAGAAAACAATACATCTCTAATCCCCAAATAAAACTTTTCATTTGAACTAACAGTTTACTGGAGTAGACTTAGAACTATTAGCCTATAAATATTCACATTTGATAATTGGGCCACACCATTTGTGTACGTGGTAGGTGTGAGATTCATCAGTACATCCAGATGCACACACATTTCAGAGCTTTTGTGCATGCCTGTTGGTCTATGATGTGTATCTTCTAGAACAATATGTTCTTACTTCAGCAGGCAGCTTTGTACATACACACAGACTAATGTATTATCGTAATACAGAGATCTAATGCAACATATTATATTTTCCTAATGTAAGCAGGTGAATGGTCCCGCTATTGTGGGGAACTTTCCTGGCTTCTGCACTACTCCGGTGAAGTGGGCTAGCAAAAGGATCTGAGTCCTCGCTCCCACTTCCTTTATCCAGAGGCCTCCCTGCCCTTGAAAACTCCACTTCTACTCTCCCGTCTGGCAGAGTTCTCATAACCCTGACAAGGCTGGGCCCAGGATTCCTGGGGGGTTCGACTCCCAACCCTGCTGTGGTCACTCAGGACAGGGGCTAGGGTGTCCCCACTCTGGGGTACTCTCTCTGCACTGGGCACTCCCTGACCCACTGATCATTTCATACAATTTAAAGCAAATATAAGTTGTTTAATTAAAAAAAAAGAATAAGAAAAAATGGGAAAGGTTAAAGAAAAACACATCACGCTGCTCCGTGGCAGGGAACATCACAAACAGTGTCTCTGGAACGTCAGGGCAGTTCACAGTCTGTTCCTTGTAGGTCCCAGGCCTCCTTCTCAGGCCCTGGCTGTGCTGCAGGGATGCTGCGGGTTGGACACTTGCTCTGGCGGTGGCCACACGTGCTCAGGCTCTAGTGACAGGACCCTTCTTCCCAGCATCGCCCTCACCCTGTCAGGGTTACGATCCCCCTCCAAGTCTGGCCTGCAGAGCCTCTTGGCTGAGGCATCTCCCTGTGCTGGGCCCACTGCCCAGGGTCCCCCTTGCTGTCCCCAGCTGTTCACCGCACCCAGCTCCAGACTGCCCCAGCCCCAGCTCCAGCCCCAGCTCCACTCTGCCTCAGCATGGCTGCTGCTGCTGCTCAGCCTTCACCTCCCTAGGCTGCTTCTCCATCCCCTTTGGCTCTGGTTACTGCAGCTCTGCTCCCAGCATAGGTCTGCTCTATAGGCTGCTTCTGTGACTCTGCTCCCAGCTCTGACATGCTTCCTGGGCTGCTTGTCTGGCCCCTCTGGCTCGGGTTACTGCAGCTCCCCTCCCAGGACTGGTCTGCTCTCTCTGGGCTGTGCTCTGGCTTTCTGGGCTGTAGCTCTGCTCCCTGTAGCTCAGCCCACACCCCTGCTCTCTCCTTAGCTCAGCCCCACTATGTCTGACTGAGGCAATTCCAACTCACAGGGAGGACGGGACCCCCCTGGCCTCCTGACTCTCTGATTAGCCTGCCTGCCCTGTCAGTCAGGCTGAGCTGGAGCACTGGCCTCTCCCCATTGTTCCTGGGGACTGTCAGTCTCAGGCTCCTGATTTCCCATGACCCTTCCCCTTTTAATATTGGGAACTAGCAACCAAAACACCCTCACTGAATGTTTGTAAGGGGGCAACAGTCACCTCACACTAATAAAAAGTTATTTTTTATATATCTGAATGATATAAAAGAAAGATGAAAATCAGTAAAAAACTGAATAATACTTGTTCGTAAAACCTAGGAATTTTTTGGTAAAATTGGTTTAAACTGAAAACAAAGGGGCTTACGTATGATGTATCAAAAAGGCCTGAAACGTCTGCCTTTAAAACAGCAAAACTGTTTCCACACTGGAAATATTAGAAATGTCAAATTTCGTTTTCCCTCGCTTTGCTAAAGGAAATGTTGACAGTCTCCACTGGGGAGGGAGACCTTTCCAAGAACTTAGTAAACTCCAAAGTTAATCACTCAGAATCTCTCCCTTCCCTGGGTAGGGATCTGGGTGTCTCTAACTGTCTCACCTGCAGGAATTCACTCATTGGCTGCTGACACTTCTCTTCTATCTCACTGATCAAGTCACTGAGACGGGAAATCTCCTCAGACACTTTGGTGACATTTTCATCCTGTATCTTCACAATTTCCTTCTCCAACTCTTCCAGCTGGGCCAACAGGAGTCGCTCTTGTTCCTCCAGGAATTGCCGCAGTTGCTCAAATTCAGACACAATCTTCTTTCTCTCAGCTTCTATCTTTCCCTATAATGAAGGGACAAACAGGGAAAGGATAGGTCAGGGACTAGACCAGATGTCCAGATTTCGAAAAGGAAACCTGGCAGTGTCTGGTCAGCACTGCTGACTGGACACTAGAAGTCTGGTTACCCAGAGTAACTGCTTCCAACACCAGGGGCTGAGAAGAGCAGCAGCTGCTGCTGGGAACCTGGAGGAGCACTCAGGGATGGCTCTCGGGGGAGAGAGGTATTGGCAGCTCCCCAGTCCTGCTCCAATCACCCCTCTAACCCTGGAGCATAGCTCTCCCTCCCCCGCCCTGCCCCAGTCACCCCCACCACACCCCCAGAGCCCTGCTCAGCTGGCAGGGGGAGGAAGGGGGAGAGAGCAGCAAGCAGCAGTGAGAGGGGGAAAGAGGATGGGGGGGGGTGAGGCCTCGAGGGAAAGAGACAGAGCATGGGATGGGGCAGGTTCCAGCGCTCAGCGTCCAGTCGGGAAGAGTCTGGGAACAGTTCTTAGAGCCCTCTTTTTATATCAACCTACTACACACATGTAGTCGAGATTTCAGGAGAACATGCCTGATAGTTTCTAGATAGAAGATTTTCTGATAGTCTCTCAGCTGGCCTGAATGAATAACATGTTTGAATGTGCCTTGGTGACTTAGGAGTCCAATTCCCATTTTCAAAGTTACTTTTGGTGCTTAGGAGTCTAAGTATCTTTGAAAGTGACTTTTGAAAATAGAACTTAAGGTAAATTTTCAGAAACAGCAAAATCATTTAGGAGCTGAAACCTATTTAAAGAAATGTATAAGGGGCTGCTTTTAAAAGATATTTAGGTGTCTAAAGAGGTATATAAGCCCCTAGAGGAATTTTCAGTATCACTTAGGTGCCTAAGTCTCCTTGACTACAGAGGACATTAGGTGCTACTTAGCTGCTTTTGAAAAATCTCACTAGGCCTCTCTCTGTATTTTAAGCCCCTAAATACATGTGAGAATCTGGCCCTTAACCACTTGCAAAATTGTAAACCTTAGGCTCCAAAATCACTTAGGCACTTTTGAAAATGTCACCCAATATCTCAAAAATGATGAATCTTCAGGTCTGAGTGGCTTAGTATATTCTGCTGATCATCTAGATTCTTCCAGTAGCAGAAAGGTTGGAAGGGGGGCAGGTCCGACTCTGTATCAGGAATACATTGGCAGACAGCTGTGGAGAAGACTGAAGGAAAGTTCTGCTGGTTATCCACACAAAACGTCAGGTACAACACATACTGTGCAAAATGCTTTTTCTCCAGCTCTTACGTTTCATCTGGCATTCTGTTAATTACACTGTCCCAGAGGAAAGCAGTCATGTCTAGTGGTTATAGATCAGAGGTGGGCAAACTATGGCCCACAGGCCACATCTGGCCCGCAGGACTGCCCTGCCCAGCCCTTGAGCTCCCAGCCAGGGAGGCTAGCCCCTGCCTCAGCTTGCCATGCCACCAGCGCTCTGGGTGGCATGGCTGGCTCCGTCCGGGCCATGCAGCTGCGAGCTCCTGATACTCTGAGTAGCATGGTAAGGGAGCTGGGGAGGTTGGATAAGGGGCAGAGGGTTCCAGGGGGCCATCAGGAGACAGGGAGCAGGGGGCGGTTGGATGGGGTGGAGGTTCGGGGGGGTGGTCAGGGGCAGGCAACGGGGAGAGGGTTGGATAGATGTGGGAGCCCTGGGGGGGTGGTTAGGGGCAGGGTCCTGGGGGGGCGGCAGTCAGGGGACAGGAGCGGGGGTTGGATGGGTTGGGGGTTCTAAGAGGGACAGTCAGGGGGGTGGGAAGTGGGAGTGGTGGATAGGGGGCAGGGGCCAGGCTGTTTGGGGAGGCACTTTTTTATATATTTAACACCATTATAAATGCTGGAGGCAAAGCGGGGTTTGGGGTGGAGGCTGACAGCTCGCAACCCCTCATGTAATAACCTTGCAACCCCCTGAGGGGTCCCAACCCCCAGTTTGAGAACCCCTAGAGTCGAAGTTTCTGGATATCAGGGAATAGCATACAGATTATCAAGGGGTGCGAAGTTCGGTTTAAGATCGGGTGGCATAAGGAATACATAATCTGCAATATCCCCGATTGGGGGTAAAAGGTTAATGGGTCAAAGTACAGACATTGAGATATGAGGGTATGTTGTTCATATAATAGCTATGTTCAGGTGTAGAGTATAATGAGTGGATATGATGATGATGATGGATTGACCCTCATTTTGTGAGATATGATGTTCAGTAAGTTTGTGGTCCCATTTCATACGGTTCAATGGACAAAGTCTCTTGGTTCCCAATACATCATAGCTAAACCTGATCTAAGCTTGAGCTTGCTCCTAATTAGTACATTTTATCTCAGTTTAACTGGACAACGTGAACCCTGCACACCACAGCTGGCCCTGATATAAGGGCTAATGGAGGAGCTGGGTCAGTCTCACTCCAGCCTTGGAGTGGGAGGGATGTAGCTGCCTGGGAGCTCAGGGTACCAGAAGCAGAGCAGAGCAGAGCAGAGCTTTGCTTTGCTTTGCTGGGGTAGGGCAAGAGGAGCTCGGGAGTTCCAGCCTGGCAACTCCCCAGGCTGAGGCTTTGTTAAGGCCTATGGAGGTACTGCAGTCTGCCCCAGTGAGTGGGGGCTAGATGACAACTGGCAGTAGCCACTGAGGCAAGGTGAGGATAGGGGGAGTGGGTTCCCCGAGGAAAGGAAACCCAGAGTGGTGGGGGTACTGCTGTGGGGCAGCACCCCCTGGTAAGGGGCACCAGGGTCCAGGAGGGACACGGGGGACCTGAGGCAGGAGAGACTCTAGCTAGCAGGAGGTGCTCTAAGTGCTGGAAAGAGCTAATTCCTGGGTGACCAGCAGGAGGTGTTGTGACTGTCAGTCAGCGGTCTGCTACACCTACATACATGGCTCTGTAGGCTTCAAGCAGGGCCTCCCCCATCTACACTATTTTTAGCAGTGTAGTGTTCTGCTGCCTCCGCACCACCAGAGCCTTTTCCCCACCGCAGGTAAAGGCTCCAGAAGTGGGGAAAGGCTTCGGCAGCTCTGCTGCCTCCCCCTGCTGGAGTTTTTTCATTCACTCACCACAGTGTGGACATAGCCTGTGCTGTGTAGCTACACATACCCTGCAGGTCGCTCCCCCAGAACTGTGCCGTGTAGATGGAGCCATGGCTAAATCAGGCAGTGCTGTGTATGGACCAGGCTTGACACTCTCCCCACACAGAGATACCAACTCTGACTGGTGGAACTGCTGGACCATAACAATGGGCACCTACCAGATATTCCTGGCTTTGCATCTCTCCATCTTGTTTCCACTCCAGAAGTTCTTCTCTCTCTTGCTTCAGGATGTTCAGTCGGGTTTGAATTTGATCCTGAGGCAAGAAAAACACGTTTGAGAGGGTCAGGTGGCTGAGGAGTCTGTCCTCACAGATACATTTATATACATTGCATGTCCCTCTCAGGCTGTCCCACAGATGGTGCATCTGGCAATCTCACAATTGCCTCATGGGAGATTCCGGTTCAAATCCCTTCTCCTCATCAGACAAAGGGAGAACTTGAACTAGGGTCTCCTGCCTACCAGGTGAGCATCTTTCCCCCAGGCTAACCGTTATGAAGAAGGTCTGCTGCCTCCTCGCCGGCCATTTTGTGTGGAGTGACACAAGTGCAGAACTCTGTCGTGTAAGAAACAGCTTCGATGCCTAAGCTGCCTGACTCCAGAAGAGGGGTTCCCAGGTGTGGCTCACAGACACAGGTGTATTCCTATACCAAACTCTGAGGGGGTGGGGCTTAGGACACACCCCTCTCAGCAGCATCTCCCAGTGTAATCCTGTCAATTACAGGCCAGTAAGCCTAAAGGCTCGTTGGTAAGTACAGCACTGCGGCTGTACCAATACATCTGTGTTGCTGCAGCGCATGCGGTGGAGATGCTCTATGCTGATGGCAGAGAGCGCTCCCGCTGCCATCGGCATAATAAACCCACCCCCACGAACACCAGAAGCTTAGTGTGGCGGGAGAAGCTCTCCTGCTAACGTAGCACTGTTCACGTGTACGCTTATGTCACTCAGGGAAGTGAAACATTCACAGGCCTGAGCGACATAAGTTTTGGCGGCATAGGCTGTATTGCAGACAAAGCCTAATCTAGAACAAAATTGTCAGACACAGATTAACATAATTTGTTGGGGGTGGTGTTGTGCAGGGTGCTTTGCATTTGTGGGTGGAGTTTGAGGGAGCACTGGGCATAGTGGGTCCGGAAGGGTTCTGGCCATAGGGAGTCGGGGGGTGCTAGGCAGGAGGAGAGGGGGTTGTGTGGCACGGTATAGCCCACGCCGGAGGAGAAGGGGCATGCTGGCAGCACATGGCTAGGCAGGCCACTGTGCTTCTGGCAACTGCCGCTTTGTAAATAGTGCCCTGGGACTGAACGAAGCGGGGCCACCCCTGCCATGCCATACCCAATTGCCTCTGGTTGGCCCCTCGCTCTGGGGACTGACCTCCTCATGCCATGTTGCATTGCCTCCGGGGGGGGCCACAAATATGTTTGGCGCCGGGCCCACAAATGATTAATCCGGCCCTGGCTCTAGGGGGCGGTGATGGGGCATGGATAGGGTAAGAGGGGTGTAGCTTAGCGCCCCCACTCCAAAAACTGTTCCAGTGCCACTGCAGCCACATCTGCTGTGGTCTGGGCTCTGCTCCCAGCCCCGCGCCCAGCCCCGTGCCCAGCCATGGCCTAACCTTGTGCTCCCAGGCAGCCTCCTCTATAGGGACCACCATGTGAGCGCGGTGAGCCTGGGACTCCCTGCAGATCACACAGATGAGAACTTGGTCCTGGTTACAGAAGAGTTTGAAAGGCTCCTGGTGCGCGTTGCACAAACCTCCTCCTGCTGCTGCTGCTGCTGGGACACTCAGCTGCTTGGCTATTTCCACCATGTTCCCCAGTTGTCTGTTCGGCCTCAGGGTCCTCTGGGGAAAGGTCTCTCTGCACTGAGGGCAGGAGATGTCTGTGTCTGGTCTCTCCCAACACTGGGTGATGCAGGCTAGGCAGAAATTGTGCCCGCAATCTAAAGACACTGGATCCTTAAAAAAACTCAGACAGATGGAGCAAGTAGCTTCATCTCGGAGGCTTTTCAGAGGATTCACAGCTGCAGCCATGGCTCCCTGCAGACCGTGGAACAGGATAAGTTTCGTTTCCTGCCAGACCCAGCAAGCAGCCTTGTAAAGCAGATTGCCCAATCGGGAGCCAATCACACTCTTCGGCGGGAAATTAAAAACAAACCAAAAAAACCTTCAGAACACACACAACACACCAGAAGCCCCCCCTGCCTCCCCGAAAAGCCTCCAAACAAGCAACATGCTACTTAAAGAAATGAAGCAATTACATACACAAAGAGTGTTACTAATCCCTAATAGTTAGAGATCATTTTAAACCTTGACCAATTTATTCCTTCCAAAAAAATTATTTGCATTAAATTAACTATTATAACTCTGAGGTTTCTAGTTATTCATATCATCAATATCCAATCCCTTTTTTGAATCTTGTTAAATTTCTGGCCTCAAAAACTTCATGTCGCAATGAGTTCCACAGTTTAATTACATGTTTTGTGAAAAAGTATTTCTTATTGGTTTTTGAATTTGTTCCCTTTCCATTTCATTGACTGTCCTCTTGTTCTTGTGTTATGAGACAGGCAAAAAAGATATTCCCAGTCTTCTCTGGCCCATTCATTATTTTATACCCTTTTAGGGGCTCAGGGCTGGGGCAGAGGGTTGGGGTGCAGGGGGAGTCAGGGCTCTGGGCTGGGGGTTCAGGCTCTGGGGTGTGGCTGGGGATGAAGGGTTTGGGGTGCAGAAGGGGGCTCTGGGTTGGGGGGCTTAGGGCTGGTGCAGGATATTGGGGTGCGGGGTTGGGGCAAGCCTCAGGTTTACCTTCCGCAGCTCTCAGTCAGCAGCGCAGCCAGGGTGCAGAGGCAGGCTTCCCACCTGTCCTGGCACTGCAGACCGCACTGTGCCCCAGAAGCAGCCAGCAGCAGGTCTGGCTCCAAGACACAAGCAGCGCTGCAAGGTTCTCCCCCCCAGCTCCCATTTGCCAGGAACCAGCCAATGAGAGTGCGGAGCTGGTGCTCGGGGCAGGGCAGTGCAGAGAGCCCCATGGCCCCCCACCCAGCGTAGGAGCCAGACTTGCTGCTGGTCACTTCTGGGGTGCAGCGCGGTGTCGGAACAGGTAGGGACTAGCCTGCCTTAGCCGGGCAGCACTGCCGACGGGACTTTTAATGGTCCCCTTAGCGGTGCCAACCAGAGCGGCTGTGACCCAGTCCTTTCCATTCCGTGACTCAGTTCTGGGTCACAACCCACGGTTTGAAAACCACCACTCTAGGTGAAGGGAAACCATCAGCTGATGTCTCACAGCACAGGCCTGGGGGAAAGTGACCTAGATGCATGGAAAACTTGGTATTACTCCTCCAACTTTTTGCTGGCTTTGCATTTTTAAGAAATGGTTTCAGAATTGGCGATTGGCTTTTGCAGGCTGGGTCCAATATTGTCTAGGGGCTGACCCATGACCTGTAATGCCTCAGATACCTACAGACCTGCGGACTGCATGTATTTTTCGATGCAAGGGTATTGCAACCTGAAATTACAGGAATGAGAAGCTCCTTCATTTGTATAAATATGTTCTAATCAGACCCCATTGGGTGATGCCAGTGACCTTAGAACAGTGGTCCCCAACCTTTTCGTCTGGTGGGCACCAGACGAAGGACCGTGGTGGCAGTGGAGCACCTGCCGAAATGCCACCAAATTTCTGCGGCATTTTCATTTTGGCTGCGCTGCCTCTCGATGACGTCGCTTGTCGGCGGCAAGTGACGTCATTGAGAGGCATAGCTGCTGAATTTCTGCAGCGTTTCGGCAGCACCGCCTCTCGATGATGTCACTTGCCGCTGACAAGTGACGTCATCAAGAGGTGTCGCCGCCAAAACGCTGTAGAAATTCGGCAGCATTTCGGCAGATGCTCCACTGCCACCCAGGATGAGGGTGCATTTAGATGGCCCCGTGGGTGCCATGGGGACCCCTGCCTTAGAAGGAGAGTGCCCTGTTCTGATTGGCCACAGGAGCTCTGAGGTTCCAAGTGGGGGGGCCAGCTGGGTCATCATCTACAAAAAACAAAGGAAAGGAAGAAACCTTTGTTCTAGCTTTTTGGCCTTCACTTGTTAGGCTGGTATGCACTGGCTGCTGACCTGTGGCCGTGCCACATAAAGTGCCCTGTGCTTCATTCACACCCCCCAGCTGGCCACTGAGAGGTAGGGGTGAGCAACATGGGGCGTCCAAGATCTGACACCTACAAGTGAATCACCGCTAGGTAGCCTGCAAGTCCATTGACCTTAATACACGTGAGCTAGATGCTGACTCTGTGGGTACTCCCTCTGGGGCTGGATCAGCTCCTCCACCTCCTTCCCAGTGCCTGCCACAATCAGTGGTTCCACAGTGCGCAGGAGGGAGAGGGCAGAGCGAGGGTGGCGTGTGCTCAGGGGAGGAGGCGGAATGGGGCAAGGGTGTGGCGGAGGTGGGAAGGGGTGAGCATCTCGCTGGAAATGACAAAGTTGGTGCCTGTGCATGTGAGCTCACGAGCATAGTGCCTATCAAGTAGTTGCTCAGGTCCCTATGTCAAACCACCTTGCTATCACTTGTGCAGGGATTTCAGCGGTTAGGATCTGTACATTGAACCTTGATAAATCCTGTTGTTTTCACCTACATTTGCACTGAGCACTCATATGGCAACCAGCCTTATTGGAACTTATGGTGTGACGTGGGAGATTACCTAATCAGCCATCATTTGGGCAGGAGGCCTTCATGGAGCGGATGGCTCTAATGGCAATATTCACTTCAATCAGGATGCGATCAGACCCGACCTCTATCAGGTCTTTGGCTGGAACCAAAATATATCACTTAGTATTTAAGGTTAAGGATGCCCTATTACAGTGGTACTGCTGGCTACGCAGATCCGCCGCCTTCCTGGAGTGTTATGTAGCACATAGAAGGCACTTTTAATTTATTTGGGGTGGTTTAAATCACTAGTTACTGTACTCAGCCAGGTGATTAACATTTCGGTTTTTGAGCTGGTTGAATATGTACCATGGAAAGTGGGCAGCTTGGCTATTTGTTCCCCAGACGTCAAGGGGCTGGAGGAGAATCCAAGCCCCACCGAAGGTTGGTCTCTAGAACTGTCCTAGAGTCCTCCAGGGACAGGCACCAGACCTGGAACCTGCTGGCTTTCGAGGGAAAGATGATCTATGCATCGATCATTTATTTCCATCAGCACTGGGGGACCTGGGGTGGTGGATACCAACCGGCCAAGCCAAAGCCGACCAATCCCCCTTTAATAAATCTGTACTCCTCACACCTCCACCCTCTCAGTTAGTCACTGGCTCATGCCCTATCACTAGAGGATTTAAATCTGCTCTATCTTTGAATCCCCGTATACAGCTACTTGTTCCAAGTATCCCTGTACAGTGAAAAGGCGGGTCCGGTGGGTAGGGTGCTAGCCTGGGAGACCTGGATCTGCCACACACTTTCCGAGTAATCCTAGGTTCCTCTGGTTATTTGTAGGGCTGAATTAACTCACCAGTGAATCCTAGGCAACCCCCCCTCAAAACCACCATCACCCTTGTCATGAGGGCTACCTGCCGCCCCACTCCTGGCCAGTGTAACATTACAAACTGCTGTTTGCACAATTTGCTACCTGTCCCCTTTTCCCCATCCTCCACCTTTTCCCATCTCCTGGACCAGGTGTAGCAAGTTGTGATGATAGGGGTTCACCTAGCTCAGTTGTTGCCCGACTTCTCTACCTTTCCTCATGCTCTGGTCTAGGGGCAGCACATTATGACAGATAGGGGGCATTCCTGTCGCCATTTTCTATGAATGTGACATTTCTATTTTAAATTTGGACACAAATAAAGTACCTTTGTGATTGGGGAAAGTGTTCTACAGCATTAAATCTCAGGGCTAATGTATGTAAACCCCAGAATGAAGATGGTGGTATTTCTTTCTTAGTCTCGTTCCATTCTAGATTAGGCCGCAGAGTTTAATCTGATCAGGTCTCAAATTCCTATAGATTATTTCCTGGAACCTCCCGTGCCCCCCTCCAACATGCTATAAAAACTCTAGGAGGACTGAAAATATTGACTAGAACTCCACTCCTGACAGCTCCAGCTGAATTTAAGCCCTGAATCCAACAATGGATCCCTGCTCGCCTGTCTCCCATTCTCATCCTCCTCAGCCCATGACTCCAACTTCTCTGATGTCTCCATTGGGAGCCCTTGGATGGGGGTGTTCGCTGCAGAGGATAGCATGCAGCTCCTCATAAAAGCAGCATGTCTGCGGTGCCGCGTCACAGTGACTGCTTGCCTCTCTCACCTTCTGATACACCTGTCGCAACTCCTTGGCTTTCACGAACAATGTGAGCATCAAAGCCTTGGGGTTGGGGTCAAGTAACGATGCTTCTCTCTGGCTGGTCTGTTTTAGATTAATAACCCACATCCTGTCCAGGGGGGCAGTGGCTGAAAGTCCATTGGGAAGCTGCTCAGGAAGCTGTGTGAAATGCACTGGGATCTCAGCTGGGTTCCCGGGGTGTAGGCGTCCCCATCACACACCGAGGTAACCAGCAAAGTCTGCACTGGTCATCCCCCTCCATGTGAGGCTGAGCAGAGAGGCCAAGAGTTCAATGGACAGTGCAGAGGGAGCTTCTCTCTGCCCTTTAGAGAGATTCATCCCAGGTCAGGGCAGAGGACCAGCGGCCCAGGACAGCGTGTGAGGGGAGCTGGCAGTGGGGTCCCCTGCCCTGTTCAGGGTAAAGGGTTATATAGAGTCTCCAAGGCCCCTTGTCTATCCTGGCTGCAGGAGGGTGATCTGGGCATAGACTGAGGGAGAGGCAGCTGCCTGGGACCAGAACAGGGAATGTAACTGTGGTGGGAAAAGCACAGAGACTGGAGCTCTGCTGGGGATGTGGCTGGTTACAAGGCCGGCTCTGCAGCAGGATACAATGTTCCAACACGATGTCATTTACCTTCCTGGCCACTGTGAATCAAGGCCACACGAAGATCAGCCAAAATTCATCTCACCAAGCACAACCCTGCAGTGTCCTCCTTTCTGACACACCTCACAGCATCTGCTCCTCATGGGGGACGATTGTGGAACCCCTGCCAGAGCCCCGTACAAGACAAACCTATTTACTGAACTCTAAGCAGGCCAAAGGTAAGTTGGGTCTACCCTAGAAGAGCCCAGCTAGTTTAGATGGGGAAACCAAGGCACCGTCCGTGTCATGCACGGAGCCTACCCATTCTCATCAGATGCCCCAATCTCACCTGATTCTCCTTTTGTCAGCTCTGTGTGTGCACCATGCATGGAGCGTGCCAGCTCTCACCCCCGCCCCCACACTGCTGTGTACTAGACATGTTTGCATCTTCCCTGCCCCGGTCAGTGCTACCTCTGTGTCATGCCCCAGCTGTGTGCACACTCAGCTGGCCGGCTGTCAGCTCTCCCAGCCCGCTCACAGGGCTGTGTGCCTGTGACATGCACAGAGCCGACCTCTTCTCAGCTACCTCCCCTGCACCCAGTCTCAGGGGGGTTGGTCCATGCACTGAACCTACCTGGTCTCAGCTGTCAAGCCAGTCTCAGCACTGGGTGTCTGTGCCATGCTCTAAGCTTGAATCAACTCACCCTTACATCAGTGTTGTGCGACTCGGCCATGCACCAAGCCTAACATTCCAGCAGGTCTGGCTAATTGACTGGGTAGGTTCCTTTCAAAAGGCCGAGGGGTTCTGTGATTGAGAAATACACAAACATATTTACAGGGGTCAGCCGCAGCAAAACAGGTTAATTTGTGTTTTTCTACCTCCCAGCCCAGGACAGTTTCCAGGGTGCATTGGGCGAGTCCCCCTCTAACAACCATGGACAGGGTTCTGCTGGTATTCCATGCCTAGCTCACTGTGTTTTAAAAACAGCTTGTGTTGGGAGGGGCTCCCCCTTGACCAAATGACTCCAGCTTTGTACCCCTGACCCTACCCTGTGCCTTCAGGTGGTGTATCAGGTTTCTAGCCACTCAGACTGTGAATGTGAATTTAAAGAAAAAGGGATAACTTGGTTTAGGAAAGAAATGCTGCTGCAACACAGTGGTGCAGCAAGGTGCCAGCTCATAATACTGCAGTTGATGATATGAGCTGGCTACTTTATTGCAAATTTCTCTGTCTTCCCTGGCAGCTAGAGGTTGCTAAGATTTCTTTAAGGAGGAGTATAGTGGTGCCCGGGAAAGCATCACTTGATGATTTTATTTTATTTACTCAGTCCTCAAGCTTTGCCTTTAGAGGTTTTGCTTAGAGGTTACCCAGCTGCTTTTCCTCAAGCCCCCTCAGGCATTTGCTTGTGGGTCTGTCTAGCCTGGCAGAGCAGAGCCATACAGATCTAATACCCCTGGGACAAAGTCCAAGACCAGAAGATAGAAATAAACTTTATTCTGTGAATTTACTCAGCTGAATCTACAGCATCCAAATAACCAAACAGAGCAAAAGAGGAGCATTGAGCTCGGGAACTGGGGAGTGGGTGTGTGGAATATCACCATGTTTGTTACATTCGTAAGTAAAGAGCAGAGGACTTTGATGGATGACCCTGATTGAGTCAGAACTTAGGCCAGATCTACAATGTAAACTTACTTTGGTATAACTATGTCGCTCAGGGGTGTGAAAAATCCACACCCCTTAGTGATGCAGTCGCACCGACTGAACTCTTGGTGTAGACAGCGGTACGTTGACGGGACACCTTCTCCCCTTGCCATAGCTACCACCTCTTATGGAGGTGGATTAACTACATTGATGGGAGAAGCTCTCCCATCGGCGTAGCAGCGTCTTCACTTAAGTGGTACAGCTGTGCAGCTGCCCTGCTGCATCTGTGCCACTGCAGCATTTTAAGTGTAGACCTGCCCTAAGACAGGCAGGCTCTGCTGTGACCCTGGGAGTGGCTCCTGGGTGTCTGCTGGTTGGCCAGTTCGTGTGTGTCTGGAGGGTCCCAGAGTTACAGAGACAGGCATGTAAGAGGGTTGAGAAACTCCATTCACCAGCATAATGCTGAGCAAGTCAGTCTTGTTCCCCTCCCCATTTTATTGCGAGTCTCGCAGCACTTGGTGTTTTTCTTTAAGTCCCAGTTGTTGGAGGGGATAGATTGCAAAGGAAGCTGAGGTTATATTACAGATAGTTTCTAGCCTTCACATTTGCACAGAAAAGCATGAAAACAGGAAGCAAAGTACATCCGGAAACCAGAAGGCAGAGAAAAATAGCTCAATATTAAAGAAGATTTTTTAAGTCACTCTCCTGATTTTGGGGGCCTGACACACAGTTTTTGAATGCTTGGGGCTGGCAAGTCTGTGATTAGAATGGCAAGGTGTGATAGCTGTAATTTATACATTTCCCATCTCTTTGCTCTACCTTAGATATCTCATATTTAGTGATTTCTCTGCTGCAGGTCTTAATGGTATGCATTCCAGGGATCACTTCTGCATAGATTCAGATATTCAACACGCCGGCTCCCAAAGAAGGGGATGATCTTCCCAGTGAAAGAGGATGTGAAAGTAAAGATTGGCTCTCTGCCAGAAGATGTAATGTCATAAAATGTAACTTTCTCCCCTTCATAATCCAGATAAATCCCAATGTTACTGAGGCGAAGAGGTAGGCCCAGAACTGTCTTAGGGGAGATGAGGGCCCAGTACTCATTCTCTGTACTTTGCAAAGCCCAGATCCCCTCCTCTGGTGTACAGCTTATCGCTCCCTCACGTATCACAGACTCTTTGGCAATGCCCAAAACCCAAAGACATTTGTTCCCCACCTCCACTTCCCAGTAACATTTCCCTGAGGTGAAGCCCTTAGAGCCCATCACACAGGCAGCAGAGTGAAACCTGTGCTCCAAAAATTCCGTATGTTTGTATTTGTAGATCACACTCTCTTCTCTGGACAGGAGGGAACAAGGATTTGCCAGGTCTGGATCCGGAGTGGCCTGCACTGCAAGAGGAGAAAGAGAGACAGGAGGAGAGTGTTAAGGTCTGTCCACACTGCAGAGCTAAGCCAGGCTCTTACACAGTGCTAACCCTGATGCCCTTTCTGTCCAGATACAAAAACACCTGGCCTGAGTTCAGTGGTGCTTTCCAGCCAGCATAGGCATCGACTCCGTGGGTGCTCCGGTGCTGGAGAATGGAGTGGGCTGCACTGCTGGAGAGACACCAGGCTCTCTGGCACAATGGGAATTAGACTTTTCGGTGGCACTAAATGTCTGGACAAGTTGGATGCGTAAAGTCCATCCAACACATGACAGTGATTTATGGGAGGGAACATGGTAGAGGTTAGAAGTCAGGACCCTATTCCTCGCTCTGCTACTGACTTGCTGTGTCACCTCAGGCATGTCTCTGACTATTTCCGCGCTTTAGCTTCCCTTTTTATCCAATGAGCATAAAAGATGCCGGGCATTCAGATGCTGGTGCTGGGCGACCGTACAAGGACATAGGTAGGTAGGTAGCTATGGGTGCAGACGAGAATCCCTTCCTCAGCCTCCAGCAGTGCTCATGGGAAAAAGAGGGGGAAAACATGACACAGTTGTGAGCACGGTGTTTGAATGAAACCCTCTTGTACCACAGGGAGCATGTCTGACCCTCAGGGAGAGACCACGCTTCTTTAACAGATGGACCTATCCTCCATGAATTTATCTAGCAATGGCTATTAGCCAGGATGGACAGGGATGGTGTCAGAAGCTGGGAATGGGCGACAGGGAATAAAAATATAAGAACAGCCAGAGTGGGTCAGAACAAAGGTCCATCCAGCCCAGTATTCTGTCTTCCGACAATGGCCAATGCCAAGTGCCCCAGAGGGATTAAACCTAACAGGTAATGATCAAATGATCCATACCCTGTCACCCATTCCCAGCTTCTGGCAAACAGAGGCAAGGGACACCATCTCTGCCCATCCTGGCTAATAGGAATGGATCACTTGATTACCTGGTCTGTTCATTCCCTCTGGGGCATCTGGCAATGACCACTGTTGGAAGGCAGGACACTGGGCTAGATGAACCTTTGTTCTGACCCAGTATGGCCGTTCTAATGTTAAGATATATGATCCCTTCTAGCCCTGGAGCCCATGACTCTGTATTGATAAACATCTCTCTTGTTTCAATTCAGAAGCTTCTTCTAAAAAATTAATCCTGAGATTTTAATTGATAATTGTCGTAGGAAAATATCCTCATGGAAACTTACCCTCTTTCTCTGCCTTAGAGATCAGAAAGCTCAGTTGATAGGGCAGGGTCTCTGGAGAAAGAAAAGAACAGAAAAGACGTGATTTCTCCCTTTCTGGTAGGAAAATAGCCTCTACCCCGATATAACGGTGTCCTCAGGAGCCAAAATATCTTACCGTGTTATAGGTGAAACTGCGTTATATCGAACTTGCTTTGATCCGCCGGAGTGTGCAGCCCTGCTCCCCCCACCCATAGCGCTGCTTTACTGTGTTATATCCGAATTCGTGTTATATCGGGTTGTGTTATATCAGGGTAGAGGTGTATATGGGCCTGTGGTGCCTGGGCTCCAGCAAATTCAGGGCTGGGGACAGGGTGGCTTCACCATCGTTCGGGGCTAGGTCTCTTCCCCTGGCCCTGCCTGCCATCCCTGCGCACCTCCCCTGAGCTTCATTGCCTGCCCCGGGCAGTGGGCAGTTGCCCCTGCAGCTCCATGCTGCGCTCCCTGGCCGGCCACCTCTGCTGCTGGCTGCAAAGGAGCAGCACCAGAGCCAGGCTGAGGTGGCTGCTACACCTGTGGAAGGAGGAGGTGCATGTCAGCCCCACCTCCTTGGCAGGTAACTTCAAGTCAACTCCAGGTAGGGGGCTTATCCTGGCTGGACCTCCTGAGCAGCGGTCTGGGGCAGGAGGGTCTTGGGTGAGTGTAGTGCCAGGAGGCAAGAGGAGGGGGACTGCTCCCCTAGAGCTCGCTGCTGCTGGCGGGGAGAGGGCTGCAAGGAGTCCTCTCTGGCCCTCAGCCCTGGGGCAGCCTGCCTGCTGCACCCCAAACTCCTCATCCATGGCCCAGCCCCACACCCCTCCCACAGCCCATCTCTCTGTCCCGGCCCAGAGCCCAAACCCAGCACCCAAACTCCCTCCCAGAGCCCACATCCAGAAGCCGGCACCCCAAACCCCCTCCCGCACCCTAATCACCTTCCCCAGTCCAGAGCCTGCACCCCAAACCCCCTCCCAGAGCCTGCACCCAGGACCCCAATCTCCCTCCCACACCCAGCACCCCAATCCCCCTCGTGTACCCCTGTCTGCACCCCAATCCCCAGCCCAGGGCCCGCACCTAGTACCCAAACTCCCTCCCAGAGCCTCCACCCCTCCCACACCCAAACTCCCTCCCAGAGCCTTAGGCAGGTGGGGTGAGGGGGAACTGGACCTGTTCAGGCCATCACCAAAAATTATACAACCCTGCCTGGGGGAGAGAGGAGCTCCCCACTCCACTGAGCCCTTAGTTTCTCCCCTGAGACTGATGAGAAAGGGGTCAATCAGCACAGAAGTTGCTGGTTATGTTTGTGTGTGACAAGGAGACCTGCCCCACTATGGACCAGGCTGAGATCCCGGCACATTCCAACCCGGCCTCTGAGCAACCACATATGGACTTTCAGGCACTTCCCACATAGGTGCGATTTGACTTATTGAATCGGAGCCAACCAGCTGTGGGAGCTGCTAGGGAGGAAGCACCTTCACCAGCTCAGAATCCAAACAGACTCTTTTTTAGTGTATTTCCCCACCAGATCAGGAGCAGGGACTGGCAGAGATTGTGGGTGAGGGAGAGATGTTTGTTTCTCTGTTTCTCATCTCTTGCTCCCAAAGGGTCTGATTAGGAGCAGCGGTCACAGGTGGAGAAGTTTCTCTAGGGAACACAAACAGACCAGGAGAGGGGAAGGGCTGTGGTCAGCTGGGCCCTGAACAAAGAACTGACTGCATTCAAAGGCAGGCTGAGCATTGTAGATCAGGCCTGAGAAAATAATCTGTTTTCAATCTCACCATGTACTCGATTTCTGTCCACTGTGATCACCCGACTCTGCACAGGGCTGGCCCAGTGATTGTGGGAGGGTCAGTCAGAGGTTTATTAGACAAACTTTACTGATGTATTTTCCCTGCATGTATCATTGTCTTTATCCTCCTGTGATGGGGTGTGCATAGCCCATGCTAGGCAAGAAAGAGTTAGCCCAACACTATGGATGGTGGAAGTTGCACCCCTCAGACCATGCTGCGTATGTGCCAAGTGGAGCCTCAGTATAAAAGGGAGCAGCCCAACTCATTCGAGGCTGACCACCAAGGAGGGAGGACATGTGGCGGAGGATCCTGCACAGAAGTGGACTTGGAAGCCTAGGGAGCGACCCTCACTGAAGATCTTGGAGACCCCAATGACGTACAGACCCCGGCTTCAGGGGACACGGTAGGAAGTGGCCCAGGGAGGTGGTGTGAGTGGTATCTCCCACCCGAGGAAGGTCAGCATGTTGTGGTAGGACCTCAGCTGACTGGGGGGTGACCGCACTCACTGCTGACTGGGCCTTGGGCCAGGACCCAGGGGAGCAGGGCGGGCTCAGGGCCCCCTATCCCGGCCGGCAGTCACCCCCCGGCCACTGGGTCATGCAGCTCTCAGCCTAGGGATAGTTGGGTAGATTGTAACAGGGGTAGCATCACAACCCTGCCCTGCCCCAAAAGGGGATGGGGTCTGCATACACAGTGACACCTCCTTTCCCAGGCTTCTAATGCAGACAAAAAGTCTGGTCTGGTGGTTTAACTCTTCACTTGGAAGACCCAGATTCAATTTCCTGCTCTGTAACAGTCTTCCTGTGTGGCTTCGGGCAGCCACTTCTCTGCTCTATGCTGGGTGTTCTCCTCTTTGAAATGGGGTCACAGCACTTCACCACCTCATAGCAGCGTTGTGAGGCTAAACACGTGGTACAGGGATGGGAGGTAGATAAGGACCTTCAATAGTCAGAAGTGCAACTGTTTCTTTTCCACATCAAATCATGCTGGGGCTGCCACAAACTCTCATGATTTCAACTCGAGTCTTTCAGTACCCAGTAAGTTTCCTAAATCCCCAGATCCTAGAATCCTGTGATGCCATAAGAATCTCAGCTCTCATTTGAATAAAATGGGAAGCTTCTTGGGCTCATGGCATAGTAGAAAAGGTTCAGAACATGACCAGAGTGAAACTTCATCACTCAGAAACAAAAGAAACAGTTTGTTTTCTGGCCTGAGTTCTCCAGCTAAGGTCTAAGAACCTAAATATAAAACCAAACATTCTCCTTTATCTTTTTAGATAAAGATAAAGCTCTTTTCCCTGCTTCTGCAGGCTCAGCATCACAGGGGGACAGGGATGCCCCAGTCAAATCCCACTGACCCGCCACACAAGCTAAAGAGCTGATTGCAGGACCAGAGCCCTAGTGGTACTTTTTTCACTAAAGCCTCCAGGGCTGAAATTCACAATGGGCTTATTCCTGCTTAACCAACAGCATGAGTCAGTTCCAGGAAGGGAAACACCCAGGTGTTGCTGCAGGTGGGGCATAGTGTGAACTCAGAAACTTGAAACATACATTGTTACCCTGTTCCACTGCCCAGAGGGAGCCATGGCTGCAGGGAACCCGGTGGAAAGTCTCCAGCAGGAAGCGACATGTCCCATCTGTCTGGAGTATTTCACAGAACCTGTCACTCTGGAGTGTGGGCACAATTTCTGCCGAGCCTGCATCGCCCAGTGCTGGGAGGGATCCGATACAGCCGCCTCCTGCCCTCAGTGCAGAGAAAATGTGCAACAGAGAAACCTCAGGCACAACAGGCAGCTGGCAAATGTTGTAGAAATTGCCAAACTGCTGAGTTTACAGGCAGCAAAGGGGGCTAGAGGGGATGGGGTGTGTGAGAGACACCAGGAGACTCTGAAACTGTTCTGCAAAGAGGATCAAACCCCAATCTGTGTGGTGTGTGACAGATCCCGGGCTCACCGCACTCACACAGTGGTTCCCATAGAGGAAGCTGCCCAGGAGTACAAGGTACCGAGTTGCTGTCAGGTCTAATGAGTAATAACTTAGGCTTTTAGTTACAGGTTTCTGGCATCACAAGTTGCCCGAGACAGGTGCGACTGTGTCATTCAGTTGTGTGTAGCCTTCATTGCATGAAAGAGGCTGTACAAATTAATGATGCTCCAGCCTGCCAAGAAAGGCAACAGAACGATTTAAAAACTGTCTGATGTGGGAAAGTTTTCTCTGAGCAGCTGAATCTTTTCAAATCCAGCTTCCACCAGTGAACTCTGGGAGCCTCCTGCAGAGTGGAAGTTGTTAAATGACCAGTGAGGTTTGACTCACAAGAGCTGCCAGTCAGTCTATGTGGGAGCGCTGCATTCAGGCTGGAGAAGGGGGAGTTACAGGCTGTGTCTGTTATTACTGATTGGATCACAGTGTTTATTATTGTTGTTTGCATCCCAGCAGCCCCTACAGACCCCAGCTGAGATCTGACCTCGATTGTGGGGGGCCCTGCACAAAACCTAGTAAGGGACAATCTCTGCCCTGAGTCATTCGCAGTCTAACTGGACAAGAGAGACAAAGGATGGGAGGAGAAAACCAAGGCAGAGTGAGGGGAAGTGACTAGTCGAAAGTCACTTAGTGGGTCAGTTGCAGAGCTGGGTATAAATCCTGTTTTTCCAAGGCCTGGTCCAGCGTCCTAACCACTAGGATATGCTGCCCCCCTCAGCAGCACTGAGCAGTGATGAAGTGCGGACAGTAGGAGGAAAAGACTCCTTGATAAAAGCCCCAGGCCCAGCAGGGAGATGAGGTTTCCCAGTGGATTCTGAACTCCTATGTTGCTCCATGAAGGGTTAAACTCAGATGCTGCTGGCCTGCACTGGAGGAGATCACTGGGCTAAACGCTGTGTGGACCCCAAGTACCTTGAGTCCGCACACAAAAGGGCTCCAGACAGCTGAGGTCCATGCCAAGTACCACTGGGATTTCACTGGATTGTAGCAAAACCAACCACAGGCAGGAGCTGACCAGTGTCAGTCTGACCTGTTCTGTTATGTACATGGGCAAGGACCAGCCAGAGTGGTTCCTTTAGTCTCATAATGCATCTTATGCAAATCTCCCAGAATCCACTGTTTCCGGGACCTTTGCTGGGGACGGTGGGAGAGCTACCTAGAGGCCATTGCCCCGGAAAGGGGCTAGGACAGCACTAGGGCAAACCCCAGCTGTTCCTAACACAGATCAACACATCTAATGGGGTTTGCCCTAGTCCTTGGATCAGTGCTGTCCAACCCGTCCCATCCCCAGGGGTACAGGGCTGAAAGTCAATGGAGTTGGATTCCTATGAGCATCCTGGCCTATATGGCTCCCCCAGAGGCTTCTGGGATTGATATCACTGTTTCTTAAATCTGCTCAAAACCAGCTTTATAAATTCTCCACCATGTGACACCAGTTTCCTGCCAGTTTAAATCAATGGAGAAAGTGGACATAATAACTCAACTCTGAATATAAAACACTCCCAGTTTCCATAAATAAGGTTTCATTTCCTTGGTGTCTCTGATGTTCTACATGTAGAAGAACCCACTGTTGTATATATCTGCTCATGGCCAGTTTCTGTGGTTGAACGACAAGCTTTCAAGCTTACACAGAGCTAAGGTCTAGGAAAGAATATGTTTCCCAGAGCTGTGCTCTGTGTAAGTTCAAAGGCTTGCCTCTCTCACCAACAGGAGTTGGGCCAATAGAAGATGTTACCTTCCCTTACCTAGTCTATCTAGGAAGACTGACATATCTTGCATTTTAGGTGGAAAAACACCCCCTACAAACAGACAGTCAGCCTCAAAATAAACCCATTAAATCATTTCTGTTTGTCAGGAAAAAATCCAGGCCCATTTGCGGACCCTGAGGGAAGAGAGAGAAAAGCTGCTGGGATTTAAAGAGGGTGTAGAGAAGAGAAGCCAGGAGCATCTGGTAGGTGCCTGTTGTTCTTTACCTGCTAGAACATGGAGATGGAAGGGTTGTTTGCTGGTAGATTTCTCTGTGGCCTTGGTGAATGTGGGCTTGTGTGTGTTTCTCCATGATCATGGGATACTCTAAGTGTGTGTGTGTGTGTACACAGATGCACGTATCACAAATGTTCTCTCCCCTGGAGAAAGACAACAGCACTTTCGGCAGCATCTAAGATGTGTTTTAATTAATGAGTTAATTACTATTCCTTGTGGCGTTCACAAAACTTCTCCCAAGCTGCACTGATTATATCCCAGTAGCTCCAGTCAGAGGCCCAATGTCTAAACAGCTGTTGTTGGTGCGGTAGCATGAGCTGCAAGAGCCTGAGTGTTGGAGGCTCGCTGCTGTGTAGATGTACCTTCTGAGGCCACCAGACACAGTGTCCGAACCACGTCAGACATGGAGACATCCCTTTAAGAGACACTGGGGGCCAAATGGGAAGTTGTAAGAAAATCTTCTCCCATGTGATGAGAACGTAGAGTCCAGTACCACAATGTGAAAGATTACAGATTTTGAACCCCAGTCCATGGGTCCCAGAGGGTCACAACTCAGCAGCTCTCCAGAGCCAGCAGGGGAGGGGCTAGTGGAACTCTGGCCCACCAGAGGATCTGCCTACGAAGCTCCTGATTGGAGCAGACGTTCCGATACACGAGTTACATCAGCAGGAGTCATGGGAAGTTGTGAAAACAACTGAGTGAACTCCTGGTCTGCTGCTGGACTGGTCCCTGACTCTGGCTTGGCCCGGCCTTTGTTCCTGGCTCAGGTTTGACCTGCAGTACTGTTATCTGATTCTGGCTTGACCCTTCACGTGGCTGACTGACTCCTGACACTGATTCTGACTCAGCCTTTGGCATGACTCCTGATCTCAACTCCGTCCTCAGCCCTGGGTGAGATCCTGACTTTGACTCCAGATCTGACTTTGGCTGTAGCTCCTGGCTTCCAACTGCAGCTCTGAGCACTAGGCCTGACGGCTCATGTCCTGGTCCCTACACCGATGTCTTTGAGATTGTAAATAAACTCTCTCTTGTAGGACTGTATGAAAGGCCTTCAGGCTTCATCCATGTTCCTGACCAGCCCTTTCCTTATTTATTCTAGAAACAGACAGAATCAAAGAGGCAGAAGATTGTGTCTGAATTTCAGCGACTGCGGCAGTTCCTGGAGGAACAAGAGCAAGTCCTGCTGGCCCAGCTGGACAAGCTGGATGAGGAGATTGTGAAGATACAGAATGAAAATATCAGTAAACTCTCTGAGCAGATTTCCCATCTCAGTGAGCGGATCAGTGACATGGAGGGGAAATGTCAGAAGCCAGCAAGTGAATTCCTGCAGGTGAGACTGAGTGAGAAACATCCCAGATCCCCACACAGGGAAGGGAGGGCTCCTGAATCATAAGCAGTGGGGTCCAGCAGTCAGAGATCTCACTGTAACTCAGCGTGTGCATTCCTGACATGTGAGTGACTAGTGTTCTTTAGAGAGTTACAGACACAGAGATATTAGAGATGGAAAAGCCCCATTAGCTCAGCGTATTCATGGCTCTGGGTCAGGGCAGGGGCTCTTTTCCTTGTACTTGCTAAATCTCTTCCCTAGGATCCCCTGTGTGCATGGGTAGCAAGTTTGTAGAAATTTTGGTGGTGCCCAGAACCCACCCCCACCTGCCTAAGGCTCTGGGCGGGGTTTCGGGGGGAGGTCTGGAGTGCAGGTTCTGGGCTGGGGATTAGGGTGCAGGAGAGGTGCAGGCTTTGGGATGGAGTTTGGGTGCTGGGTGCAGGCTCCGGGCTGAGGCAGGGGGTGGGTGTGCAGGAGGGGGTGAGGGGTGTAGGCTTTGGGATGGAGTTTGGGTGCAGGCTCTGGGCTGGGGGTGGGGGTGTAGGAAGGGGGAGGTGGTGCACGCTCTGGGAGGGAGTTTGGGGATAGGAGGGAGTGCAGGGGTGAAGGTTGTGGGGCTGAGGATGAGGGTTTCATGATGTGGGGGGGCTCAGGGCTAGGGAAGAGGGTTGGGCTGACGATGAAGGGTTCATGCTGCAGAGGGGGGCTCAGGACTGGGGCAGAGGATCAGGGTGTGGAGGGATGAGAGTTGGGGCTGAGGATGAGGAGTTCATGCTGCGGGAGCGCTCAGGACTGGGGCAGAGGATTAGGGTGCGGGGGGGGGGATGAGGACTGTGGCTGGGGATGAGGGGTTTGGAGCGTTGGAAGGGCTCAGGGCTAGGGCCAAAGGGCAGGGTAAGGGCAACCTGTCCTGCCATTACTAGATGGCAGGCACTAGGACCATGGGGCAGCAGATAGCAATTCTGCCAGGAGCCGTTCCACTGGGGCAGCAGGAGCAGGCAGAGATGTGGCGGCGGGGGGGGCGGGGCCGGCACACACGGGGAGGGGTGGCAGGCGGAGGCTGAGACCTGCTCCAGGCAGAGACGTGGCAGCGCGGGGGTGACCCGCAGGGGCTGGGATCCGATCCAGGCAGGGCCGGGGGAGAGACCCAGCTCCAAATATTGCTGGAGCAGGGCACCCGGCCCTGAATATTCCTGGTGCTCGGGCACCTCGAGCCCATATAACCTGCCGCCTATGTCTGTGTGTGTCAGATGGGACTGAGATTCTTTTCTCTCTCTCCACTAGGATGTCAGAAGCACCTTGAGCAGGTATGTGTCTCTCTGTCACTCCCCCTCGCACTTCACAAGCCTGGAAAAGAGCTTGGAGCTGGTTAGAGCTGCATGTCCACAGGGCTATACAGCCAAACGTGTGGGGAAAGGTCATATTTTAGATACCAATATCTCTGATCAACTTCATCCTCAGGTTCTCACCCTTTTATAGAAGACTCTGGAATTCTCCATTCAGTGGGAAGGACTGACCTCAAATATTTTCTAGACATGTCACATCCCTGGGGGACTGGCTGCCTCAGGATTGTGGGGATGGAATATGGGCCTGTCACTGCTGGGGCACCGGTCACCATTCAGCCCAGGGCTGCAGTGGTCAAGAAACTTTCCCTCCTGATATCTGTGTGAAATGAGCTGGGGAGAGGGGAGTTGGTGTCTCACTCTAGTTCCTAGTGGACAGATTTCTACAGCACTTTGCATGGGAACCTCATGTCCCTCAGAGCATGGAGGCCAAAGAGTGAATTTGCCCTGGAGACTCAATTCCCCTCTTATCTCCAGAGCTGGTCTCTCCAGGTGAGAGTTGAAGAATATTAATGGGACCTTAAGTGGGAATGTTTCCCAGCCATGGGCTGTGTTGCACCTGCTCTTAGGCTGGGAGATGTAGATGCACTGTAACTCCAGGCCCATTAGAGCAGCGACTCAATAGTCAGAACTTATGAGTCACTACATGAAATAAAACCATGTGATGTTGTTTCTGTCTAGATGTGGGATGGGGAAGTTCCAGCAGGCAGTGGAGATTTCTCCTGAACTGGAAGTGAGACTCGGTGGTTTCTCCCAGAAGACTATTGCTGTAATGGAGACTCTGAGGAAGTTCAAAGGTATCAGAAGGGACCTAGGAGGAGAAATTGAGACGAGCCTCTGAGACTCGGGGAGGAGAATGGATCTGGCCAGTTGGTTCAAAATTAGATGATGGGTCTATTTAATTGTTGGGTGAGAATGCCACACAGGTAGGGTGCAAGACACTCAGGCTGATTAATTCAAACCTTTATTTCTATCAAAAGCATGCCTGGCATTACAATTACTGTTAAAGTAAGAAATTACTCACAGACTTTAAGGCCAGAAGGGGACCATCATGATCATCTAGTTTGACCTCCTGCTCGTTGCAGGCCTCAGAACTTCACCCACCCACTCCTGCAATTGACCCCTAACCTTTGGCTGAGTTACTGAAGTCCTCAGATCATGGTTTAAATACTTCAAGATACAGAGAATGCACCATTTATTCTAGTATCAGAGGGGTAGCCATGTTAGTCTGGGTCTGTAAAAGCAGCAAAGAGTCCTGTGGCACCTTGTAGACTAACAGAGGTATTGGAGCATGAGCTTTTGTGGGTCAATATCCACTTCGTCAGATTCATGTAGTGGAAATTTCCAGGGGCAGGTATATATATATATGCAAGCAAGAAGCAGGCTAGAGATAATGAGGTTAGTTCAATCAGGGAGGATGAGGCCTGATTGAACTAACCTCGTTATCTCTAGCCTGCTTCTTGCTTGCATATATATACCTGCCCCTGGAAATTTCCACTGCATGAATCTGACGAAGTGGGTATTCACCCATGAAAGCTCATGCTCCAATACGTCTGTTAGTCTATAAGGTGCCACAGGACTCTTTTTGCTCCATTTATTCTAGATTAATATCTGCCAACTATCCGTGCCTCATACTGCAGAGGAAGGTGAAAAACCCACAGGCTCTCTGCCAATCTGACGTGGGGAAAAATTCCTTCCCAACCCCAAATATGCTGGTCAGTTGGACACTGAGCATTTTGGCAAGACCCAACAGCCAGACACCCGGCAAAGAATTCTCTATAACTCAGAGCCCTCCTCATCTACTGCCCCATCACCAGTCACTGGGATATTTGCTGCTTGCCATCACATATAGAAAGAAGTGTTTTCCAGTTCCCTTCTCCTGGGGCATAGGCAGGTCACGGGGGATTTCTCCTATGAAGGTCTGACTGTCCCTTACAATGTCTGTTGTATTATACATATCCAAATTACATATTTATCAGTTCTTTTCCAATCACCTTTGAGTGTTATTTAATATTCATATTTTAAATAATTCATACAATTCACATGCATGAACTTTCTTATTGGCAGGACTTTGCGCTCCAAGATATTTTCATGTTATTCTCTTTTCTCATCGATTTATTACCGCTAATTATGCGCAGCTCACTTTGACTCTTTCCTTCACACAGGGATTTTAGGACTTTGCTTCCCACTGCTGGGCAGTACGTTTTGGGTGTCTGTTCTCCTTAAGCATATTGTGTGGTAAAAATACCTTTGTGTCCCACATAGCAACTTAGGAACATATCACTTGATATGAAGGTCACAACATTTCCCTTATGTCAAGCAAACTGCTCACCAGGCCAAAGCCAAGTCAGTCAGATGGTATGATGGGATAACCTAATTTTGGCAATTAATTCATCTTTGATTATTAGCAGGTAAATATGCCCAATGGTCTGTGATGGGATGTTAGATGGGGTGGGATCTGAGTTACTACAGAGAATTCTTTTCTGGGTGCTGGCTGGTGAGTCTTGCCCACATGCTCAGGGTTTAACTGATTGCCATATTTGGGGTCAGGAAGGAATTTTCCTCCAGAGCAGATTGGCAGAGGCCCTGGAGGTTTTTCACCTTCCTCTGCAGCATGGGACACCGGTCACTTGCTGGAGGATTCTCTGCATCTTGAGGTCTTTAAACCATGATTTGAGGACTTCAATAGCTCAGACATAGGTTGGGGGGTTGTTACAGGAGTGGAAGGGTGAGATTCTGTGGCCTGCATTGTGCAGGAGGTCAGACTAGATGACTATAATGGTCCCTTCTGACCTTAAAGTCTATGAGTCTGTATAAATGTACTGGGGTGAATCTGGCCCATCGAGCCAACCTTCCCCCTGCCTCAATGTCCACATGGGTAAAATGATTTTATTCTTATTCCTATTTCTGCCTATGGAGGACGAGGGCCTGTCGTGCTGCTCTCTGTAGAGACGCTGAGTAAACAGACCCAACAGCTCACGGTTAGAGCCAGGATTTTGCAAACTCTCAACATCCAATTAGTGGCAAAGGGACCAAAGTGGGTAAAGTTACTTTGATGTCAAAGTCTTTGTATGGTCTGGATCTAGGTTATGACAAAAGGCAGCGAGTGAATGAGACAAACTAGCTGGAATCTGAAAGGTGGGAGGGGTTGATGAGGAGAAAGTAAATCTGTTTTATGGATTATGTGTCCCGGGATAGTTGTGAGGCAGCAAGGATGCTGGTTCCATTGCTGAGAGATACCTGAATGAGAGAGGCAGTTGAAGGTTTCAGATTAGTTTATATTAAATATGTGAGTGTGTCTCTGGGATTCTGTCTGTTTCTCTGTCATGATGAAGACTGTCTATGAGTTCAGAGTGGGGACGCTGTTATAAATATGAAAGTCTGAAATCTCGTCTCTTTTCTCCTTTCCATCGCCAGACACTCTGCCGTCTGCACTGGAAACGGCAAGAGGGGAACCCCTTGGAGCACACAGACAGGGTAAGGTTGCAGGTGGAAATTGTCTTTAAATCATGAGAAAATTCCAGTGAAAACATTTTCATGAGATTGTAGCTAAAGTTACCGACCAAACCAACACTGACCACAGCACACGCAGCCCCATAAATAAACGCATTAAACAGGGAGGAGATCCCAGGCTGAAGTCACACAAACACTCCTGACATCAGCTTTGGTGCTGCGTTCATGCCCAAACAGATGAATAGAAACTGTGGCACTGAGCATCACCCAAACAAAGCTCTCTGCCCTAAGGGCTGCCACATCCTTCTGCTCTACTCTGGTGCAAGAGGTCTCTCCATAGCTCTTTTCCAACATCCTGCCTTTCCTCTGGGCAGGGCTGGGCTTTCCCATTGGAGCTGCTCACTGCTTCCTGGATTGGGGAGACGCCCTCCCTGTGAGGCTGTCAGCTCCTCCCTTCTCTTTGGGCTGGAGATGGGGCTACCCCACACAATGCCACTTCCTACTCTCTGGTGTTAAGCGGCTCTTCCCCAATGCTACACCTTTCTCTCGCTTCTCTTGCCGGGGAGTGGAGGGAGTTTCCTTCTGCTTTGGGGTTTATAGCTGGTACCTGCCTCCTCTGCTCCTTTCTCACTAAAACCTTCCTGACACCTTCCTGGCTGGGTCTCTGATGCTGGGAATGGAGCAGCCTCAGCAGTGGGAGCTGAAGCCCCTGCAAGGAAATGAGAAACCAATAAAGTGGCTCCTATTAAACAGGCTGAAGAACTGCAGGAACATCTCTGCTCATACTCAGGTGCCCAGGACAGAGGCAGCTCCCTGGGATCCAGCCCTGTCCCAGCCAAAACGGGGCTGCTGGGGAGTGTGAGAAATGGTCCCAGCCTCCCCCAGGGCTGAGCTCTGCCCCTAACGCTCTGATTCTCTCTCCCCAGTAAATGTGACTCTGGATCCAGACACGGCTCATGCCATCCTCATCTTGTCTGAGGATTGGAAAAGTGTGAGATGGGGAGACATTCGACAGCGACTGCAAGACAACCCTGAAAGATTTGACTCTGATCCCTGTGTGCTGGGCTGTGAGGGATTCACCTCAGGGAGACATTGCTGGGAGGTGGAGGTGGGGGGTGGGCGATTCTGGGCAGTGGGGGTGGCCAGAGAGTCTGTGAGGAGGAAGGGAGAGATGAACTGTAGCCCTAAGGGGGGGATCTGGGCTGTGCGCCGGTGGTGGGGTCAGTTCCGTGCTCTCACCTCCCCTGTGACCCCCCTGCCCCTGAGTTGGGTCCCCAGCAGGATCCGGGTTTGTCTGGACTGTGACCAGGGGCAGGTGACATTTATTGATGCTGGTGACGGGGCCCCAATCTTCACTTTCCCACCAGCCGCATTCAGTAGGGAGAGAATCCGACCCTGGCTACAGGTCTGGGACCCAGACACCCGGCTCAGACTGTATCCCTGAGCTGGGGTGGGTGGGAAAGATACTACTGTGAACCCTGAGATCAGCCTGTCTACTCTCAGACAGCACAGTCTCTGTGACCCTGGAGATTGCTTTGGATCTCAGCCTTTGCACTGTCAATCCACAGAGAGCATTTATTGAGCGAGGTAGAGAAGCCAATCTCATTGTCCCCCCCCAGGCATTGTGTAGCCTGTTTGCCACTGTCTATGATCCAGGAGGACTCTGGGGATCCTGGGTCAGACAGTGTCACTGAGACATGAGGGGAACAACCCACTGGCAATAGAAAAATAGGCTTGTCGAGCCACAGTCCTCCTAGCCCCTATGACCTGGAGCACTCCCATCTACCCAGCGTTTTGGCTTATCTCTATGACCCGGGAAGACTCCTGTCTACCCAACCTTTGAGCACTATGACCTCTGCAAGCCCCTGCCCCTCCCCTCTTGCAGTCCCAGAGATGGGGGGCGGGGGTTGATGAACCCCTGGAGCTGGAGGGGGAGCAGATTTCAGAAGGGTAGCTGTGTTAGTCTGTATCAGCAAAAACAACGAGGAGTCCTTGTGGCACTGTAGAGACTAACACATTTATATGAGGATAAGCTTTTGTGGGTTATGACCCACTTCATCAGATGCATGGAGTGAAAAATACAGTAGGCAGTATAAATATTAGAGCACATGAAAAGATGGAAGTTGCCTTACCAAGTGGAGGGTCAGTGCTAACGAGGCCAATTCAATCAGGGAAGAGTGGAGGGGACCTGAGGGGCAGGTGTGGGGGATTCTACCTTCTCCCCAAACACTAATTTGTTCCGTGTTCCTGGCACCCCATATCTGTCTGTCCCCGAGTGCAGCTGTTCATTCGTAACCAGAACATATGGTGAAAACATCCACACATTAATGTTTCTATAACAAAGGCTGGTATTTCCTAGCAGGACTGACACAGGATAGCACTGGCTAACTCTGATTTCAATCTTTGCTCTTTCACACTCACCGCATCAGCTGCAGCACAAAGGGGGCCATTCACCTGCTGATTAAAGTCATTAGAGGTAAAATCACTGAGCACAGATGGACCTGGACACTCATTTGAGACAATTTACAGCTCAGGATAAAAGTTGAAAGACTTTATTAACAAGGTAATTTCTGGACTGACTTTATCTCCTAGGGCGCCTATACCTACTGAGGCGTTTCTAGCACATTCAGGCAGTACAGTACCTAATGAGTTCTCCCATCTCCCCCTCCCTTGGGCTTGTAAGCAGAGTCTGTGTTCTGTTCAGGAGGAATTGTGCTGTATCGACTTGAGCACAGGACGAAGGATCCCCTGGGTGCTAGTTCCTGCTCTGACCCCCTGGGTGAAACCCACCCACACCCTGGAGAGCCAGTGCATCCCCTACTCTGACTTAACCCCGAACCTGGGGGGAAGCAGCCTCAGTGCACCATGGATGCGGGAACCCAGCACTGCCAACTAGTGCAAATGGGCTGCATTCAGCTTTCTAATGCTAAAGTCCTCTGGGAGTGTGTTTCACCTTCCTAACCCCCTGTGCTTTATCTGCAGAGAGCCCAGTTGCTGGAATGAAGTCAATTTCACTCTGGGTGACTGACTAAGTCACTTAGGGATTGATCCAAAACCCTTTGAAATGATTGGGAATCTTTCCATTTATTTCACAGGGGAACCAAATCAATTCATTAAGAACTATGCTTAGCTTCTGGCAAACAGAGGCTAGGGACACCATCCCAGCCCATCCTGGCTAATAGCCATTGATGGACCTATTCTCCACGTACTTATTTAATTATTTTCTGAACCCTGTTATAGCCTTGACCTTCACAGCATCCTCTGGCTAGGAGTTCCACTGGTTGACTGTGTGTTGTGTGAAGAAACACTTCCTTTTGTTTGTTTTAAACCTGCTGCCTAGTAATTTCATTGGGTGCCCCCTAGTTCTTGTGTTACCAAAAGGAATAAATAACACTTCCTTATTTATTTTCTCCACGCCAGTCATGATTTTATAGACCGTTATCATATCCCCCCCATTAGCTGTCTCTTTTCCAAGCTGAAAAGTCCCAGTCTTATTAATCGCTCCTCATATGGAAGACATTCCATATCACTAATCATTTTTTTTTGCCCAATTTTTGTTGCTCTTTTCTGTACTTTTTCCAATTCAAATAAATATTTTTTGCTAAGGAATGACCAGATCTGCATGCAGTGTAGTTCCTGGAAAGGATTCCTTGGCTATCTCATGACGGAGGTGCAGAGGAGTAGCTAGAGATGTGGGCAAGGGACTTCAATCACAGGTCTTTAGATGTTGCTGTCTATATGGCTAGTGTGCTGGATATGTCTAGTAACATGTAGAAGGAATTGGTGCTTTGCATTGGAGTGGGTCAGGAACCAGAATGTCCTTTTTGTGAGAAATTCCATTTTTATTTTTTGTACCGAATCAGAATGAAAAAACCCCGCAACCTACAACGCTAAAGAAAAATTTATAATTTGGGGTGAATTGAAACATTTCATTTCAATAAAATTGTCGAGTTCTATTCTGATTTTGACTTTTTCATTATATATTATGATCGATAATGTCATGTAAAATACACTTTGAGACAAAGTTGTTTCAAACTGAAAAACCAAAGGGAACATTTTAACTTTGTAACCCAAGGAGCCTGGGGCAGTCCACGGTGAAAATGCCACAGTCAGGGCAGGTTGAAAAGGAGAGCAGATTCTTACATAACTGGTGGATAACACTGAAGTTAAACTCACCAACCAGTCACAAACTGTGCTCCTGATCCCCCACACTGATTAGAAAGAATCTGGAAAAAAAGAAATCACAGAGCCCCCTTTATTGCATTCCAGTTCTCTGGCTCCCAATCAGCACTTAGATCCAGTACAGTGAGAAGTTATTTGAAACTCTGCTCACTATAGAAAATATTCTTCTGACCCGAAAGGGTCAGCCACATTGCCAGTATTAGTTTGGATCTTACCCAAAATACCAGGCTGCCAGCCAATCCCTTAGTGTGCAAAACTAAAAGTTTATTAGAAAAGAAAAGAACAAGGAGAGAGCTGTTAAATGGTAAAGCAATCAGGTGCATACATAAGAATTCAAAGTTCATATATCAGGTTCTTAGCAGTATTGGTGAGATTGCTGTCTCTAGAGTCCCTCTGAAACACATGCACAGCTTAGATAGGTCATTCAGTCCTTTGTTCAGAGCTTCAGTTTGTAGAAAAGTTGCTCCAGAGGTAGGAAGCAGGATTATTGAAGACAAAATGGAGATGATGCAGCTGCTTTTTATATTCTTTTTGCCATGTAGCTTGTACTTCCTGTGTCCCAAACAGAAACTTCAAAGCACATGGAAAAGCCTTAGAATTCTTTTCCATAGCCATGCCCCTCCATGTCTTGCTGACTCATACAGTGTAGCCCCTGGCCTCTTTCAATGGATCCATTGTACTGCTGATGGCCCTTGATGGGCCATGGAACAGGGTAGGCAGTGCTGATATCAATCTCTCTGGGGGTGCCACCCAGACAGGGCCGGTGCTTTCATTTAGGCGACTTAAGCAGTCGCCTAGGGCGCCAGCATTATGGGACGGGGGCGGCATTTTGCCAGGGGGGCGGCAGGCGGCTCCGGTGGACCTGCCGCAGGCATTTCTGCGGACGGTCTGCTGGTCCCACGGCTCCGGTGGACCTGCTGCAGGCATTTCTGTGGACGGTCTGCTGGTCCCACGGCTCTGGTGGACCTGCTGCAGGCATTTCTGCGGATGGTCCGCTGGTCCCGCAGCTCTGGTGGAGCTGCCGCAGGCATGCCTGCGGCAGCTCCACCAGAGCCACGAGACCCACGCGCGGGGCGACAAAATGGCCCGGCGCGTAGGGTGCCAGAAACCCTGGCGCCGGTCCTGCACCCAGATACACAGCACAAGTTTGAAATACAGATACATCACATGTATTTTAAACTCTCGATACAAAGATGACACAAACATATAAACGTGATCTTATTTAGCAAATTGTAGCTTTCTCACTGATACCTTACACAGTATATCTGGTAAGATTCATTGCACTTTTATTATATAGGTATCAGTAATATCAGAAAGTGTCCCATGTATTCCATACAGCATCACAAACCTTATTGAAATGCTTAATGGAAAAAAATCATCCATGTGGAAACATTCCCATGGAAAGTTTCAATGTCAACAAAATGACATTTTCCAACAGAAAAATTGTTCCTTTAAAATTTTTTTTGACCAGCTCTCATTTTTACAACTGAGGGTATGGCTACACTTGAAATTTCAAAACGCTGCCACAGCAGCGCTTTGAAGTGTGAGTGTGGTCGGAGCGCCAGCGCTGGGAGAGAGCTCTCCCAGCGCTGCACGTAAACCACATCCTCTACAGGTGTAGCTTGCAACACTGGGAGCCACGCTCCCAGCGCAGCGGCACCGATTACACCGAGGCTTTACAGCGCTGTATCTTGCAGCACTCAGGGGTGTGTTTTTTCACACCCCTAAGCGTGAAAGTAGCAGTGCTGTAAAGTGCCAGTGTAGCCATATCCTGAGTGACTAAAGAACAGGGCAGGCTGCATGGCAGTGGGGTATCTGCAATATGCTGGAGGAGTTAATGCCAATTTGGACTCATCACTAGGTCCCTACCCCATTCCGGGTCCATTTTGGTCAATTTCATGGTCATAGGATTTTTAAAATAGTCAATTTCATGGTTTCAGGTATTTACCACTGAAATTTTTATGGTTGTGTAATTGTGGGGGGTTCCGACCCAAAAGAGGGTTTTGTGTGTGTGTGGGATCACAAGGCTATTGTAGGGGAGTTGTGGGATCGCCACCCTTACTTCCGTGCTGCTGCTGGCAGGGGCTCCGTCTTGAGAGCTGGATGGCCGGAGAACATTGGCTGCTGTCCAGGCACCCAGTTCTAAAGCCAGAGCCAGCAACACCACCAGCAGCAGGGCAGAAGTCAGGGTGGCAGGGTGGTGGTGGTGGTGGTGGGGTGTTCCTGGCAGCTTTCTACCTTGGTTAGGGACTGACAGCTGGGGCCACAGCCTCTCTGCCCTTTTCAGGGGCTGACAGCCACCCTCACTTGTGCACTGCCTTCAGAGCTGGGCTCCCAGCCAGCAGCCCCAGAGCTTCCTGCAGCCGGGAGAGGTTCCCAGAGGTGGGTCTGAGCTGGCTTCAGGAGTGGCTTCTGCAGGGGAATATAAAGACCTATCCCTCTTCAGACTGGTCCGGGACTAGCAGCTGGCACCCGGCACATGGTAGGAGCTCCCAGCTGGGGTGCCTCCTGCCCTACCTCTCCCCAACAATAGATGGATTTTATGGGGGAGATCAGATTTCACATTCCATGAGGCGTTTTTCAGAGTGGAGAATTTGGTAGGGCCCTGCTCATTACACTTCATTCAAAGGTTCTTTACAGTCCACAAAAGAAAACCAATAGGAGTCCACACCCAGAAAGGAAATGCCTAATGACTAGGCAACGTTCAGTCAGCCCATTTTGAGCAGAAGGAAGTAAAACTAAACTCCTCTCTGGTCTCTTTCCTGCACTAGAAGCCATGGCTGCTGCGAATCCAGCAAAAACGCTCCAGGATGAAATCACCTGTACCCTCTGTCTGAAGTATTTTGAAGATCCAGTGTCTCTAGACTGTGATCACAGTTTCTGCCGAGCCTGCATCACCCAGTGCTGGGAGGGATTTGATACAGATGTCTCCTGCCCGGAATGTGGAAAGCTCTTTCCCCAGAGGAACCTCAGGCTGAACAGGCAGCTCAGGAATATTGTGGAAGCAGCCAGAGAACTCAGGTTGCAGTCAGGGTGGGAACCAGAAACAAAGAGACTGTGTGAGAAACACAAGGAGCCTCTAAAACTGTTCTGCAAAGAGGATGAAATCCCCATCTGCCTGGTGTGTGACAGATCCAAGGAGCACAGAGATCACACCGTCATTCCTGCAGAGGAAGCTGCCGAAGAATTCAAGGTAGGAAGTGACCAATTGTTATTTTTATAGCCAGATAAGGCCTTGGAAAGTCACTTTCCCCCAGCATTAGGGTTTCCCTGAGCCCCAGACAATGAGCCTGCACTGGAGAGGAACAAGAGACTTCAGGCCTAAGTAGGTTTCCCAGCAACTGGGAATCCTCCAAAGGCTTGTGCAGGTGGAGAAGTGTGGCCTTAAATAAAATATGCTAAGGCTAACATGCTGGCATACAGGGGAGAGTGAGTAACCCACACACCACCCCTCCTACTCCCTATATGTGGAGTCCTGGGCAGTGACCCCCCTTCTCTGCTCTTCCCTACTGCCATCATCTCCCAAAGCTATTAACACCATGTCCGTGCTGCTCCTGCCCTTGGGGCTGAGGGAGCAGAAGGATGAAGGATGTAGCCGGGGCTGTCCTCTTGGCCCACATCCCCTTCATAATTTTCCTGCAGAGCTTCTCAGCCAGGCAGGAACCAAGGGAGCTGTGCTGCACCCTCATGAGACGTAGGAGGGGACTGGAATGGAGCTCCCATCCTGCACAGCCTAGCAAATCTGTCTGATGCAGGAAGCAGGGACTGGGTTGGAGGGGGCAGCAGAGCAATGTGGCATGTAGCAGGGTCATTGGCTTCAGAGTGCCCCCTCGTGGCCTGGGGATCTGCCTCAGTTTCCCTCTGAGGTTCCCAGAAAAAAACCACAGTGCCTTTCTGTGGCCAGTAACCCCCCTGCTCTCTCAGTAGTGACTCGCAGGACTTCCAGTCTGAAGTTCAGCCTTATCCCCCATGGAAGCTCCAAGGCCTCCTCTGCCTTCTCCACAGGCCTCCTCCCTCCGGCTCTCCATAGGCCTCTGTTTTGTCAACCCCAGGCATGATTGAATCACATGACCCTCCTGGCCACCACTTCTCCATTTTCCCCACCTGGGGAGGAGAACTGGCAATGTCACAGGTGGGGCAGAGACCCCTCTCCCTTTATAGGGCCAACCACCCTGTGACCGGCTTCATCCCTCTTCCACGTTTCCTGAGGCCACGGAGAGAGAGTCCCAGTCCTGAAAATTTCAGTTTGGAAATTTTGGCCATAGATTTCAGTGCCCATAAAGTTTCCATGTTGACATTAATAACAATAATAATAATTCATAATCAATAGAACGTACTGATTTCTATTACAGTAGCATCTCTGAGCCCCAGTGAGGGATTAGGGACCCATTGTGCGAGGCACCGTACAGCAAGTCAGGCTAAGAGCTCACAGTCAGAGTCTAACGAAGACAATCTGCAGCAGGTAGATAAAGAAATGACCAGGGGTTGGAGTGGGGGACAAGTAAAGAGCATTGTGTTTGCATACACTGGCAATCACGATAGTTAGATCATCATGGGTGGTCACCATTCCAGATTTCAATACTGTCCATTTTTTCTGGTACAGACTTAGGTGTCTGCACTTTTCTATGGGGAATGTTTTAGGTGCTTGTGTTGCAGCAGGCACTAGGAGACTACGCCCAGTCTCCCATAGTCAGCGGGTATAATATGCTAGGGGAGACTAAGCCTAAGCCTCCCCTGGTGCAGTCACCACTAACCCGCTGTTGGACGCCTGGGCTGTGGTGACACTGCTTGTGTTCCACGTCTTCCCATCCCTGCTCTGCCCCTTCCCTGAGGCCCCCTCCACCCACCGCTGCCTCGGGAGTCGCTCTTCTCCTCCACTCCACGTCCCCTCTCTGGAGGTCCCCACCGCATCCGTCCTCTCCTCCACCTCCTCCCTCGTGAGGCCCCCCCCCCGCCACCTGCCTTCTCCTTTCCTCCATCCCCCTCCCCCGTGAACTCCCCCTGTGACAGATTTTAGTTACCAATTTGCTTGAGGCGTCAGGTGATTAGGCTGAGGCTGCAGGATTGTTTGGGAGGAGATGACAGAACACACCAAGTGTCTAAGTTATGAAGCTTTATTAATAAAATAATAAAATAACAGTGGAGAGTGATGGGTACTCCCCAGACTACGTAGAGGATGGAAGAAACTGTTAGTACTCCAAGCCCTAACCCACTTTTATACTCACACACTTACTACCCGAGGCTGGCCAGGCCTGGGTGTAACATAAGAAGAAGAGGGGGAAGGGTGGACGGGAGTTCTGTCCTGTGCGCACAGGTCGTCCACGGTCCACTGTGATCTCCAAATTGCTCCAGCTCTTAGGAGGATTTTAAGTCCTGGGTTCCCTTGCGGGTATTCCATTTTGTGACCTCTGTTCCTGGTGCTCTTTGTGCCAGTCCAAACCAGCTTTCTGTGGGCTTCTTCTCTTTCCCAAAACACAACGGCTCCAGGGACGCAAAGCTCTGCTCCCCACCTCGTTATTTCACATGTGTTTTTTATTTTTGCAGCCCTGGTTCAATGTACTTTTTCTTTTTGTATGGCTGGCTGTGGCTGAGTGAGAGAGAAACTTCTCATCTAGCACTGTGACCTTGGACTGGGGCCAGCGTCTTATTGTCAGACCAAGCTTGCTAGCTGCAGTGTTGAGTTAACCCATTCTCTGCACTCTTTTTCCCTCCTCCTTTGGCCTCTCACAGCCTGCAAAGGAATCTTCCACTCTACACTCATGCCTTTGACCCTCCTCAAAATGCTTTGTGATGCTTTGCAACAGCATTAACAACATGCACTGCTCATCTGCCTTCCCCAGGGGAACCTCTAAGGTTGTGACAACCCCCCCCCCCCCCCCCACTCGCCAGGTCCAAGTATGTGATGCCAGTTTCCTGTTGGTGTAAATTAATGGAGTAACCAGGTCAAACAACGTCAAAGAGTCTGAAAATAAAACACTCCCAGTGTCCATTAATACGACTCTACTTCCTTAATATCTCTGATGATATAAACCTACTGGATTCTTCAGTCATCTCTGGAGTGTTTGTGTTGGAAAAGCCCCCTTCCATCCGCCCACTCCTAAAACTAAAAATAACACCACTCAAATCATTTTCTGTTTCTTCAGGAAAAGATTCAGGTCCATTTGAAGACTCTGAGGGAAGAGAGAGAAAAGCTGCTGGGATGTAAAGTGAGCGGAGAGAAGAGAAGAGAGGAATATCTAGTAGGTGCCTGTCCTTATTAACCTGCAGTTGTAAGAAGCCGGATGGAGGGACGTTCTGAATCAGAGCAATAAGGAGAGGCTGAGGCAATCTAGAGGCCAAATTATGTTTTATCTCAATCAATTTGGGGTAAAGCAGAAATCTGTTCAGTGGGGAATAATCACCAGTAAATCAAAAATTATGTTTTTTTTGCAGGAATTACTACTTAGGCTTAGACCATAAATGAGTAGTTTTCAACCTTTTTGCATTTGCAAATTTCAAATGGAGGTGTGGACTCCTTTGGAAATCGATTGTGTGTATATTTGAATTCTGTTCAGTCAGTTTTCAGTCGAAGTCTTTTGCAAACCTCTTAGACATTGTCTGGGTCCACGGACCACAGGTTGAAAACCACTGCCATAAACTACTGTAAACTATTATTTTTATCTACTGCATATTAACTACTGTTACCTTAATTAAACTCACTTCATAGGTAACAATTAACATGAATGAAATAAGAGAATTTTCAATTAGAAAATCCAACCCATTAAAACAACCCCCCACTGTTACATGTTCACTCCTCATTTCACAGTTCTCTGCCTCTGTCAGCCCAAAGTTTGGAGGACGTTTACTTTTGTCTTGATTAATTCTCTTGTGCAATCTTTGTTTACTGTTCTGAGCTCCAGCTTAAATAAAGCCACATATTCCTGGATGTGATGTGTTGGGTTCTATCCCTCCACTCCCTTCTGGTTTACAGTCTCTTTGTTCTCTGACAATTTCTCCATTTCTGTCATTCACCTTGTATGCCTGAGGGTGCTGTCCAGAGATGTTGATTTTCTTATTTTCACTACAGCTCACATCCTCCTTATTTCTTAAGTCAGTTTCTCTTTAGTTACAGTTTTTCTTTTATTCCGGGTTATTTCCCTCACATGTCACTCTTGTGAATGATTGCTTTGTGGCTTTTGGGAATGTGAACTTTTTCTCTGTGTGTGTGTGTGTGTGTGCGTGCGCGCGCGTGCATGTGCGCACACATCCATACAGAGGGCCTGAAAAATCCTCTCCCTAGAAAAGGGCAACATGATGCTCTTTGGATTCTAAGTTTTTGTTTCTATTAATGAATTAATTTCCAGCTTTTGTAGCTGTAATAATTTTTTTCCCAATGTGAACTGAATGTATCCAATGCAGAGCTCTCTGCCTGAGTCTACAGATTTTTGTGTTATAGTTTCATTTGTTTTTTTTCTCCCCACAGGTCTCTGTTAACGTGGTTCTGAGTAGAGCTCAGCACATACCAGACTTTTTCACTGGCTGGGTATTAAACAAAAAATAGGTTGAATCAAAGATGTTTTGTTTCAGTTTAGAGCATTATAAAATCCTGGGGAAAAAAGAACAAGAAAATGTTTTGATTTTTCATTTATTTCTTTTTGTAACAAAACAACTGGTGACAGTGACAGGAATTCATAAAATGTTTCAATGTCGACAAATCTGTATTTTCCCTGGAAAAAAATGTTAGTGCAGAAAATGTCACCCAGCTCTAATGCTGAGTCCTGCCTCCTGCTGCTTTGGATCTGTGTCTCCAAGGCTCTCGATAATGCACTGTCCATGTCAGACATGCAAACGTTGAAAGGTGTGAGAAACCCCTCTCTCTAGTAACCACAGGATGTTGTTCAGTGTCAGATGATTTAGAATTTACAAAGGGCATGCATCCGACGAGTGGGTATTCACCCAAGAAAGCTCATGCTCCAAAACGTCTGTTAGTCTATAAGGTGCCACAGGACAATTTGCTGCTTTTATAGAATTAACAAAGAATTTCTCCCTCCTGCACACTCAGCAACAGGGCCGGATTAAGACCTTTAGAGGCCCTAAGCACTGAAAAGATTATGGTGCCACTCCCATATGTAATTCAAAATAAAAACAATACTATACCGTAAAATAGTTTTTTTTTGAAATGATACAAAAAACTTACATGTATGCTGAAATTAAAATAGCTTCTTTCTAGATTTTCTGATTGCAAAATTCTGGATAAGTTCATCGAAGTTGACTCGACGAAGCATGTCCGCTTCCATACACAATAGGGAAAGTGAATCAAGTCTGTCCTGATACATTGTTGTTCTCTGAGGGTTTTTTATTCTTTTCGGCTGAGAAAAAGAGCATTCTGTAGAGCAGTTAGTAATCATCAATGTTAGAAAAATATGTAGTGCGACTTCTACATTTGGAAATACACATTGTATTCCGTCTTTCAATATTATGTCATGGAAATCAATGTGACTGAACTTCATTTTTCCTGTTTCATTAAACTTTGCACCCATAAAAGTGGAACTGCCGTACTTCTCCACAGAGATTCATGTTCAAGTCAACAGGGTATGAGTCAACTAGCTTTTGGGAACCCTGTGAATATTGTTTGTCAGATAAGCCCATATCATTTAGAAAAGAAAATCTCACCTCTCCTCTTCATTTGAGCTTCAAGTGTATCAGTTATAGCGTAGTAAGTAGATATGTGAAATTTGTCTCTAAGATTCAATGCTGTTTCTGTTGCACTGCTATCATTTGCTTGTTTTTTCCTGATTTGCTTGTGGGACTGGGTTTCTTTGAAGTTAGTATCAGGCAAGATATCTTTTGATATGTCTTCTAATCTTTTAAAATCATTCTTCAAAGTGTGTAAGTGATCTGCTAATGATTGGCAGAGGTCTGCACATGTTTTCAAATCCAATTCATTTTCTTGGAGAGCTTGACTTGCGTGGTAAAAGTGTTGTAAAACTTCATTCCACATGGTCAATATGAATACAAACTCTAGTTCTTGCATCTTGTTTGCAATGTTTTCTGCCTCTCATAAAGTTTCTCCCTTTTGTGATTGGTTTTCAGCTATACTTTCTAATGCAGCCACAGTCTTTGAGTAGGACTCCAGAATTGCACTTGTTGCCACTGCATGTGCCTCCCAGCGAGTATTAGAAAGAGATTTCAACACATGATCGTTGCCCAAATATGTTTTAAGAACTTCCCATCAGTGTGTTGAGGCAGAGAGAAATGTATAAAGTAACTGGACCGTTGAGAAAAACCTTACTGCCACCGGACAACAATCATAGATTCATAGACTCATAGGTCAGAAGGGACCAATATGATCATCTAGTCTGACCTCCTGCACAAAGCAGGCCACAGAGCCCTACCCATCCACTTCTATAACAATCCGAGTTATTGAAGTCTTCAAATTGTGGTTTGAAGACCTCAAGCTGCAGAGAATCCACCAGCAAGTGACCCACGCCCCACGCTGCAGAGGAAGGTGAAAAACCTCCAGGGCCTCTGCCAATCTGCTCCGGAGGAAAATTCCTTCCCGACCCCAAATATGGTGATCTTAAACCCTGAGCATGTGGGCAAACTCACAGCCAGCACTCGAGAAAAGATTCTCTGCAGACTCAGATCCCATCCCATCCAACATCCCATCACCAGACCATTGAGCAGAACTTGATCTGCTGATAATCCAAGACTGATTGCCAATTAACTATCCTATACTACCTTCCTTCATAAACTTTCAAGCTTAGTCCTTCAAGCCAGCTAGTCTTTGCTCCCACTACTCCCCTTGGAAGGCTGTTCCGAATTCACCTCCTTAATGGTTAAAACCTTTCAATCTAATTCAAATTAAACTTCCTATGTCCGTTGACCCATTTGTCCTTGTTCTCAACAAGATAGAGAGTGTGTGGCACCATGGCATATTTGTTCTGTTCTAAAAGCTTCTTCTGCATTTCTTGATAATGACCGGACATGTTGGCAGCGTTGTCATAAGATTGACCTCTGCACTTTGAGAAATCTGTTTTGCAAACTTGGCACAGATAATGCAGTACTTGATTTGCCATTTCTTCACCAGTGTGGCTTTTCAAATTGAGGAACGTTATAAATCATTCAACTGGTTTTCCATCTGTGGGAGACACATATCTTAGTACAATACTCAATTGATCAAAATGTGAAAGATCAGGTGTAGAGTCGACAGATAAACTGAAGTACACAGCAGTACGTATTTCATCCACAATACCTGAACGAACTTTGTCACTCATTAGACCAATGAGCTCATCAGATATTGTCTTGGATAAGTATGATAGGTTACCTTTGCCGGCATTCCCATGTTTTAAGATATGGCCTGCTAAAAATGGGTCAAACTGAGCCACAAGCTCCAACAATCCCAAGAAATTTCCATTCTGCAATGATCTAAATGTGTCATTTGATCCCCAGAAAGGCAGACCATGTTCAGCTAATGTTTGAACAACAGCTATAACATGCTGCAAGACATGTTGCCAGTATTCGCGCTCCCCTTTAATTTGTCCTTCCAGTTTTTGTGTCAATCCAAAGCCCTGTCTTTGATTTAAATATGTCAACATTGAATCTCTGTGAGTTGTTCAGTTAAAACAGTATTCCGCCAGTCACTAAATCCATCTGCAGCAATCCGGGATGTTGAAGGTTTATATGCAAAAAGTTTGCAATCAAAACAGTACACATTATTTACAGCATGAGCAGGTTCAGTCTCTGACACATCCACATCTTCTAGAACAATGTCTGTTCTACCACCAGGAGTAGGATGATCAGTTACAGTCTCTGACACAGCCACATGTTCTGGAATGGTGTTTGTTTCACCAACAGAGGAGGGGTCAGTATCTGAAAAACCTACAGATTTTGGAACAATGTCTGTGCTACTGAGAGAAGATGTTGCTTCTGAGGGATTCGCTTTGAAAAATGATGTGAGCTTTGGAAGATTTTGGAAAATTTCACTAGTTTTTTGTTTCTTTTCTTCTGCCAATTTATGTTTCTGTGCTCCACTCAGTTGGTTACGTTTCATCCTGCCCCTTATCTCAGTTATCTGAACTTAAAAAAAACCCAACAAATTACACAACGTACACTATTTTTATGTATATATAAGGAAAAAAACGAATCAAGTACATATAACTCCAAAGAATATATCAATAATAAAACATAAATTTATTGCAATACATGACAGGATCTGATTTCCCCGCATTATTTCGATCTATGTTAGTAGGACTCCCCCCTGGTTTAGGTGGGGATAATAAAGAGAACAGAAAAACGGGGGAAGAGTGTGTAGTGGAGTGTAAGGAAGTCTAACAAAATTCTGATTTTTTCCCATGACAACTACTTTGATGCTTTTTTTGAAATATCAAATATCAAATTTTTCCCAAAACCCCCCCTCTTTTTTAGGGTGCCCCCTGCTTTGCTCAGCACTCTGTGAAGGGACCCCAGGCTCCAGCCATGTTCTGACCAGCTCTTTCCCTATTTTTGTTTATAGAGAAAGACACAAACCGAGAGGCAGAAGATTGTGTCCGAATTTCAGCAACTGCGGCACTTCCTGGAGGAACAAGAGAGGCTCCAGCTGGCCCAGCTGGAAAAGCTGGACAAGGAGATAGAGGAAATACAGAATGAAAATGCCACTAAACTCTCCGAGCAGATTTCCCATCTCAATGAGCTGATCAGTGAGCTGGAGGGGAAGTGTCAGAAGCCAGTGAGTGAATTCCTGCAGGTGAGACTGAGTGAGAAGCATCCAGGATCTCCACACAGGGACAGGACAGCTCCTAAATTATAAGCACTGGGTTCCAGCACTCAGAGATCCCAGTGTAACTCAGCATGTGCATTCCTGACATGTGATTTACTATTCACTGCAGAGTGACAGGCACAGATGTTAGAGATGGAAAAGCCCCATTAGCTCAGCGAACATGGAGCCAGGGCAGAGCCTCTTTTCCCCATACTTGCAAAATCCCTTCTTTGGAATGTTAAGTGTATGTCAGCTGGGACTGAAATACTCTCTCTCTCTTTCTCTCCTCTAGGATGTCAGAAGCGCCCTGAGCAGGTACATGTCTCTTTCTCACTCCCCATCACAATTCACAATGCTGAAAAAGAGCTTGGAGATGATATTAGCGCCGCATCTCACAAGGGCTCTACAGTAAAATGTGTGGGGAAGGTCACATCTTGGATACAAATTTCTCTGATCAACTTCATCCTGAGGTTTTCACCCTTCTACAGAAGACTCTGGAATTTCCCATACAGTGGGGAAGACTGATGTCAAGTATTGTCCAGAGATGTCATATCCCTGAGGGCTGACTTCCTCAGGATAGTGGGGATAGAATATGGGCCTCTCACTGCTGGGGCCCTGGTCACCAGGAATTCCAACTCCCAGCCCATTAGAGAAGCCACTGACTGACAAGAACTTATAATGCATCACTAAATGAAATATAACCATGTGACATTGTTTCTGTCCAGGTGTGAGAAAGGGAAGTTCCAGCAGCCAGTGGAGATTTCTCCTAAACAGGACAAGAGACTCAGTGATTTCTCCCAGAAAACTGTTGCTCTAATGGAAACTCTGAGGAAGTTCAAAGGTACCTAGAAGGGATCTAGAATGGGAAATTGGGATGAGCCTCTGAGACTGTTGGAGGAGAATGTCTCTAGCCTATTGGTTCATAATTAGATTATGCTTCTCTTTAATTGTCGGGTGAGAATGCTACACACTTGGAATCCAAGTCACTCAGTTCATTATCTGAAACCTTTGTTTGTACCAAAAAGATGCTTTGCAATTACTACGAAAGTATGAAATGACAGACATACCGAAAGACATACTGGCCAGTTGCCTTCTCCTGGGCCATAGGTGGATCACGGTGGATTTCTCCTATGAAGCTCTCATTACCCTTACCATGGCTGATATATTATACACAGCCAGCTAATATATTTATTAGTTCTTTTCCAATCCTCTTTGAGTATTATGACTATTAAGTATCTTATAAAGCTCATACAATACACATGCATGAACTTCTTAATTTTCAGGGCTTTTGCTGTCCCAGCCAGTTCCATGTTGTTATTCTCTTTTCTGATTGGGGTATTACCACTGATTATACATAGGTCACTTTGACCCTTGTCTCTGCATGGGAGGGGTTGGACTTTGCTAACTAGTCCTTGGCGCTACATTTTGGGTGTCTGTTGTCCTTAAGCACTTTGCGTGGTCAAAACATCTTTGTCCCACATAGAATCATAGATCATTAGGGTTGGAAGGGACCTCAGAAGATCATTTAGTCCAACCCCCTGCTCAAAGCAGGACCAATCCCCAAATGGCCCCTCAAGGATTAAACTCACAGCCCTGGGTTTAGCAGGCCAATGCTCAAACTGCTGAGCTATCCCTCCCCCCTAGCAACTTATGGACACATCACTTAATAACAAGATCGCTTCAGGCAACGTTTCCCTTATGTCAAGCAAATGGCTCACCAGGCTCAGTCGGTACAAACGCACAATCTCAATCTGGCCAAATTTATGCATGACTCTTGTACCAATTCTCAATACTGAACATAATAACTAGTGGAAAGTAGACAAATGTAGCAGGGCCTAGACACCAGGATGTCTCCCATTAATTCATGACTTGCCAAAGGTCACAATATTAAGGCTCCAATTGAGCAAAATGGCCTAACTTGGAGTACCTGAGTTTCTCTCTCCCAGCTAGAGAACTGCAGGGCAGGTTCTCCAGAGCTGTGCAGCCTCCACAGCTGCAGGTGGAGTCAGTGGAGCTGCAGGTGCCCAATCCCTCTGAGAACCAGGCCCCAGGGGTCTAAAGGTCAGGACTGTAAATTAAAGGGCACTTGTTAAAGCTGGATCCAGCCCCTCACTGGGCTCTGGTCCCGTACAGCAGCTAGTCTGGTCCAAATGGGCTGCAGGGAAGGAGAAAGCCCCTTCCATACGGTGAGGGATCCCTCTAGCAAGGGAGCCTCTTGTGCCTCCTCCCCAGCAGCTGCAGGCACGAGGTGTGTTCCTGAGAGGGCTGGGAATGGGGTGGGGTGGATGAGGGATAGAGGGATGTGGGCAGTGTAAAGCTGGGTCTCTGACACTCTGGGCAAGACACATGGGAGCCATTGTCCTAGGGATGTAACTGGCTGGCTTCAGAACTTCCTCAGCCTGTTCCAAGGTCTGCACCGGCCCCTGTAGCCACTGAACAGCAGAGTCACAAATTGGCTCCAGGGCCTTGGGGCTGAGGACAACTGAGCCAATACAAGTCAAAAAAGGTTTATTTTCCTTCAATTTGGGGCAGTTATATTTCAGGTGCTCTGTAGAATTACAGTGGAAGCACATTCTAGGGTCTCCTGTTTTTAAGGGTGGTTTGGGATGGGTATGGGAGGAAGGGCTCTGGGAGGGTGGGTGCATCACTGCCTGTCCACCCTCCCTCTTCCCAGGGGCAAAGCGGGGACCTTGCTTCACACCAAACTTACACTCCTCTACCTGTGATTTATTCCTAAGAGGTGCTTGGGATTGTTCAAATTCATCCACAAAAGTAGCAAGTTCTTTGACAGTTTTTACCCTCTTATCCCAGAAACACTGTTTTAAACCATCACAACACATATTCAAGAACTGTTCCTGAGCAATGAGATCACACATTCCTTCAAAGCCTGAAATACCTTTCCCCCTTACCCACTTAGCCAGTTAATCTCAAATTTGGTTTATATATGCCACATTAAGAGAGGGGCTGGAATGAGTAATGCTTCTAAATTTTACTCTGCAGGTTTCAGGAGTAATCGTAAACTGTTTTAAAATTATTTTCTTGAATTTATCATAATTGGAAGTGTCACCCATTGGTATCTTACTGAATATATCCAGAGCTCTCCCAGACAACTTTGCAATTAAAGTGGTCATGTTTTGATCATCAGGAATCTCATGCAGCCCACACAGCCTCTCAAAGGTGATGAAATATTCAGCAATGTCCCCAGTTCCACTGTAGGCAGGACATAGTGCTCCCATTTGCGGATTTTGGCAGAGGTGGAGCCCCCTGGTGTGGGGTTCTGGTTCTGCCTCTCAATTAAGACCAGTTTATGCTTTCTCACTTTTTCCTTCTCCTCCATGGCTTGCTTCTGGACTTCCATTTCTTTGTCTCTCAGTTCCTAGGCAGCTTTTTGCCTGGTGCTTCTGCATCCATCTGCAGAAACTGTAATTCCATATGTCTTTTGTGCTCTTTCATTTTCTGCTGCCTGCAGAGCTCCCATTTTGCAACTGTTGCACTATCAGTCATTTTCCTGCTTTTCTGTCCCTACTTCCCTTGCCTCAAATAAGCAATTAGAAAGTAACAAACTGGTCTTTCTCCAGCCAACACACTTAAAACTCACTTAAAATCACCACCAGTGTCTCAGAGCAATGAGTTGTGCACATGACCCTGCTTGCTGCGCCACGGTGATGGGTTGTCCCTCACTCTGGGGTGCCACCTGAAGTACTGGGGTCCAACTAAACCTTCCTATTCCACCAGCCTGGGCTCCCTCACCCTGTCCTGCAGTGCCAAGCCCTCAAGCCTCCTCCAGAACACACACACAGATAGGGACACACCCAGCTCCAGAAAGACACAAGACACTAAGGCCTGGTCTACACTACGTGTTTAAATCGATTTAAACAGCATTAAATCGATTTAACGCTGTACTCGTCCACACTACAACGCTCTTTATATCGATATAAAAAGCACTTTATATCGATTTCTGTACTCCTCCCAGACGAGAGGAGTAGCGCTAAAATCGATATAAACATATCGGATTAGGGTTAGTGTGGAGGAAATCGACGTTATTGGCCTCCGGGCGGTATCCCACAGTGCACCACTGACCGCTCTGGACAGCAATCTGAACTCGGATGCAGCGGGCAGGTAAACAGGAAAAGCCCCGCGAACTTTTGAATTACATTTCCTGTTTGCCCAGCGTGGAGCTCTGATCAGCACGGGTGGCGATGCAGTCCCAAATCCAAAAAGAGCTCCAGCATGGACCGTACGGGAGATACTGGATCTGATCGCTGTATGGGGAGACAAATCTGTTCTATCAAAGCTCCGTTACAGAACATGAAATGCCAAAGCGTTCGAAAAAAATCTCCAGGCTACACAGTGCTGCGTGACAAGCGTAACGGGAAAGCCAGAGACTCAAATGGACGCTCATGGAGGGAGGGAGGGGTACTGAGGACTCCAGCTATCCCACAGTCCACAGCAGTCTCTGAAAAGTATTTGCATTCTTGGCTGAGCTCCCAATGTCTGTAGGTTCAAACACAGTGTCTGGCGTGGTTCAGGGAATAGCTCCTCAGTTTCTTCCCCCCCCCACCACGTGAAAGAAAAGGGAAAGAAATCATTTCTTGACTTCTTTCAATGTCACCCTATGTGTACTGAATGCTGCTGGTAGACGCGATGCTGCAGCAGTGAAGAGCAGTATTCGCTCCTCTCCCCTCTCTGGTGGCAGACGGTGCAGTAGGACTGGTAACTGTCCTCATGAACCCCTGAGTGCTCCAATGCTTTTTAACTGAATATGGGGGCGCCTGGGTAAAACAGGAATGATTCCTGGTCACTCCCAGTAGATAGGACAGAACGGCTAGTAACCGTCTTCATCATAGCAACTGGGGGCTGAGCTTCAATCAGCCCCCTCCCTTTCCTGTGTAAAGAAAAGATTCTGTACTGCCTGGACTGTCATAGCAGCAGCATGCTGGGCTCCTCTCCCCCGCACCGCTTATTGTCCTGCCTGGACTGTCATAGCCCCGGGAGGCTGCCTCCCCCTCATTTTATCTCACTAACAAGTCTCTGTTTCTTATTCCTGCATTCTTTATAACTTCATGACACAAATGGGGGGGGGGACACTGCCACGGTAGCCCAGGAAGGTTGGGAGGAGGGGAAGCAACGGTGGGGTTGTTGCAGGGGCACACCCTGTGAATACTGACACGGAGCAGCTGTGCTCTGATACACTGGTCCTCTAGTACACTTGCCCCTATTCTAGGCAGGACTGACTCTATTTTTAGAAACCATAAAGGAGGGATTGACTCGGGGAGTCATTCCCAGTTTTGCTTTTGCGCCCCGGCTGATCTCAGCCAGGGGCACTCATGATAGCAGCAGACAGTACAGAGGGGGAGAGATAACCATCATCTCATTGCCAGTTTACTCCGGCAGTAGACGGTACAGAACGACTGGTAACATCTCTGCTATCATGCAAAAGCAAATGAATGCTGCTGTGTAGCGCTGGAGTATCGCCTCTGTCCGCGGCATCCAGTACACATACGGTGCCGGAAAAAAAAAAAAAAAGCTGAACGGGCTCCATGGTTGCCGTGCTATGGCGTCTGCCAGGGCAATCCAGGGAAAAATGGCGCGAAAGGATTGTCAGCTGTTGTTTTCCCGGAGGAAGGAATGACTGACGACATTTACCCAGAACCACCCGCGACAATGATTCAACCCCAGAATTCCAAGGGGCGGGGGAGACTGCGGAACTATGGGATAGCTACGGAATAGCTACCCACAATGCAACCTTCAGAAATCCGCTTCAGAAATCGACGCTAGCCTCGGACCATGGACGCACAACGCCGAATTACTGTGCCTAGTGTGGCCGCGTGAAATCGAATTTATAATATCAGTTTTATGAAACCGATTTTAGCTAATTCGATATTATCGCGTAGTGTAGACGTGGCCTAAGATCAGCTCTGCATGGGAAAACTCAGCTAGGGAATTGCCCAGTGCCCTCTTCTGGGGTGGAAAACCAAAAGTGTATTGTCTTTTGCTCCACAGAAAACTGTGCAGCGTAAACTCATGAAATTTGCTCCCTCCCTAAGTGTGGAGGAAAATGACGAGACGTATGGTGGCATCTGAAACTCTAACAGATTTATTTGGGTATAAGCTTTCATGGGTAAAAAACCCACTTCTTCAGATGTATGGAGTGAAAATTGCAGTTACAGGCATAAATATATATTGGCACATGAAGAAAAGGGAGTTGCCTCACAAGTGGAGAACTAGTGCTGAAGGCCAATTCAGTCAGGGTGGATGTGGTCCACTCCTAATAATTGGTGAGGAGGTGTCAATACCAAGAGAGGGAAAATTGCTTTTGTAGTGAGCCAGCCACTTCCAGTCCCTATTCAAGCTCAAATTAATGGTGTTAAGTTTGCAAATGATTTGTAGCTCTGCAGTTTCTCTTTGAAGTCTGTTTTTGAAGTTTTTTTTTCTGTTGAAGGATGGCTACTTTTAAATCTGTTATTGAATGTCCAGGGAGATTGAGGTATTCTCCATTTTTTGCCCCCAATTATGAATTCCACAAACTGGGTTTTAGGATAAACAAAACAAGTTTATTAACTACAAAAGGTAGATTTTAAGTGATTATAAGGGTTAGCAAACAGATCAAAGCAGATTACCTTAGAAAAGAAATAAAAACTGCAAACTGAATTTAACACACTAGATAGGTTAGAGATAAATGAGCAAATCCTCACCTTGAGTGATAAACAGGCTGACAGATTCTTAAGGCACAAGTTGACTTGGCTTCCCCAGGTTTTCATACACAGGCTAGTTCCTTCTAGTCTTGGACCATCACTTACAACAGTTTAGTCCTTGCCCCTCAGATGTTTCCAGGTGTGTTGTTGCAGGGAGAGTGAAGTACCCTCATGATGTCATTGTCCCCCTTTTATATCTTCTCCCCACTTGCTGGAAAACTCTTTTGCTGACACATGGGTCAAACAGTTCACATTGTGTGCTGCTATCTCTGAGGGGTTTCTATTGTACGCAGTTCCTGGGGTAATCCTTGTGCTTGTGTGCATTTCCTCAATAAGCCATTAACACTGTTTGGGCTTTTTACTGTAGTACCTGAAAGTCTGCTGGTGGGTGTTTTCAACTAACCTCATAGCATGTTTCCATAACACATATATAACCAAACTTTATAACTTCACACACGACGATAGCACAGACAATCCAATGAGATATTAATGTCTAGCACATCAAGTCTTTTAGAATGATACTTCACAAGACATACTTTGTATAAAATATATCCTAATTATATGACAGTTGTGAATATTGGGGTGTCAGGGTGTCACACACAGGAGTGAATCTGGCACATTGAATCAACCTTTCCCCACCTCAATTTCCACATGTATAAAATGATTTTATTATTATTCCTATTTCTGCCTATGGAGGACGAGGTCCTACCATGCTGCTCACTGTAGAGATGCTGAGTAAACAGACCCAACTACTCACAATTAGAGCCAGGATTTCACAAACTCTCAACATCCCATTAGTGTCAAAGGGACCAAACTGGGTAAAGGTACTTTCATGTCAAAGTCTTTGTATGATCTGGGTCTAGGTTATGACTAAAGGCAGTAAGTGAATGAGAGAAACCAACTCGGGTCTGAAGGGTGGGAGGGGATGAGGAGGAGAAAAGTAAGTCTCACTTACAGATAGTGTGTCCTAGGATGGATGTGAGGCTGTAAGGATATTGAGTCCATTGCAAAGAGATGCCTGAATGAGAGAGGAAATAGATGGTTTCAGATTAGTTTACATTAAATACCTGAGTGTGTCTCTGGGCTCCTCTGTCTGTTTCTCTCTCATAATTAAAACACAGCTCTAGGAGTTCAGAGTGGTGATGCTGTTATAAATATGAAAGCCTGAAATCTCATCTTTTTTATCCTTTCCCCCTCCAGATACTCTGCCATCTGCACTGAAGACAAAAAGAGAGGAATCCCTAGGAACATTCAGACAGGGTGAGTTTGCAGGTGGAGATTGTCTTTAAATTGTGAGAAAATTCCAGTGAAAACATCTTCATGAGAGTGTAGCTAAAATTACCAACCACACCAACAGCAGCCATGACACACAGCCCTACAAATAAACCCAGTGAACAGTGAGGAGATCCCAAGCTGACGTCACACAAACATTGACAGTTACCTTAGTGCCAACACTGATAACTCTCCCTGAGCAGCATCTGAACAGAGTTCTCTGCCCTGAGGGCTGACACATCCCTCTGCTTCACCCTGGTGCAGGGGCTCTCCCTGTCGCTCTTCTCCAACATCCTGCCTTTCCTTCGGGCAGGGCTGGGCTCTCCCACTGGAGCTGCTCACTGCTTCCTGGATTGGGGAGATGCTTTCCCTCTGATGTTGGCATCTCCTCCCTTCTCTCCAGGTTGGGGATGGGGTTACCTCACCTAATGCCACCTTCTACTCTCTGGCTCTTAAGCAGCTCTTCCACAATGCTGCACCTTCCTCTGTGTTCCCTAGCCTGTTAGTGGAGGCTGAATTGGGGAGGGAGGTTGCTTCACGGGTTAAAAGCTGTTGCCTGTCTCCTGTGCTCCTGCCTCACTAAGAGATTTTGACACCTTCCTTGCTGTCTCTCTAATGCTGGGAATGGAGTTGGGAGCTGAAGTCTTTGCATTAAAGGAGAAACTAATGAAGTGGGACCCATTAAACAGACTGAGGAACTGCAGTAACATCTCTGCTTGGTCTCAGGTGCCCAGGCCAGAGAGAGCTCCCTGAGATCCAGGAGTGTCCCAGCCAGGACGGGGCTGCTGGGGAATGTGAGAAATGGTCCCAGCCTCCCCCAGGGCTGAGCTCGGTCCCTAACGCTCTGATTCTCTCTCTCCCCAGTAAATGTGACTCTGGATCCAGACACAGCTCATCCAGAACTCATCCTGTCTGAGGACTGGAGAAGTGTGAGACGCGGAAACACACGGCAGGATCTGCCTAAGAACCTTGAGAGATTTGACACTGAGCCCTGTGTGCTGGGCTAGGAGGGATTCACCTCAGGGAGACATTGCTAGGAGGTGGAGGTGGTGGCTGGGCGATTCGGGTGGCCAGAGAATCTGTGAGGAGGAAGGGACAGATCAGTCGTAGCCCTGAGGGGGGAATCTGGGCTGTGGGGGAGTCACTTCCAGGCTCTCACTTCCCCTGTGAACCCCCTGCCCCTGAGCCGGGCCCCTAGCAGGATCCGGGTTTGTCTGGACTGTGACTGGGGGCAGGTGACATTTATCAATGCTGGTGACGAGGCCCCGATCTTCACTTTCCCGCCGGGCTCCGTCCCTGAGGAGAGAATCCAACCCTGGCTCCAGGTGCTGGGACCAGGATCTGGGCTCAGACCGTGTGCCTGAGACAGGGTGGGGGGCTGCGAAATAAACCTAGGTATCCTGAAATCAGCCCCTCAAACTGTATGCTCTAAGACCCTGGAGGCCTCGTGACTTTTCCAGCAACTTTCTATTGTACAGTCTCTATGACCCTATGCGCTCAGTGGGGTGGTCTCTGGGGACTGTCAAACCATAGAGAGCAGGAAGTGATTGAAATGGAGAATCTAATCCCACTACTCCAGCGATTGCACAGCCTGTTAGTCACTGTCCTCTATGGTCCAGAAGGACTCTGGGGATCCTGAGTCAGACAGTGTCACTGAAACAATGGGGAGGGGAGAAACAGCCATGAAAATATGGGCTTTTCTAGCCACAGTCGTCATAATCTCTGTGATGCTGGAGGACTCCCATCTACCCAGCCTCTGGCCCAGTCTCAGTGTCACCAGGAAGCTCCTCCTCCATCTCTCCCTGTAGCACCAGTGATGAGAGGGGGTGGGGGGGTTGAACCCCTGGAGCTGCAGAAGCAGCAAAGGGGCCCTGAGGGGCAGATATGGGGCTGCAGAGTCAGAACTGAAGGAGGGGCTAGGGACAGAAGTGATGTGGGTTTTGGGGGTAGAATTAACATCTGGGCTGGGGACAGGCAGAGGTGAAGCTGCGTAGGGGGTACAACTAACGGCTGGTCTGGGAACAGGCAGATTTGGGGGTGGCAGGAACACAGAATTCATTATTTCAAATTTGAGGCCTTGGGTAGAAGCTGGAGGCTCAGCACCAGCCAGGAGCCTGGGAGAGGGAGACCCAGGCCCTGGAGAGTATGACCTACAGGCCATCAGGAAAGAGATGCTGTGGAGGGAAGGAGTTGTGGGTGGGGAGATGTCACCTGGATGAAGAAGAGGTGGCTATGGGGAGCGGAGAGTCAGGCACAGGGCAGGTTTAACCAGAAGGGAGAGAAATGAAATGGGAAAAGGTGAAAATAAAGTAAAACAAGAGTGAAGAGAGAAGCTTGGGGAAAATGGGTGGTTGGGGCAGACTGAAATGAGACAAGTGAAAGGAAAACAATCCTGAGAAGGGAAAACCTCAGTGGGCATGGACAGAGCAGGTAATAAATTCAGCAGAGAGAATTGGGCACCTGAGTTGAAATGATGAGTTACATGGATTAGAGAAGAGTTAGGGAGACTCAGAGAAATAAACAGATGGGAAATAAGTGTTAGAGAAAACGCTGTGTAAAACTGGATGAAATGAAAGAAAAGTGAAAAAGAAAGAACATGAGAGGGAGATAGAGATCTATAAAATGTTTCTGAAAGTGAGACTGTAACATTCATTCCACCCCATAGTTCATGGACAGTATTTCCACTTAGGTACCTTTCAGGGCAAAACACTTTCTGGATGTTTTTACCATGTGTTCTGGTTATGAAAGTTCTGTCTCTGCTCCTTTTAAGCCTGACATTTACTTAAGGTAAATGAAACACATAAAACCTTCTTGTCTATTTCCCTTTAATTTCCCAGCTGTGACTTTTGAAGGTAAACATGGGATTTCTTTCCCCTACATTGTTTGTGTCAACCCAGCCCCAGTGAGGATATCTGTGTATGTGATTATGATGATAGACTGGACCTTACTGTGATATGTTGCTCTCCAACCTGCACTCTGGGCTATGTGCTTTATATAAACATGTACATCGGAAATTGTTCAGCTGTGCTCTGGACAGAGCTGATTAGGTCACTTCTCAACTTCCAAACCTACCTGTTCGTGACACCAGCAATTCAATGCATGACAGATGTTTGCAATCTGGAATACCTGGATTTTATGGCACATTGCCTGACCATCAACAGATTGTAATGGTTTTAACTATTGTGGTAATTACTGTAAATAAACTATTAAAAAAAACTAAAATAGCTATCAAATAGAATCACACAATCCCCACTCCCACAGCAGCAGGGTTTGTTGTATGGCCTCCCTGGTCCCCAGCATGTCCCCACCCACTTGAACTTCAGGAGAAATTGCCATTATTTCTGAGGCCAATCACCAGAGGGGGGACTTGACACACACTTTGCCAGCAGATATTCTAATCTAATAAGCATTTGTGTATTAGCAATCAGAGCTCCATGGTTCTCTTCCTGGCTCCATTGTGCAGTGTTGGGTAGTGACAGGTCACCAGATCATATCTATTGTATGCATTCATCCCAAAAGGCAGTAGGAATGAATGGCTCCTGCTTGGACTTTCTATATTGGAGACCTGGGTTCTCTTCCCAGTTCCAGCTGAAGTGACCTTGTGCAACCACTCAAGGAACTTGTAATCTGGAGGAGAAAGTGTCTAATACTTCTCGAGTTACTTGGGTTGGAGTTGTGATATTTGAACTCATGGGTTTATAGCTCCTACTTTGTCACTGGTGCTGGATATTTGCTGGCAGAAGAGTCTGTCTCACATGTATCTATGAAAGGCTGCCTGCTTTTGAAGCACGACAGAAAAAACAGCTGAAATTAGTGCAAATAGTGAATTTCCCACTAATTCAGTGACTTGGGAGCTCTGCTGGACACATGGTGCTGATCTTCCTGCTTTCCAGCTAGGAACTTGTATTTAAAGGGAACTAAAGTATGTGATGTCAGCAATTGCTGTGGTACCCACAGGGGTGTTAATGGGAGGGGAGCTGCTCTAAGGGTCACTCTGTCTAAGATGGAGTCCAAACTGTGAATATATTTGACCACCTCCCCTGCTGTAAGGGGTGAGGATTTATTTTCTCTCTGCTCATTTTGAAAGCTAAGACCCTGCATCTGCCTACTAGGGAGCATCAGGGCCTGGGGTAGCTAAATTACAGCTCAGTGGCCAGTTCACCGTACATAGCTGCAACATGGTAGCCAGTGTAATGCAACAGCAGTAACACTGAACCAGTTTCTCAGCTGGTGCAGTGAGTGTGGGTCCATTGACTTCAGTGGATCGCAGCCAACTGATAAGTCCTGGAGATGTGGCCAGTTCAGAGCAGCCTGTGTAACTACCTGCATCCCCAAGAGCATCTCCAGTCAGTGCTTCCTTCCCAACATGGTCAACCTCCCTTTCTGGTCCCAGGAGGCTCCTCCCCAGGCTCTCCCAATCCCCCTCCTGCAGCTAAAATAGAAAAATTGCCAGAGAGCCTGACAGACGGGAGTTCTCAGTTTATCCTGAACCTTGTATGGGTGCAGGAGCCCTGGTGCTGGCTGCCTCCTGCAGAGTGCCAGGACTTTGCTAGAAGTGGTGATTCTGGCAGGGGAACAGGAGTAGTAGCTACGTCATAAACAGGCACCAGAGTGAGCCAGGGTATAAAGGGAGCAGAGGCCAGGTAGGGAGGGAGCAGTTGCAGTCAGCAGGTGCAATTCTCACCCTCTTCCCAACGCTCCTCCTCCATTTTGCCCTTTTTAATTTTCTTTGATGGAGTTTCCAGCTCAGTATCTGCCCCAAACTTGTTTTTTTCCTTTTTTCTGTGCATGAGGTGCAGAGACCTCTCCCCTCCAATGCTGCTGCTGTTCAGCACATTCTGGGAATTGTGACATTGGCACCAAGAGCTGCAAATGGCCCAGACTGAGGAATTCATCTCCCCAGTCTCCTTCCCACCGCTCCTGGATGTCACTTCTGTTGGCTTAAAATAATGAATGTGGGGAAAAGGAAATGAATACAGGCCTGAAAAAAAGCAGCAGAAACTCTCTGGGAAGGACAGCATAATAAAATAACTCTTGGGTCTGTTCCCCCCAAGCTGGGGGTGAGGCTGATCCTCCTGGCAATGAGACCCCAGATACAAACAAAGTGATGTTCTATAACAGAGGCTGATATTTCCCCTTCATACCAGGACCATCATACCATAACTCTGAATACAATCTTTGCTCTTTCACACTCAGGATATGGCTACGCTTGAAATTTCAAAGCACTGCCGCGGCAGCGCTTTGAAGTGCGAGTGTGGTTGCAGCGCCAGTGCTGGGAGAGAACTCTCCCAGTGCTGCACGTAAACCACATCCTCTACGGGTGTACCTTGCAGCACTGGGAGCTGCACTGTTTACACTGAGGCTTTACAGCGCTGTATCTTGCAGCGCTCAGGGGGGTGTTTTTTTCACACTCCTGAGCGCGAAACTTGCAGCGCTCTAAAGCGCCAGCATAGCCATGGCCTCACTGCAGCAGCTGCAGCGTAAAGGGGGCCATTCACTTGCTGATTAAAGTCATTAGAGGTAAAATCACTGAGCACAGATGGACCCGGACTCTCCAATAAGACAATTTGTAGTTTAGGATAAAAGTTGAAAGACTTCACTAAAAAGGCAACTTCTGGACTGACTTTAACTGCCAGGGAGCCTGTGCCACAAGTACTCCTGTTCTTATAACTACTGGGGAGTTTCTAGCACTTTCAGGCAGTACAGTACCTAACAAGTTCTCCCATCACCCTTGGGCCTGTGGTTAAGCAGGAGGAATTGTGCTGTATTGACCTGAGCACAGGATGAAGGATCCCCTGGGTGCTAGTTCCTGCTCTGCTCCTCTGAGTGAAACCCCCTCACAGCCTGGGGAGCCAGTGCAACCCCCATCCTAACTTAGCCCTGAACCTGGAAGCTGCCTATGCCCCATGGAAGGGGAATCCAGCACCACCAATGCAGTAATGCAGAGGGGCTGCATTGAGCCTTCTTGCTGGGGTCCTATGTCCTGGTCTCAGGATGGGGTGGATTTCACTTTCCTAACTACCCTGCGCTTTATCTGTAGAGAACCCAGTTACTGGAGTGAAGTCAATTTCACTCTGGGTGACTGACCAAGTCACTTAGGGATCAATCCAAAGCCCTTTGAAGTGTTTAGGAATCTTTTCACTGATTTCAAAGGGGAACCAGGTCAGTTCATTAACTATGCCGTTCCCATTGCCCATAACAACACCCTTAAAAGAAGACGAGTGAACAGTATGATGCTTCCAGGTTTAAGGTACTTCCCCACTACTTGCCTCTAGCATGAAATGGGCTGCAACACAGCGCCACAAAAATCCACAGCTTCTGGCAACCCAAGACTGGTCACCTGGATCCTCACAAAGATTTTTTAAAAGAACCCCCAAAACAAGAAAGAAAAACAAAATAAATGCAAACCGCACTGAACTACAAAGTTCCCGTCCATAGTTGTGCACAGACATGAATCAAATCCTGTAGCAGACCCTCCCTGAATGCCCCCCCACTTCAGATATAGGAATAATTGAAGTGCGTGGACCAGCTGCCGCTTTGCCAGTGGGTTACACAAGTATTTGCTAGTCAGCAGTAGAACATTTGTCATCAGGACTTCCAGCTCGGGTACTGTCTATCAGTGAGTGACAGGAGAACCAAAACACAGGTATCTGATGCTTTCAGACTAAAGACAGTGGAACTGACTAGCTAAGACCTGGGCCTTCCCTGTTGGAGACCATGATCCTATTCCCCATTTTGATTTTGGTGATCTTACGCAACTTCTTTTTAACTTATTTGTAAAACGGGCAGCAAAGACATACATGCAATATTTTTGCCTTCTACGGCTGGGAACACACTGGCTTGGTCAGCAAAAAGGGCTGGGAAGTGCCTGCAAATACAAACAGCACTTAGTAAAGGGGAGATTTATATTCATGGCCTCTTGGCGTTTAGCTTGATTCCCTTTACCCCAACCCACTATTTTTAGTCTCGCTGACAGGGGCGGCGCTAGGCAGGGGAGCTTGTAGGGGCCGTAGCCACCCCAAAATTTGCCTTGGTGACCTCCCCCATAGCCACCCCTCCAAACCTGCCCCCTCACTGCTCTGAGGCCGCTGGCCTGAGGCTGATGCCTACAATCTGCCTCAGCCCCCAGGCTGCTATAGCAAGAATGCAAGACGCTCCCACCCACGTGACCCAGGGCTAGCGTCACAAAGGACGGTGGGGGGGGGTACCTGGTCTGACCTCCAATCACAGCCCCCTTTGCTCTTCGCATTGGGCCAATCATCGATCAGGGGCGAACGCACCTTTAAACATCCTTCTCGGGCGGAAGCCCTCCCCCCACCCGCCTGGGATGGCTGCAGTAAAATAAAGAGAAGGCGGGATATTCCCTTGCTTACCAATCAGAGAGCAGGGAAGTGTGATAGGCAGGGAAGAGCGCCAATCAGACAGCGGAGAGAGGCTCGGTGTATGTCTTTGGCTGAGCTGGCTACACGGAGTCTCCGGAATGGTTGGCCCAGGGATTCCCCGCCTCCTGCCAGGCCTGCTCCGGCCCGGGCTTTGGGGTGAGTCGCGGCCGCTGGGTCCTGGCGAGATCCCGGCGGCTGGTGCTGGGAGCCCGGAGCCCTGGCTGCAGCCGGGAGCGGGGAATCTCCAGCAGGGCCCTTCCCGCTGCTCCCCAGGAGCCTCTCCCAGGCCAGGGCAGAGCCCCCAGCCCGGCCCGGCCCCTGCCCCGGGGGCCCGGCTGGCAGGAAGGGTGAGAGAGAACCCCCCACTCCGGAGCAGGGGTTGCCCAGGCGCGTCCCAAGGCGGAGCTGGTGCGAGGGCGCCTGTTATAGGTAGATGGCCCCAATTCCAATTGTGTTCAAGGCGGGGTGGGGGGGGGAAGAGGACAGCGTGGGGGGGGTGGTGCGTAAGGGGGGATAGGGAGGCAGGGGGCGGTGGTTGCACTGAAGGGAGGATGGGGGCGATTCAGAGGGTGTGGGGGGAATTATGGGGCTGACCAGAACGAGGCTGGAATGGAGGGAAGATGTGGGGGGGGCACTGCGAGGGAAAGGGGGGATGTGGGGAAGCTGGAGGGAGACTCAGAGCAAGAGGAGGCTGGCGGGGGGGAGCGGACACAAGGCAGCTCCCCTGTCCCATGGGGTGGGAGAGGGTGACGGGCTGCTCCACCCAGCAGCCAGTGGGTTTCCCGCGCCCCCTCCCCCCCCATGGTCAAACAAGCGGAGGGATTGGTGGGCAGGAGACTTCCTACAAGGGCTGAAAATGTACAAGGTAAATGTCCACAGCAACCCCCTTCCCACCCCACACACTTTCTGCTTCTAGTTTAAAGACAATTTTATTATTGGTGAGGGTGTCTGACTCCTGGGTTGACAGGAGTGAACAGGAGCTGGTCTGATTTCTGCACAGGATTCAGTATCAAACCAGAATCACTGCGAGCCGCAAGGGGTGTAATTGGGGGTTGGTTCAGTGGCAGTCGGTGTGTTCAGTTCCTGGTTCAATACACCCCAAAATTGTTTGGTTACTAGGCAGTACCCCAGAAGGGAGGCCCTGGCATCTTGCTTCAGCGGGGAACTGAATTTGGGGCCTGGGTAGCTTGACCAGATGTCCTGATTTTATAGGGGCAGTCTGATTTTTGGGTCTCTTATTTATATAGGGTCCTATTACCTCCCACCCCCATCCTGATTTTTCACACTTGCTGTCTGGTCACCCTAGGCTCAGGGCCTGTGTCAGGTGGGGCAATTGGAGGAAGGAGCTGCACTGGTGGTGAGAGAAACCCTGTCTAAGAGGGACAAGAGTTGAACAGCCTCTCTCCTTGGGCCTGAAAAGTTATTAACTTCTGGGACCAGGGAGCTCCCACTTCTCTCCTCCCTCCCTGCTCCTGTTGGCTGCCCCATTCTCTTCTTCTACTGATGCATGCCATTCTGATAGCAATCACATGCTAGTGTGTTGTTTTGTTTTTATAATGAAAGGAAGATCAGAGTAGCTTTTATTTCATTTTTATCAATTATTGAGCTGAAAAATTGCTGAAGCTTTATTTTAACTGGCAACCCCCCCCTCCTCCCTTTTGATTCAAATTAACTGAGTAAGAGGAAAAAAATAAGGTTTAAGTCTGGTTCCAGTTCAGTTAAAAATATCAGTTCAAACTGGTTCTGTTCTGGTACGAGTCCAGGTGGGCAAATGACATTTGCAGCTACTGAACTGTCCATGGGGGCTGCCAGGACAACCCCAACCCAGGGAGGCTGAGTCATGAGGGGGTGGAGCGGGGAAGCTGGTTATTGCTAAGAGCTTGTCTACACTGGCACTTTACAGCGCTGCAACTTTCTCGCTCATGGGTGTGAAAAAACACCACCCCGAGCGCTGAAGTTTTAGCGCTGTAACATGCCAGTACAGACAGTGCACTAGCGCTGGGAGCTACGCCCCTTGTGGATAGTCTATGCCGCGACTAACCAAGCCACGTTAAAATGCTGCCATGGCAGCTCTTTAACTTTGCCAGTGAAGATGTGCCCTAAGGCAGAGGAAGCTGGTGTCTGTCTTTGGCTGTGTCTACACTGCCACTTTCAGCGCTAAAACTTTTCATTCAGGAGTGTGAAAAAACACCCCCCCCCCCCCGAGCGACAAAAGTTTTAGCGCTGAAAAGTACCAGTATAGACAGTGCTTTATTTCGGCGATAAAGCTACCGCCGCTCGTTAGGAGTATGTTGTTGTTGTTGTTTTTTTTAATCGCCGGGACAGCTCTCCCCTGGTGATAAAGCAAGTCTATACTGCCCACATCACAGCGCTGCTGCTCTGTAACATGGGTAGTGTGGACATACCCCTTTCTCTGCTCATGATATTAGAGCCCTAGAGTTAGTTGAGCTTCCTGGATCAGCTGCTTCCAGGGATTTCCCTACACTCCCTTCTGCTGCCCCCAACTCTCCCATCACCCACTTTAGTGGTCAAACCAACCAAGATACCAAAAATATACCAACATGTCACCTGAAGGTTCAAGTGGCGTTTCAACATCTAAACAGCCTGAAGCACAAGTACAGCTACCTACTGAAGAAAGTGTCTCCACAACCTAAATGCCCATGTTTGTCAGTCACCGTCAAAGCAAGTTTTAGAAGGACTTGATGAGGCTGTTTAGAATGCTGGAGACACAACATGGTTCATGCAAACAAACATGGCTGCCACTCCATACTTCCTGTTTAAGCAAGATAACACACACTACAAGCTGGAGGCCAGTGTTAAGTGCATTGTCACATGTTAACCCTGAAATTGGACACTGGTTCCAAACAATATCGGCAGATGCTCGCTATCTTTCTGCTAGAAACTCAACTGACTGGTGTGACAAAGTTCCTTCTCTACCTTGGTGGGTCCTGCGCTTCTTGGCAGATTTGCTCACCTCAGTGATCTTCCCCACAGTCTGGGTCAACTCCTCCTGTGTCTGATCAAGAGTTGGGAGGTTTGGGGGGAACCCAGGCCCACCCTATATACTCGGGTTCCGCCCAGCCTTGATTGAGCTGTCCATAGTACCTCTGTAACAACTGCATGACGCTACAACTCTGGGCTACTTCCCCATGGCTTCCATCACCTCGTTATCTCACACAGGTCTCTCCATGATGTCCGATAATGCTTGTCTCTAAATCCTCCAGCCGTTCATTCTCAGCTTCTTGCCAAGCTCCTCATTCACACTCTTCCTGTGGTCCTCTCTGCACTGACTGGATGAGCGTTTAAAAACCAGGTGCCCTCGATTAGCTGCCCTGAGTTGCATGCAGGTTTCTAATTAAAGCTATCTCACTGCCTTCTAGAAAGTCTAATGCTCCGTGCTTATTCACCTGGAGCAACTGCCATTTGCTTACCAGGGTACTAGGGATTTGTTTAGCCTGGGGCTAACATACCTGTTTCTCAGTACTTTACTGTAGCCATCTGGCCTTGCCCCATCACAGTGGTTAGAAGCATGCAGTGCAACAGCGAAAGACTCTCAGCATTTGGAAAAAGTGAAGAACTCTTTCATCACCTTAAAACATTTGCATACATGGCTGATGAATGCACCCATGCAAATCGGCATTAAGTCATTGTTTACATTATCATGTTAGTAGTAGTCCAGTAGATATATTTCTAGATGTTTAGGTTATAGAAGACTTATTGGCTGCATCTGTGACAACCCACATCTTAGAAAAGTTAAATTCTTGTGAATTGGACCCCAAACTGATGCCTGCTTGTGCCTTTGATGAAGCTGCAAACTTCCCTGGAAGACATGGTGGAGTACGAGCTTTGCTCAGAGAAAAGTGTATCCCTACGCTTTCCTATACACACTGCAGAGGCCATCTTATCTTCAGTACTCAGAAATATAATGGAGCAAATAATTTAAGGAATCAATTTGAAAACAACTAGGAGATAATAAATAAGTAACAACATGGATTTTTCAAGAGCGAAGCATGTCAAACCAACCTAATAGCTTTCTTTGACAGGATAACAAGCCCTGTGGATAGTGGGAAAGTGGTAGTTGGTATATCTTAATTTTAGTAAGGCTTTTGATATGACCTTCTCATAAACAAACTAGAGAAATACAACTTAGATGGAACTTCTGTAGGGTGGGTGCATAACTGGTTGGATAATTGTTCCCAGAGAGTAGTGATTCACTATCAGTGATTCACAGGCAAGCTGGAAAGGGCATATCGAGCAGGGTTCCACAGGAATTGCTCCTGAGTCTAGTTTTGTTCGAACATCATCAGTGATATAGATAAGGGCATAGAGAGTGCACTGGTGAAGTTTGCAGATACCACCAAGCTGGGCGCAGTTGCAAGTGCTTTGGAGTATAGGATTAAAATTCCAAATGATCTGGAAAATCTGGAGAAATGGTCTGAAATAAATAGGATGAAATTCAATAAGGATCAATGCAAAGTACTCCATTTGGGAAGGAATAATCAATTGCACACATACAAAATGGGAAATGACTGCTTAGGAAAGAGTACTGCGGAGAGTGATCTGGGGGTCATAGGGGATCACAAGCTAAATATGAGGCAACAGTGTAACACTGTTGCAAAAAAAAAAGCAAATATTCTGGGATGTGTTAGCACAAGTGGTGTAAGCAAGACAGAAGAAATTCTTCTCTATTTTATACTGATAATGGCCTCAGCTGGAGTATTGTGTCCAGTTCTGGGCACCACATTTCAGGAAAAATGTGGACAAATTGGAGAAAGTGCAGAGAGAGGCAAAAAAATGATTAAAAGTCTAGAAAACATGTCCTGTGAAGGAAGATTGAAAAACCTGGGTTTATTTAGTCTGGAAAAGAGAAGACTGAGAGGGGACATAACAATTTTCAAGTACATAAAGCTGTTACACGGAGGAGGGAGAAAAAATGTTGTTCTTAACCTCTGAGGATAATGTAAAAAACAATGGGCTGAAATTGCAGCAAAGGAAGTTTTAGGTTGCACATCAGGAAAAACTTCCTAACTGCTGGGGTAGTTAAGCACTGGAATAAATTGCCTAGAGAGGTTGTGAAATCACCTTCACTGAAGGTTTTAAAGAGGAGGCTAGACAAACAACTGTCAGGGATAGTCTAGATAATACTCTAGTCCTGCTTTGAATGCAGGGGACTGGACTAGATGATCTCCCAAGGTCCCTTCCAGACCAGTGATTCTACAATCTACTCAACTAGCACTAGTATGAGCTGCAGAATCTTCAAAAGACATTTTAAAAGCCATAAATTTAATGTCTTTGTTACACTCTTTTCCACAAGAGTCCAAAAAGACTGAACGTCTTGAAAAAACTAGAAGATGCTCCGTGACTGAAGTTCAAATTAGTCCAAGATGGGAAATCCCACTGGTTTTCTCATGAGTGATCCTTGGTTATTGTCTTAAAATTACTGCAACCATTATTACTGGCTTTGGAAAGTATTTACCACAATGGGATGGATCTAAGTAGAGAGGCGGGTGGGTTACTTTTGCTCTACATTCAGAGAAGACAATCACCATTCTCTCTCTTGTAAGTCTACTGTTAAAGCCACTTGGGTCATTAAACAATGCCATCCAGGCATCTGCTACAACAGTAGTAGATCTTTGTCCAGCAATAGAAGCTATATTTGGATCAATCAGAGAGAGAGATCCATTGAAAATCTACTGAAAGAAGCAAAGACTTCAGCCCAGAAGTTGACTAATGAAGACACTTACGTTGAATCTTTAAGTGAAGAGAAGTGTTTAAACCAGCTGAAGTACCCATACTTGATTCTTACAAATCTACAACAGAGACTTCTGGATTCCACTCAGCATTTTACAGATGCCTATCTTATAAAACACTGACAGTGGAGTGGAGTGAGGCACTACCAGAAATGGGGCTGAGATGCAATCAGGACAGAATAGAGAATTTGAACACAGAATGGAATGTCATATGATGAAGGAATGAAGATTTCACTTCTTTTTTTTATCATCACTAGTGGCTTGACCTGATCTTTGTGTTATGTTTTCTGGGATGAAAGAAGTAGGACTGAATCTCTTGCTACTCCCAGTCACAACAGCTACAGTTGAGGGTTCTTTTTCATCATAGAATAGAATTTTATGTTCTGAAAGAAGTCGCCTTCTGCCTGATCATATGAATGAACTAATGAGCATATCACTTGAAGGCCTGGAAGTTCTGTCCACACAAGAAGCCACCAAAGATGAACACACTGCATTCAAGAAGTTAATTAACAGACTTGTGCAAAATTATAGCAAGAAACGAAGGAGGATGTAGATGTCGTGCTTCGTAGAAAGCTTGAGTCGCCAATTTTAATTTGTTTGATATTTCCAACATGAGTTAAATCTAATAAAATGAGAAGAATGTTTCACGATCAGTCCACCTTCGCGCTCACGGTCTCACCCCTTGGCCCTCATCCTTCCTGTAAATTTGAACACCCCCTACATTTCAATTCCTAGGGAAAATACTAAATGCTGCTGCCCCCTTCCTTGTGATCTGGGAGCCTAGACTGAAAAGCTGCTCCCACGCCCCCACTCCCCAGCAGGGGTCTGTGTCAGGGAGTGACTGTCATTATAGCTCCCTCTGTGCCCAGCTGAGGTGGGGACTTTCTGCAGTGCCTGGAACTAGCCCCCTGGGGCAATCCTGGGCTCTGCCAGCATCGGCTCCTGAGCCAGAGCCTGCAGGTGAAGAGAGAGACCTGGGGGAAAGGGCTGGGGCTGGGCAGGAAAGTGACTCTCTGCTGGTGAGTTTGTACTGGAGGGGAAGGGGCTCCCTATATGTCTGTGGCTCCCAGAGCTGCTATCCTCAGACCATGCCTACTCTCACATAGAGCCAACGCCTATGGGAATGGGACAGTCCCCAGTTCTCCCAGGCAGAGGGGGAGGGAAGGAGTCAGGAAGGGGAGGAGTGAGACCAAAAGGGGCAGCAGGAGCAAGATGTGGGGAGGGAGATTCCCAGCCCTGCCTGGATCCATTCCCTGCATCCCCCTGGGCAGACTGACTCTCCTGATGACAAGGGGAGGAGCTGACAGAGGAGAAGCCAGGTTTTGCCCCGGCCAAGTCCCCATGGTGCTGGGGGTATACTGGTGCCTTTGGGGCCAATGTCGGGGGGGACCTCCCAAAGTGGCTCCTTTGATTCTGCTCTTTTCTAGCTTTTGTCTTAGTGACTCAGTCCATGGGGGGGTTGGTTAGAAGTCTCCTGGTGGGTTCAGTGCTGGTGGGAGGGGCCGGGTCTGTGTTGTAATAAAGTGACAGAGGGTTTTTTAAGGTAACTGTTTTTCCAGCATGGCAGAAGCCAGAGCGTCTGTCTTCAGGCAAAGAGTCTGGGGGGAATCAGGGTGTGAAATGGACTCAAACATCTTCTGAAACCTTCCCCATTGCCCCAACAGGCTGAGGAATCACATCCACGTTTTGCTTCTGATCCCATCCTCCTAGGAAACAGGGAAGGGAAGTGGCTGTGGTGGAGCCAGCTCAGGTAGGGGATTTTCAGGGAGCTGCAGGGGGATTGGTATGGAGGGGGAGGGGCAGGAAATACACAGGGGGAGGCAGGGAGGGGACACGGTGTGATAAAATGCTGGGACATGTTTGACCTGGGCCTGGTTTTCAGAACAGGCCCATTGGCAGGAAGTGAACATTCCCCCATTTCTGAAAGAGGAAACACAATGGTTACTATATTTCAAGTTCCCAAACAAGGGGGTGGGGGGAGTTCTGTTTTTACTGTACAGTTTCTTTCCACTTTGAATATCTAACAATTATAAATAACAAGCGTAATGGCCTCAAAAATAAATCTAAATCAAATTTAAATGTACCTCTTTGCATGCAGTCAATCCTTTCCTACTGCGCTGCTTCCTGTTGTGCCCATGCGTGTCTCTGTAGAGCGGATCTTTCTCAGCAGCGGTTGATAGCTCATCAAGTAGCCATGAATGTCTTTGCCAGATGTGTGCCTGAAGTTGAGCTGTACAAGCAGGATCCCTTTCAGCAACTCAGTAGTCAATATCATGCCTCCCTTATTTCTGGGCTGCTGCTGATGGCAGCACTGCATTCAGGGCTGGGTGCCCAGCCAGCAGCCGCTGCTGTCTGCTAGCTCTGAAGGCAGCGCCACTGCCAGCATCAGCACAGGAGTAAGGATGAGAAAACCAGTGAACGTGCATGCCGCTATTAGCGTACGCCAGGAATAGCAGTTCATCCAGATTCAGTGCTGGAAAAAAGATGAGCAAGGAAAAATCATGGATATTTGTTCATATTTCAAAAATCTGCCTGGATGGAGATCAGAGGGCCAAAAAAGAGGTCACGTCTGGGAAAACCCAGGCGTATGGTAACCCTAGGAAACACCCCCATGGACAGGGCTGGGAGAACTGACCAGATTCTCAGTGTTGAAGCCTGAACCCACTAGTCAGAGGCTACCATGAAATATGAAGGTCTTGGGATTCCTGTTCTTGTCCCCTGCTTGGGACAGGATTAGTTGGCAGGCACTGAGTGGGGAAACTGATGTTGTTTCAGTGTTCTGTGACCTTCAAGGAGACGGCTTTGTATTTCAGTAAGGGGCAGAGAGCCCTTTACAGGGACATCATGCAGGAGAATTATGAAACTGTGACCTTGCTGGGTAAGGGATTCCTGTACCCTCACTATTAGAAGCCGTGGGGTCTGCATTTCTGAATCTGGTCAGGTTCTTCCCTGCTTAGTTGGATTTGAGGAGAATGGGTCGCATAGCCCACAGCTCCAGTATGAGAGATACTTTCATCTCCATATCCCCTTGAAGGGAACAGGGGAATCAAACCTAATGGACAGGCTAATTCATTTCCATCTCCCCAGCTTTCAGGGGGCCAGAAGCAGGATATTGTCCTGCCTGTGTTGTTTCTCCTTCACATACCGTTCACCTGCCATCGTGGGACTAGCTCCATCCATGGGAAGGACTTTTGATGCTGCAGGCTTGGAAATAGGCAGGAGTTTAACATCTGAGGGGGGTGTGTGTGTGTGTGTGAGCAAGTCCCCCAAAGTTGCACCTAGCCTGAGAACTCCTAGTGAGAGTGTGACAACATCCCTTGCCCCCAGATATCTGCTGCTCCCAAGGGTCGGAGTTACCACAGTCCCATGTAGGGTCAGGTTAAACTCGGAGTGTTCCTTGTGACAGATACTCTACCAAGACTCCATGTGCCCTGATCTTGCCTGATTTTATCCCCTGGACAGGATTCCCTATTACCAAACCTGACCTGATCACCAGATTGGAACGAGGGGAAGAACTGTGGGATCTTCAGGCCTCCAAGAAAAGGGAGATCCTGAGAGGCACCCACACGGGTGAGGAGTCCGTGAAACGGACAGAGAAACTATCTGGTGAGTGAAGGAAAAAGCCTCGACTCCCAAAAATGTGCTGTGAGCGAGAGCCCTCAGTTCTGCCCCATCCCACCCAGGTCAGGGCTGCAGTCAGCAGGTTTCGTGGCATCAAGGCAAATATCAGTCATGGCTTCCCACCCATCCCATTAGCTGTCAGGAGTTTCCTCCCTGACTTTACTTCCCTATGAGTGTTTGGATGGGATGTGGAGGTAGAAACCAGTTTCTGAGGCTTTGTGTATGCTACAGAGTTAGGTCGACATAAGCTGCCTCACTACGGAGATGTCTACAATACAGTGTTCTTCCTACTGCTTTAACTCACCCGCTACGCCAACCTAATAAATCCACCTCACCAAGAGGCATAGCACTTAGGGTAATGCAGTGTCAGTGTAAACACTGCATTGCTTATGTCAACTTCAGTGGCTTCCAGGTGTCCCACAATGCCCCACAGTGACTTCTCTGGTCACCATTTTGAACTCCGCTGCTCGGCAGCCAGGTACATACCCCTCCCTTTTAAAGCCTGGGAATTTTTTAAATTGCTCTTCCTGTTTGCTTAGCGTGGAGAGCTCACCTAGCAACTTCCCAGCTCAGCATGCCGGCTCCACGCGGCAGACGGGCTCCTGCCTGGAGTACGCCGGAGGTGGTGGATCTCCTGGGCCTGTGGGGACAGGGGGACGTGCAGGCACAGCTCCGAAACAGCCGTCGAAACTTCGACGTCTACAGCCAGATTGCTCGGGGCATGGAGGAGAAGGGCTACGACAGGGACCCGCAGCAGTGCCGTGTTAAAATCAAGGAGCTGCGGCAGGCCTACCAGAAGGCAAAGGAGGCAAATAGTCGCTCCGGTGCAGAGCCACAGACATGCCGCTTCTACAAGGAGCTGCACGCCATCCTCGACGGCGACTCCACCTCCACCGCTAAGCATCCTGTGGATACTTTGGGGGACCTGGAGTCACAGGCCACTGGGGTGAACCCTGAGATCGAGGTGATGATAAAGGAAGAGGAGGACGAGGAAGAGGAGGAGTATGGGGGACAGGCGACAGGGGGATCTGGTGGCGTGGCGAGCCAGGACTTCTTTTTGACTCCTGAGCAGTCTAGCCAGTCCCAGCAGTCCAGCCCCGGTGAGCCTGATGCAGGGGAGGGAACTTCTGGTAAGTACTCAGTTTGCTTCAATACTGCAGAGACACATCTGCTCAGGTACAGCTTTTTGTAATAGGCTAGAAGAGGAAGTGAAATAACTGGTACAGGTACAGTTGCTATCTGCTTCTCATTCCCCTGTACCACTAGGCAGAGGGGGCCCTGTAGAATAGTTTTTGTTCACATCAGGATGTTCTGTGAATCCTCCATAGAGATCTCTAGGAAACTTTCCTGGGAGTTACTCTGCAATCCTCTGCCGAAGGTTTCTTGAGAGGGCTGCTTTGTGTCTTCCCCCATGGTAGGATGCTTTGCCACACCACTCAGCAATTACTTCATCAGGCACATTGCTGTGCGCAGGCTAGCAGCATACCGACCCAGTCTGCAGCCAGGAGCTGTTCCCTCAGGAGTGAGAGATCAGCTAGTCACCACCACTTGTGGAAATGGGGCTAGTCTGCAGTACGATAGCCCTATCCGCTTGTACTGATGCCCCAGTGCTTCCAACTCCCACCCCTCCCCCGGCCATACTTGCCATGGGTGGGGCTGCCACCGTGCTCTGAGTCCGAAGGGGAAGTGAGCATGTTGTGCATGTAACTTGTTTCGATCAAGGGCAGTAAATGCACTGGCAATGGTAGCTCTGTCCATTGTTTCTTTAGCAGCTGCAAATGCGGCCTTGAGGGCCTCTCCGTCCACCCCAGAGGAGCGGCTGGGCCAGGTGAGGAGGAGGAAGAAGAGAACAAGGGAAGATATGTTTCAGGAGGTCCTGCGAGCCTCCCGCGCTTCGGAGCGTGAGCAGAGGGCTTGGAGGATAATGATCAATGACAAAATGCAGAGGGATAGCGAGGACAGGAGAAACGGGCAGCAAGAGATGATCACGTTGCTCCGGGAGCAGACAGACATGCTGCGGTCTCTGATCGAACTTCAGGCCGAACACATCCGTGCTCGCCTCCCCCTGCAGCCCATAGAGAACTGCATTCCGGGACCTCCCTATACTGGCCTCCACATATCTTCTGGGCCCGCAGCAGTACCCCAGGCACTCCACCCCACAGAAGATTACACACAATGACAGTTGCACATACACCCAGCTGTGAGAGCCTCTTGGGTGTATGTGCTTGTGAATTCCCTCGTCCTTCCCCTTCAAAGATACTTTCCCTTGTATGTATGAAGTTTTTACTTTAGCATTACCTAGATATGTTTGCATAGGTGTGGAATAAACATGTAAATTCAGTTTTCATAAGTATCTTTATTAGTCTCCAGCCAGGGGTGCCCGAACAGGGTGGGGCCATGGATTTGGCAAATAGCTATAGGTGTATAAAGGCCTATTATTAAGGGTCAAAGTTGGACTGTGGATAGATTCTTGTTCCACCCTTTTTACTCAAAGGGGGGAGCACATCAGTATCCAAGGGCAGAAATTGTTACTAGGATACTGCTTTAAAATGTAGCGACTCCTGTGTACCAGTCCACAGGATGGTCAAATGATGTGAAAACATCTAGGAACTCAGGCCGCCGAACATGATGGGCCCTTTGACACAGCTTTGAGTGTGTAAAGTGAGCCCTTACAGTGGGCATGAATATCAGTTCCTCGCAAATCAAGGCCCTTTTATGCCGATTGAGTTGCGTAAAAAAGGACTTTGTTTAAATGAGACTCGGGCTCCGTATTTTTAAAGAAATAAACTTGTTTTTTTACAGAAGAGTACAGAAATGAATTCATTTATCTCTTGTTTTTGCATTTACAAACCTCTGAAAGCAGAGAAAGCCTTTAAACAACAACAACAACAACAAAAAAACCTGTAGCAAAAATATCATTTGGGCTCAGGTTTTTCAGTCCCAAAATGGAGCCCGGAGCAAATATCTGTGCCTAAGAGGTAAGAGCCTAATGGCTGAGATGTGTAAAATAGAACTGGTACAGAGCCTTTAACCATAGCAGCACTGTTCTGCAGTGGAGCTGAAACAGTACATATATCTGTAAAGCCACCCTTTCAAAATACGCAAAGTGAGATATATAAAAATAGTTATTGCACTAGTTTTAATTATGAATTTAATTGTTACAGAGGTTGGAACTCTTGCAGCCTCACATGTTGTATATAAAAACATACTAAAAACTTTCAAGCTGTTTGTAGCTTATTTTAGTATCAGAGTTTGAAAGAAAACAATGCTTAGTACGTATGAGCTCCCTATCTTAACTTTGATTCATCTTTCCGATAACAGATACCCCCCCCCACACGTATCAAGAAGAATTACTGTGAAATACCTGTTAAACCTGTGCTATTGCTACTCAAAATGTCATTTGATAGAGCAATACAATTTTAAAATAAAATACGGGTGAATAATTATAGTACTCACCATCAGTGGCAGGTCCTCTGCTGGACTAGGGACTTGGAGTGAGTACAGTCAATGCAAGAAGGTCCTGATTGTCCCCCACCCAGCTCCCCTCTCCTAAACCTCCTAATCACCCTCCCACCCAGCTCCTCTCCCCTGCCCCCTTGATCACCCCTCATCTCCCCTTCCCTGATCCTCCCTCAATCACCCCCACCCAGGTCCCTTCCCCTAGCCCCCCTGCCCAGCCTAGAGAGGCTCCTGCCTCCCACTCACTGAGTCCGGATACCAGCATCTGCTTGTTCACTCTTATGGCCCACTCACTCCATCCTTGTTCTCCTGCCGGAGCTGATAGGGCTTCAGCTACACAAGCAGCCCCCCAGGGATACACTGCATCCCGGAGCCTGCCCCAGCTAGGGTGGCCCTGTGCTGGGGAGTGGGCACGGCTGTGCATGGCTCCAGCCCCAGCTCATCTTCAGCCCATTTCACCTTTGCACTGGGAGGGGTGGCTATGGTGGGGGGCTAAGGGAACTTTTGGGGTGGCTATAGCCCTCGTAATTCCCCCCAGTGCTGCCCCCATCACAAAATTTATCATTAATAAAACCCCATGCCCCCAGCCCTAGAAATCAGAGAAGTATCAGACACCTTGCCCAGTTTACAAGGTAATCAGGAAGCTGAGCAAGGTCACTTCAGGTAGAACTAGAAAGAGAACCTAGGTCTCCAGTGTGGAAAGCCCAGGCACTAGCCACTCATTTCTACTGCCTTTTGAGATGAAAGTATGAAATATGTACAATCTGGTTACATGTCACTACCCACCACTGCACATGGAGCCAGGAAGAGAGCACTAGAGTTGTGATCTCTAATCTGTCTAGTGAGCATTTGTGGACCTGCTGGCACAGTGTGTGTCAAGTCCCACTCTGGTGTTTGGCCTCAGAAACAATGGCAATTCCTCCTGAAGTTCAAGTGGTGGGGACGTGTGCTGGGGACTGGAGAGGCCAGGCTACAAACCTTGCCGCTGTGAGACTGGGGATTGAGTGGTTCTACTTGATTTATATTTTAGTTTTCTTCTTTAGTAGTTCAATTCACATGAGAGTTAAAACTATTATAATCTGTTGATTGTGGGGCGCTGTGCCATAAAATCCTGCTGTTCCAGACTGCGAATATCTGCCACTTGCTGACAGGTTTGGAAATTGAGAAGTAAAGTGACCCAACCAGCTCTCTCCTCTTGAACAATTCCTGATGTGCATGTTTCTATAAAGCACATGACCCAGAGTGCAGGCTCGATAGCCTAGATCTTACTGTAATATGTTGCTATCATAATGACATACACAGAGGTCCTCATTGGTATTGGGATTTCTCCCCCCTTCCCCCGCAAATTGCTTATGTCAACCCATGTCTGCCTTCAAAAATCACAGCTGGAAAATTAAAGAGATGAAACAAAAAACGTGTGTCTTGTTTATTTACCTTAAGTAAATGTCAGGTTAAAAGGAGCTGAGAGGGAACTTTCATAACCAGAACACATGATAAAAATATCCACAAATTTGAAGAAGTGTTGTTGTGAAAGGTACCGAAGTGGAAGTACTGGCCCTGAACTATGGGGTTGAATTAATGTTACAGTCTCTCACTTTCAGAAATATTTTATAGATCTTGATCTCATGTTCTCTCGCCTCCCTTTTCTTTAATTTCACCTAGTTTTACACATTTGCCCTAGCACTCCTTTTCCATCTGTTTATTGCTCTGCATCTCCCCAACCCTTCTCTATTCCCTATCACAGATCATTCCACTCCAGGTTCCCAGTTCTCTCCCTTGAGTTTATCCCTTCCTTTCTTGCTGCCTGCCCCAGAGCATTTCCCTTCTCAGGACGATTTTGCTTTCGCTCTTCATGTGAGTTTCCTGCCACTTTCTCCAGGCTTCTGTCTTTACACCGGTTTTATTTCATTTTTTCTCTTTTATTCTTTCATTTCTTTCCCCCATTCTGGTTAAACCTGCCCTGTACTTGACTCTCCACACCTTCATCCAGCTGACATCACCGCACCCTCTAACTGCTTCCCACTATAGTATCCCTTCCCGCATGACTTGTAGGTCAGACTCTCCAGTTTCTGGGTCTCCCTCTCCCAGGCTCCCTGTTCCTGGGGAGCCTCCAGCTTCTCCCCAAAACCTCAAATCCTAATTAATTAATTCTGTGTCCCTGCCACCCCCACATCTGCCTGTCCCCAGCCCGGCTGTTAATTCTACTCCTCAACCCCCACATCACTTCTGTCCCCAGCCCCTCCCTCAGCTCTGCCCCTGCAGCCCCACATCTGCCCCTCTGGGCCCCTCTGCTCCTCCTGCAGCACCAGAGATGGGAGGGGAAGGGGGGAAGAACCCCTGGGGCTGCAGGGAAGGTGAGGAGCTTTCTGGGGCCATAGAGATGAACTATCGGGGTTGGGTAGACAGGAGACCTCCCAGGTCATAGAGACTAGGATGACTGTCCTAGTGGGTTCCCAGTGGGTTCTTCCGCCCATGTCAGTGACACTGACCAAGGATCAGCACAGTCCTCCTGTATCATAGAGGACAGCAGCAAACAGGCTGCACAATCCCTGGGGCAGTGACAAGATCGGCTTCTCTACCTCACCTAATGGTCTCTATGGTTTGACACCAGAGATTGCACAGAGTTGAGACCCTGGATGCAACTTTCTGGGTCGCAGAGACTTCATGATAGAAAGTCCAGAGGAGCAAATCATAGAGACTACACTGTCCGAGGCTAGAAGGGCTGATTTCAGGCTCCCCAGTGGGATATTCCTCTCCCTCCCTCTCCCCCCACCCCCGGGTCTCAGGGACGCAGTCTGAGCCGGGATCCTACCCCCAGCACCCAGAGCCAGGGTCGGATTCTCTCCCCAGGGATGGAGCCTGGCGGGAAAGTGAAGATCGGGGCCTCGTCACCAGCACCAATAAATGTCACCTGCCCCCGGTCACAGTCCAGACAAACCCGGATCCTGCTGGGGGCCCGGCTCAGGGGCAGGGGGGTTGCAGGGGAGGTGAGAGCCCAGAACTGATCCAAGACATACCCCACAGCACAGATCCCCTCCTCAGGGCTGATCTGTCCCTTCCTCCTCACAGATTCTCTGGCCACCCCCACAAACCAGCCTCCCTCATCCTGCATCTCCACCTCCCAGCAATGTCTCCCCGAGGTGAATCCCTCACAGCCCAGCACACAGGGCTCAGTGTCAAATCTTTCAGGACTGTCAGGCAGATCCTGCCGTGTTTCTTCCCATCTCACACTTTTCCAATCTTCAGACAGGACCAGTTGAGGATGAACTGTGTCTGGATCCAGAGTCACGTTCACTGGGGAGAGAGAGAATCAGAGCATTGGAGGCAGCGCTCAGCCCCGGGGAAGACTGGGACCATTTCTCACATTCCCCAGCAGCCCTGTTCTGGCTGGGACAGTCCTGGCCTGGATCCCAGGGAGCTGCCTCTGTCCTGTGCACCTGAGACTGAGCAGAGATGTCACTGCAGTTCCTCACTGTTTAATAGGAACCAATTCACTGGTTTCTCATTTGTTTGCAGAGGCTTCAGTTCCTCCTGCTGGGGCTGCTCCATTCTCAGTGACAGACACACAGTCAGGAAGGTGTCAGAAGCTTTCGGTGAGGAGGGATCAGAAGAGGCAGGTATCAACTTTAAACCCCAGAGGGAAGCCCACTCCCCTAATGCAGCCTCCACTCGAGGGCCAAGGAACAGAGAAGAAGGGGCAGCATTGTGGAAGCGCCAATTAAGACCAGAGAGTAGGAAGTGGCATTGGGTGGGGTAGCCCCATCCCCAGCATACAGAGAAAGGAGAGGGGCCAGCGTAAGAGCGAGAGCATCTCCCCAATCCATGAAAGAATGAGCAGCTCTAATGGGAGATACAAGCCCTGCCGAAAGGAAAGGCAGGATGTTGGAGAAGAGCGATGGGGAGACCCCCTGCACTGGAGTGAAGGAGAGAGATCTGTCAGTACTCAGGGGAAGGAGCTCTCTACTCATTCCTCTCAATTTTATATTAAAAGTCCTGTGATTGTCTATGAAAACCCCAAGGTCAGAGTTAAGGGTGTTTGGATGCTGCTCAGGGAGAGTGTTTCTGATCATCAGTGTGGGCATGAATTCAGCCAAAAAGGTTGGTGTCAGGATTGTATTTGTGACTTCAACTTCTGATCTCCTCACTGTTTAGTGGGTTTATTTTTAGAGCTGGGTGTCATGGCTGGAGTTGGTTTGGTTGGTAACATTAGCCACAATCTCATGAAGATGTTTTCATTGGAATTTTCTCATAATTTAAACACATTATCACCCTGTCTGAATGATACCATTTAAGCCGTGTTCTGGCCATCCTGACTTTTTTGACAAAAGTGGGGTGCAGAGGAACGAGCAGCGGGGCAAGTGGTGATGCCAGCCCCAAACAGGTGGGGAGGCAGAGCTCAGGCAGGGAGGAAGGTGGGGCTCAAGCTAGCAGCAGTGCCAGTGCGTGGGGAGCAGGCAGTGCTTGGGCAAGCAGCAACATCAGCCCTGTCGGGGTGGAGTGGGGAGGGCTCGGACTAGCCCCACACGGTGTCCTGTTTTCCCTTTGGATAATTTCGTCAACCTACCTCTTTTTGTCTCCAGTGCAGACAGCAGAGTGTCTGGAGGGGGAAAGGAAGAAAGAGAGAAAATTTGTGACTGTGCTATTCAGTGGCTGCAGAGGCCGGTGCAGACCTTGGCACAAGCTAAGGAAGTTCTGAAGCCAGCCAGAGTTACATCCCTATGACAATGACCTCCGTGTGTCTTGCCCAGAGCGCAGTGTCAGAGGCCCAGCTTTACTCTGCCCAAGTCCCTCTGTCCCTCATGCACCCCCTCCCTCTTCCACCCACCTTCACTACCCCCACCCCATTCCCAGCCCTCTCAGGAACATGCCTTGTGCCTGCACCCGCTGGGAGAAGGCACAAGAGGATCCTGTGCTGGAGGGATCCCTCACCATGCGGGAGGAGCTTTCTCCTTCCCTCCAGCCCATTTGTCCTAGACTAGCTGCCATATGGGACCAGAGCACAGTGATGGGCTGGGTCCCGATTTAACAAATGGCCTTTAATTTAGGTTCTAGATTTTGGGTGCTAGTCTTTAAGCACCTGAGTCCTGGTTCTCAGAGGGGTTGGGCACCTGCAGCTCCACTGACTCCACCTGCAGCTGTGGAGGCTGCACAGCTCTGGAGCACCTGCCCTGCAGCTCTCTAGTTGGGAGAGAGAAACTCAGGTGTCCCAAATTAGGCCGTTTTGCTAAATTTGGGCCTGAATGTTGTGACTTTTGGTAAGTCGTGAATTTATGTGAGATATCCTGATGCCTGAGCCCCCCTACGTCTCCTCAGTTTATCTGCTTTCCACTAGTTATTATGTTCAGAATTGAGAATTGGTACAAGGGTCATGCATAAGTTTGGACAGACCAAGATTGTGCGTTTATACTGACTGACTTGGCTTTCACCTGGTTAGCAGTTTGCTTGACATAAGAGAAATGTTGTCTTAAGTTGTCTTGTAATTAAGTGATGCAGCGAACAGGGTGGAAGAGACCTATGCATAATCAGCGGTAATTAGCCAAACAGAAAAAGAAATAATGACATGGAAATAGCTTGGACAGCAAAAGCCCTGAGAATTAAAAAGTTCATGCTTCTGCACTGTATGAGTTATAGAAGATACTTAATATTCATAACACTCCAAAGGTGATTGGAAAAAACCTAATAAACACATAATTTGGATGTGTATAATATCTCAAACATTGTAAGGGGTAATCAGAGCTTCACAGAGGAATCCACTATAACTCGCCTATGGTCCAGGAGTAGGCAACTGACCAGTACTTCTTTCAGTATGTGTGTCATTTCTTACTTTCATAGTTAACTGTAATTGCAAGGCATGTTTTAGATACAAATAAAGGTTTGAATTAATCAGCCTGAGTGACTTGGACCTCAAGTGTGTGGCATTCTCACACAACAATTAAATACACACATTATCTAATTTTTACTTTGCTAAGTGCTCCTGGGCAGTACATTTTGGGTGTCTGTTATCTTTAAGCACATTGTGTGGTCAAAAAATCTTTGTCCCACATAGGAACTTATGAACACATCACTTAATTACAAGACAACTGGCCAGAGACATTCTCCTACAATAGACTCAGATGCTCATCCCAATTTCCCCTCCTAGATCCCTTCTAGGTACCTTTGAACTTCCTCACAGTCTTCAATAAGGCAATAGTTTTCTGGGAGAAACCACTGACTCGCTCTTCCAGTTCAGGAGAAATCTCCTCTGGCTGTTGGAACTTCCCCTTCTCGCACCTGGACAGAATAATTTCATGTGATTCTATTTCATGTATTGACTCATAAGTTCTTGCTAGTAAGCTGCTTCTCTAATGGGTCTGGAGTTAGAATTCCTCTGCTTCTCCCAGCCTCAGAGCAGGTGCAGCACAGGCCATGGCACTGAAACTTCCCCCAAAAGGACCCATTAATATTCTTCAACTCTGGCCTGGACAGACCTGCTCTGGGGATAAAAGGGGAATTGAATCTCCATGGCCAATTCACTCCATGGCCTCCATGCTCTGATGGACAGGAGGTTCCCAGGTGAAGTGTTGTAGAAATCTGACCACTAGGAACTAGACTGAGACACCAACTCCTCCCTCCCCAGCTCATTCCACACAAGTCTCCAAACAGTCCTCAGGTGGGACAGACTCTTGACCACTGCTGTCCTGGGCTGAATAGTGACCGTGGCCCCAGCAATGACAGGCCCATATTCCATCCTCACTATCCTGAGGCAGCCAGTCCCCCAGGGAGGTGACCTGTCTAGGAAATACTTGAGGTCAGTCTTCCCGACTGTATGGATAATTCCATAGTCTTTCTATAAAAGGGTGAGAACCTCAGGATAAAATTGATCAGAGAGATTTGTATCCAGAATGTGACCTTCCCCCAGAGGTGAAAATAAGCCAGTACAGGCCGGTACGGAGGACAGGTAAGAAAAGGAGACTGGATGAGGGAGGGAGAAGCCTGCCCCCTGTATAAGAATAGTTTAAACTCAGCTGTTCCCTGAGTGGTTCAGCCCTCGGGGTTAGGAGTGGTTTCTGGTATCCTTGTTAATTTCACTCACAGTAGCTGGGGGGAGTAGGGAGGGTGTGTTTGACCATGGCAGGGGCAGTCCTTGTCTGCCCCTGGGATGAGGGGATCTTGTCTCCAATACTAATACACACAACAAATACAAGCATTTGGCTCCACCGCTTAAATCCAGAGCTAATAAAAGCAGGTGGAAGGGGAAAACTCACTGTCACATTGATTTCTCGTCTCCTCCCTCCCCCTCCTCCAGCCAGGCTGCAGACAAGGCTCTGCATTCCTCCTGCCCCACCCCCAGCAGGGGTTCTCCTCTTGGCTCTAGCTTGCAGTAGGGACACTGGTTGAGATGCCTGCTGCTGCTGCTTGCATAAGAACGGTGTGTGACCATGGCAGGGGCAGTTCTTTTCTGCCCCTGGGATGAGGAGGTCTCCAATACACAAAAAACAATCAAAATCAGGAACCATTTCCAAGTTCAAATCTATCCCATTCCCTCCCCAGCAGAGGAAAATGGTTGTGATGTCCAAACTGCTTGCAGATCCTCTTTGAAATGTTAATGAACCACGCAGGGAACAGCTGAGTTTAAACAGTTCTCATGCAGGAGGCAGGCTTCTCCCTCCCTCAGCCAGTCTCCCTGCTCCCTGCTGCAGGCTACAGGGAAGCCCCTGCAGCTGCTGCTCAGTGCCAGGCAGGGAGAAAGCACGGAGCCTAGTGTCCACTGCCTGGCTGGAGGAGGAGGGAAGACACGGAGAAAAATGTGACATTGAGTTTTCCCTTTTTCAGGCTTATTCCAATAGTAAAGTTTTATTGCAGACAGTACTGGTAGTAGTTATAGTAGCTTTATTTTCTCTATCCATGAAGTACGTGGGAGAGGTGGGTTGCTTGCGATTGGACCATATGGGTAAGAAATGTACATTATTTTCATCCCTGCCCAAACCCCAGGGCTCCCAGCCGCCTCTGCAGCTGGTAGCTCCAGGGCTGATTTAAAGGGCCCAGCTCCTAGCTTCAGCTGAATCCCCGAGCCCTTTAAATCCTGATTTAAAAGCCCCGGGATTTAAAGGCCTCACCTCTTCCAATAGAGGCCACGCCTCTTCCGGTTGAGGCCCCTCCCCACCCCCTGCGGGAGCACCGGCAAGTCCTTTAAGTTACTTTCACCCCTGCCTTCCCCACACATTTTGCTGTATAGCCCCTGCAAGATGCGGTGATAACATCATCTCCAAGCTCTTTCCCAGTGTTGTGAAGTGGGAGGGGGAGTGAGAGAGAGACACGTACCTGCTCAAGGTGCTTCTGACATCCTAGAGGAGAGAGAGAGAGAGAGCGCGTATTTCAGTCCCACCTGACACACTTAACACTCCAAAGAAGGGATTTTGGAAGTATGGGGGAAAGAGGCCATAGGTGCCAACTTCCCCTCTAGCCAGCGGATGCTCGACCCCCCCACTCCACTCCTTTCCCCAATTCCCACATCCCACCTCTTTCCACCCCAACCCCTCACATGCCCCGCCACCACTCCACCCTCTCCACCAAGCCCACGCCCCCATCCCACCTCTTCCTGACTGCTTCTCCCTGCTCCGCCTTTTTCTGCTCCCTGCCCCCAAGCATGCCCCATACCCACTCCTCCCCCATCCTCCCAGAGCCTCCTGTATGCTGCGAAACAGCTGATTTGTGGTGGGTGGGAGGCACTGGGAGGGAGGGGAAGGAATTGATCAGTGGGGCTGCCAGCGAGCAAGAGGTGCTGGGAGGAAGGGAGAGAGAAGGAGAGGGGGATCTTAGCTGCCCATGGGTGCTAAGCACCCACTAATTTTTCTCCGTGAGTGCTGCAGCCCTGGTGCATCCACAGAGTCGGCACCTATGAAAGAGGCCCTTCCCTGGCTCCAGGTTCATGGATTTCCTAACTAATGGGGCTTTTCCATCTCTAATATCAAAGTGTCTGTGGCTCTGCAAAGAATAATAATTCACATTTCAGGAATGCACACACCGAGTTACACTGTGACCTCTGACTGCTGGACAGCAGTGCTCATGTTTTAGGAGCTGTCCTGTCCCTGTATTGGGATCTGGAGTATTTCTAACTCAGTCTCACCTGCAGGAATTCACTTGCTGGCTTCTGACACTTCCCCTCCATCTCACTGATCAGCTCACTGAGATGGGAAATCTCCTCCGAGAGTCTGGTGATATTTTCATTCTGTATCTTCACAATCTCCTCATTCAGCGCTGCCAGCTGGCCCAGCAGGAGTTGCTCTTGTTCCTCCAGGAACTGCCGCAGTTGCTGAACTTCAGACGCAATCTTCTGTCTCTCGGTTCGTGTCTTTCTCTGTAACAAAAAAATAGGGAAGGGGCTGGTCAGGGACATGGCTGGAGCCTGGGGTCCTGTCACAGAATGCTGAGTGTGCAGGAGGGAGAATTTCTTTGCAAATTCTAAGTCACCTGACACTGCGCAATGCCCTGTGGTTACTAGAGGATTTTCTCACACCTTTCCTTTTGGCTCCAGAATCTCATAAAGGGACATTCCTATGTCTGACATGGCTCGAATAATGTATTATTGATGGCCTCAGAGATGCAGATCCAAAGCAGCAGGAGGACTCAGCCACTAGAGCTGGGTGACATTTTCTGCGCAACATTTTTTTTTCAGGGAAAAATGCAGCTTTGTCGATACTGAAACGTTTCACGAATTCTTGTCACTTTCACTCAGTTGTTTTGTTACAAAGATAAATAAATGAAAAATCAAAATATTTTCTTTTTAATTTTTTTCCCAGGATTTTAAATGTGAAATTATTTGTTGATTGAAAATTTCCTTCTTTTTTATATAATTATATATATTTTTAAATAAATAGTCAACATTGAAACAAAACATTTTGATTTTGTCAAAATGAAACATTTCTTTTGACCAAGAAAAAGTCAAATTTATGATTTGCTGAAAATATTATAAAAATATTTTTTGGTTCAAGCCAATTTTTTTTTTAATATCTAGCCAGGGAAAAAGATCTGGTATTTTCCCAGCTCTATTCAGAACCATGTGGACAGAGGCAGATGGAGAGAAAAAAAACAGATGAAACTATAACACAAAACACCTCAGACTCAGGCAGAGAGCTATGCTTTTGATACACTCAGTTTACATTGGGAAGATTTTTATCACATCCACAAAAGCTAGAAATTAATTCACTAAGTGAAATGAAAGCTTAGAATCTGTAGAGGAACATGTTATCCTTTTCTAGGGAGAGGATTTTTCAGGCCCTTTATATGGATGTGTGTGCACACATACACACACACAGAGTATCCCAGGATCATGAAGCAATGGACAGAAGTCCACATTCCCCAAGGCCACAAAGCAATCATTCACAAGAGTGACATGTGAAGGAAATAAGTTGCACTAGAAGATAAATTCTAATTAAAAGAAACTGACTTAACAAATAAGGAAGATGTGAACTGTAGTGAAAATAGTAAGGAGTGTAAAACAAAATATCTGGACAGCACCCTCAGGCATACAAGGTGAATGACAGGAATGGTGAAATTGTCAGAGCACAAAAGGACTGTAAGCCAGAAAGGAGCGGAGGGATAGAACCCAACACATCACACCCAGGAATACGTCTCTATTTAAGATGGATCTTAAAATTGTAAACAAAGATTGCACAAGAGGATTCCCCAAAACTAAACATCCTCCAAACTCTGGGCTTATACAAGGCTGATAACTGTGAAACTTCGGAATGACCGTGTATTGGGGGGTTGTTCTAGTGCACTGGATTTTCTAATTCAAAATTCTGTTAGTTCATAAATATAAACTGTTACCTATAAAGTGAGTTTAATTAAACTAATAGTAGCTAATATGGAGTAGATAAAATATAATGGTTGAAAGTAGTTTATGGCAGTGGTTTTCAACATGTGGCCTGCAGACCTCTGGGGGTCTGTGGACTATGTCTAAAGGCTCCACAAAAGACTTTGACTGAAAACTGATTGAACAGAATTCAACTATACACACAGACAATAGATTTCCAAAGGGGTCTCTGCACCTCCATTCGAAATTTCCAGAGGGGTCCCCAAATGAAAATAAGTTGAAAAACACTGGTTTGTAGTGTAGGCCCAAGCAGTAATTCCTGCTAAAACAACTAATTTTGATTTCCTTGTGATTATTCCCCACTTAACAAATTTCTGCTTTACCCCCATTGATTGAGACAAAACATAATTGGGCCTCCAGCTTGCCCCTGCCTCTCCTTATTGCTCCTATTCAGAACACCCCTCCATCCAGCTCGTTAACAATGCAGGTTAATAACGATGGGCACCTACCAGATATTCCTGGCTTCTCATTTGTACACTCACTTTACATCCCAGCAGGTTTTCTCTCTCTTCCCTCAGAGTCTGCAAATAGGCCTGAATCTTCTCCTGAAGAAACAGAAAATGATTTGTGCGGTGTTATTTTTAGATTTAGGAGTGAGTGTGTGTGGGCGGGGAGCTTTTCCAGCACAAACAAACACTCTTATTGATGAGTGGAGAACCCAGTACATTTATGATATCAGATATACCAAGGAAGTGGAGTCATATTACTGGACACTGCGAGTGTTTTATTTTCAGACTCGCTGAAATTGTTTGATCTTGTTTCTCCATTGATTTACACCAACATGAAACTGAGGTCAGATTGTTGGATTTTTCATTCACTACGTGAAATATCCTGTTTTTAAGAAGGTTTAACAAACAAAGTGATACAAATTTCAGAAGCCACCAGGGCTTGAAATATGGGCTGGGATTCTCAAAGAAGCCCAACTCCCACTGAATTTCAGCCCTGAAGCCCTGGAGACTGGACTGCTTGGACTGAACTGGTCTGAGTATGAGGACAAACCCTATTAGATGTGTTGATTTTTGACAAGAATGTTTGGCGTTTGTCCTAGTGCTGTCCTGAACCCTTCCCGTGCTAATGCTGCCTGGGTAGCTGTTCCCTAGCTCCCAGCAAAGCTCCCAGAAGGGGGTTCCTGAGATTTCAAAATGCTGCACTGTGGGAGAGCAGTGTAAGGCCTAATGGAACCACTTTGGCTGGTTTTTTCCGCTCAGGAGTTAGTTTTGCTACAGTCCAGTCTAATCCCCATGGTATTTGGCATGGATCTGTACTTCCTGGAGCCCTTTTGTGTGTGTGGACTCAAGGTCCTCGGGGTCTACACCGTGTTTAGCACAGTGATCTTCTCTAGTGCAGGCCGGCATTAGAGTTAAACTTCTCATGGAGAAACACAGGAGTTCTGGATCCCTGTGGGAAACCTCATCACCATGCTGGGCCTGGGACCTTTATCAAGGTGTCTTTCCCTCCTAATGGCCTTTCTTAATTATTGCTCAGTCAGGAGACAGCTGTATCGGATCCCTCCCAGCATTGGGTGAGGCAGACTCAGCAGAAAATATTCCCACCCTCCCAACTGACAGGTTCTTTGAAATACTCCAGACAGGTGGGACAAGTAGTTTCATGATGGAATTTTTCCACAGGGTTCTCTGCAGCCATAAGTCTTCTGTGGAGAGCTGGACCCAGCCCTGTGGGACAGGAGCTGCCACTGGGTCTGAGTATGGTGGGTTGCGGGTTCTTCACTCCCTTTTCACTCCAACGTATAAGACTTAGGACATTTATTGAGGGCCTCACTTCTCCATCTGCATGACCCTTTGGAGGATTCCCAGTTGCTGGGAAACCTATTTAGGTCTGAAATTCTTCATTCCTCTCCAGTGGAGGCTCACCGAGTGGCTGTCTGGGGCTCAAGCAAACCCTAATGCTGGGGGAAGGTGAGTTTCCCAAGGCTCTGGCTATAAAACTAATAGTTGGTTATTTCCTACCTGGAATTCTTCGGCAGCTTCCTCTGCAGGAATGACAGTGTGATCTCTGTGCTCCTTGGATCTGTCACACACCAGGCAGATGAGGATTTCGTCCTCTTTGCAGAACAGTTTTAGAGGCTCCTTGTGTTTCTCACACAGTCGCTCTGTTTCTGGTTCCTTCACTGTCTGCAGCCTGAGTTCTCTGGCTGCTTCCACAATATTCCTGAGCTGCCTGTTCAGCCTGAGGTTCCTCTGGGGAAAGATCTCTCTGCACTGAGGGCAGGAGATGTCTGTATCGAATCTCTCCCAGCACTGGGTGATGCAGGCTCGGCAGAAACTGTGATCACAGTCTAGAGACACTGGATCTTTAAAATACTCCAGACAGATGGAACAGGTCACTTCATTCTGGAGAGTTTTTGCTGGATTCGCAGCAGCCATGGCTTCTAGTGCAGGAAAGAGACTAGAGAGGAATTTACTTTCACTTTCTTCTGCTCAGAAATGGGTTGGTTGAAGTTTACATTTTTATTAGGCATTTCTTTTCTGGGTGTGGTCACATGCTGTTTGTTTTTTGTGTACTGTAAAGTATCTTTGAATGAAGTCTGATGAGTAGGACCCTACCAAATTCACAGCTGTGAAAAATGTTTCATAGACCATGAAATCTGGGTATAGTAGGGGAGGGGCAGGGCTGGGAGCACCCCAGCTGCTAGTCCCAGCCCAGGCTGGGACTTTCTATTCCCCTGAAGAGGTCACTCCCAAAGCCATCTCAGACCCACCTCTGGGAACCTCTCCTGGCTGCAGGAAGCTCTGTGGCTGCTGGCTGGAAGCCCAGCTCTGAAGGTAGGGCAGAAGTGAGGGTGGCTGTCAACCCCTGACCAGGGTCGAGAGGCAGCAACCCAAGCTGTCAACCCCCAACCAGGATGGAAGGCTGCCAGGAACACCTAGATGTATGGTAACCTGCTCCGCCCCCCATACCCTGCAACTCTCACTTCTGCACTGCTGTTGGTGGTGGCACTGGCTTTGGCTTTAGGACTGGGTGCCAGCCAGCAACTGCTGTTCTCCAGCTCCCCTGCTCTGGACACCACAAAATTTTCTGAGATAAACACCTGAAACTGTAGTAAGAAGAGGATCTGAAACATAAGGCCTGGTACGAGGCCTGAACTAAAGCAGTCAAAACTTTGCTGATATAAAGCAAAGTTAAGCTATAAGCAAGAGGCAGGCCCTGCTCGCAGAATTTGGCAAGCACAAGACTGATGTTGCAGAAACACACATTCCTAAGAGGTGCTGGGCACAGAGCACTCACACCAGCACATTCCAGAAGGGTGGTACCAGAACACCCAGATACCAGCACATTCCCCAAAGAGAACAGGAACACACTGACCCATCCTATAGATAAGATCAGGATGACAGCATGATGGATAGAGATATTTTAATCAAATCAGCACGTACAAGGCAACGGGTGGCACACTGGTATGTCAGAGGCACTACGCAACTTGTTTGTATTGGTGTATACAGATGTATCTCAGAAGGAGTGTCTTTGACTAGCCTAGTGAGCAGTGGAAAGTCCAACCACTGACTGAGCTACATCCATTGTCATGAGCATACGTGTCTTAGTATTCTTGTAGAATCTGCCAGGTGCTATTACCGTGCTTGGTTGACAATAAACCTGGCCGGGTGCTTTCACTGTAAACTGAGTCTGTGGATTTACGGGGCAGTTTAATTAAGGTTTGCTGTCTCCACTATCTGCTCACCCTCCTGCCTGCTGCTCACATCCCCCCTACTCTCCTCACCATCCACCCGGTGTGCCCACTACTCGACTCCTCCCCCACCTGCCTGCCTGCTGCTCATCTCCTCTCCCTCTCTCGCCTCCTGGCTGCCCACCGCTCATCTTCCCACCCATCTCCTCACCCCCTCCACCAGTCTCCTCACCATCTGCCCACGTGGCTGCCACTCTCCTCCTCGCACCACCTCACCGCCCACCGGGCGGTCATCCCAATTCATCCTACCCACGGAACAGCTCCGCTGATTCCTTTGCTGCCTCTAAACTCAGCTATTTGGCTGTTTCTGTGTCTTTCACCAGCTGCCTATTTGGCTTGAGATTTCTCTGTTGCACAGTTTCTCTGCACTGAGGGCAGGAGACATCTGCATTGGGTCCCTTCCAGCACTGGGTGATTCAGGGTTGGCTGAAATTGTACCCATGCTCCAGAGTGACAAGTTCTCTGAAATACTCCCACAGATGGGACGAGTTGCTTCATCCTGGAGACTTTCCACAGGGTTATCGGCAGCCGTGGCTCCCTCTGGACAGTAGAACAGGGTCAGGTTCACTTTCCTGAGCTCAGAAATATGTCCCACCTGCAGCACAACTGGATATTTTCCTTCCTGGAACTGACTCTGCTGTTTGCTACAGGTCAAGCACCAAAGAAAGATACTGTGTAGAGAGGGAAAGTGGCGCTGGAAGCTCACTAACAATGACTAACAGAGTTGAGGGGCTCAAAGATGAGTTAGTGCTCTTAGAGGGGTCACATGACCCTCTTCTGGGCAGGTAATTCCACTCTGGAACTCCCCCTCAATTGGTCAAATCTGCTCTCGGGGAGGTTCTCTGCAGCTGAAACCCATCCTGATTGGTAGAGGGTGGTGGAAGGAGTTGTTAGAGGGGTCACATGACACCCTTTGTTCCACTCATGTGTCCATATTGACCCTGGAAATAATACCCCCATGGGACAGGTCTTAGAGTGACAGGTGGGTGGGTCCTGAGGGGGTCAGGGGCGGGGCCTATGTTTGATTGATGGTAGGCCCCTTATACTATAGCCTCCTCCATGAAAAGCACCGTGTGAGATCTGTGCTTGGGGGATCTCTCACAACACACTTACACGGCTTCCCTGTCCTCTTCACAGAACAGATCCAGGGATTTGTCATTTCTCTCATACAGATGCTCTTTTCCTTGTTTGAAATCCAATTTTTAATTTTTTCTACTATATTTTCTGACTGATAGTTATTTCAGAGAGCCCTTTTCTGGATCAGAGCTCTGTAGCTGGGGCAGCACCAAGGATCATAGTCCCCCTTTGTCCATGTCTCGCAGTACTGAGTGATGCAGCCTTGGCAGAAGTTGTGACCACAGTGTATGGTCACTGGGTCTGTGAGATATTTTAGGCAAATGGGACACTGGGTTTCCTCTTGGATTTCCCATACAGGAGTCACTGTGGCCATGACTACTGGGATCTCTGGGCTTCTGTTCTTTCTGAATCAGAAATGGTTTTGCTGATAATGGAGGTTTTGCTGATAATGGGAGGTGCCTCATATCAGCAGCACAGAAGCAGAATGAGGTGAAGAGAAAGGAGAGGCCAGGAGGTGGAGCAGGAGAAAGATAAGGAAAGAAGGAAGCAAGAACTACATAGGCAAGTAATGGGAGCAGCGGGGTGTAAAGAAGCAGAAAGGGAATTGAAGGAAAAGGGGAGAAGGAAACAAACAAAAGCTTAATCTCAGGGTCTGTCTACACAGTACGTGTCCAGATGGGGGTCCAGCTGGATTGTACTCCAGTGTCTAGCCTACATCACCCCCTTGCTGCCATGGCCCCACTGCTATTGGTAGTGTGTTCGCTCCAGCAGTGTCAGCATGTGTATATGTACCCAAGCTGGGAATCACACCTCCCAGGTGCTGTGTAGATGTGCCATCAATCGAGCTAGGACATTCTCAATGTAAGTAGGGTCTGAATGAGCTCTCCCCTCACACCTAGTGAGGAGCTGGGAAAGAGGACTAAAGGAGCTGCCCTTGTTTGCATGGGCACAACCACCCTGCCTAGGTGCTCAGCATGATGGAGCTGCTTTGCCAAAATGGTCACTTTTGGCTGGCGTTGTATTACCAGTCACTTTGTTATTGGGGTGGGTACTAAAGGGTTGTTATCCTTCAGCAGAACTGTGCTTGACATTCCCTGATTGAGGGGCTCACCCTCAACTAAACTGCACTCGCTGGGCAGGAGATGTGGGTGCCAAAGTCCAGTGCAGTTGAGAGAGGGTTGGGATGGGTACTTGTGCCCTTTGATGTCGGACCCAGACACTATTTGATCTTTTCTTTCTCTACTGTGTAATAACAAAGCTGATTGAGACTCAAGGGTGCATCTGGTTGCACATCAACAAAACTGAAATATCAGATAACCAGGCCTAAGCATTAGGCCTGCTTTGGGACACTGTCTCTGATACAATAGACTGCCCTGTCTATGCCAATAATGAGGCTGCCCCACTAACAGCTGAAATCACTGACAACTGTGCTAACTTGTAGGACCTCAAGACCTCCCAGAGAAGGTGGGGTGGTGAGCAGATAGCTGGCTGAGTGGCAGGTGAAATGGCGAGTACAGCAGTGAACTGCTGGCAGGGCAGCCAGTGCCAGAGCAAATGCTTGGACAGCAGCGTTAGAAAGGTGTATCGCTCCCCACACCCTCGCCAGGGTGGGAGGTGCACTCTGCAGATGCACCTCTGAACTCTGGGTCTTTACTGTGAGTGTGGCAGAGGGAGAAGGAAGAGGTAGGTTAAAGGAAATTTTGGTTGCTGGACTTAGAAACCTAGCAAAAGGACATTGCCCAATGAACACTGAGGTGGGTGTTTGCTCATGGTTTTATGTTTATGAATCCTGCTTGTGGCGTTTTCCCAAATTAATACCGGGATACTTCCCTCCTTTCATTAAAAGTTTCTTTTCTACACTCTGACTCTGTGCTTGCAAGAGGAGAAGTATTGTCTCCCAGAGGCATCCAGGGGTGGTGTGTAATTTCCCCAGGTTACTGGGTGGGGGCCAGAGCCGGTTCTGTGTTGTATTGTTGAAGAGGAACCCTTAGATATTTAACCCGGCCCTTGTTGCTGCCAACTCCCCCTGGCAGAAGGGTTATATTAATACACAGTGAGGGCATCCACAGCCACACACAGCCTTGCACTGAAACAACTATAAGTGGGAACTAAACCCCCTTGAGTTATTTCAGTGAAAATGTGTGTGCAGAGGAGCCTTGCTTGGCTGTGTCTTGCTGAACAGCTAACCACCCGCCTGGGACCAGCCGGGCTACAGGGGCTCCCTGGCTTAAGGTTGGAAGAAACTGGTGTGTGCTAGTGACAAGGCATGAAAATGGCAGCAACTCATTAATCTGGAGCAACCTTTGAGCTGAAGGGTGATTTTATTGGTAAATGCTCTAAGCCAGGGGTGGCCAACCTGTGGCTCCAGAGCCACATGTAGATCTTTAGAAGTTAAAGATCTCCTTGTATAGGCACTGACTCCGGGGCTGGAGCTACAGGCACCAACTTTCCAATGTGCCTGGGTGTGCTCAGTGATCAACCCCTGGCTCTGCCACAGGCCCTCCCCCACTCTGCCCCTTCCTACCCCCTCCCCTAAGCCTGCCATGCCCTTGCTTCTCTCCCACCCCCCAAGCCTCCTGCACACCATGAAACAGCTGATCGGGACTTGCAGGGAGGGAGGGGAAGGCGCTGATCAGCTGGGCTGCCAGTGGGTGGGAGGTGCTGGGTGCGGGGCAGCGGGAGCTGATTGGGGCCTGCTGATGTATTACTGTGGCTCTTTGGCAATGTACAGTTACACTGGTAAATTCTGACTCCTTCTCAGGCTCAGGTTGGCCACCCCTACTCTAAGCTTTATGAGTTTGCTGTCTAAAGGTTACAGCTCAGATCTTCAAAACGCCACCTAAGAGCTGGAAAGATTTTAGGTTTAAACTTTGTAAAACACCAAACACAGAATGGAAAGTAACAATCTACCCATTCCCCACCCCCATCCCAGCTGCCCCAGTCTCTTCTAGTCATTTTTTCTCCTTGAGCTAATACTGAGCCCATAATCACTGTGTGGACTGGTTCTGCTGGGGGGAAATACGAGCCAGGGATCCTAGTTTGGGTTTTGCCTGACTCTGGGGAGAGGCGTATCAGCTCAGAGAGAAGGGACAATGGAGACTGCTCAGCACACAAAGCTGGACATGCTGAAGTCCACAATTAGCAGCAATCTGCTCACAATCTTTGCTGCTGGAGCTTCCTGCAAGCGTTTCCCGCCAACGCATTTGCCTCCACAGGTCTAGATTCTGACTCGGGTTGCACCTTTGCTCCTTTGACCTCAGCAATTAGCCAGTGTTTGGGGCCTTGCGAAGTTCTTCTGTTGGCAGGAGAAACTGATTATAGGAGTCAGGTATTTCTTTGGTGCAACCTTTATTAGTTACGAAGAACATCCACACATGTGGAATCTCCATCTCTGGAGATATTTAAGAGTAGGTTAGATAAATGTCTATCAGGGATGGTCTAGACAGTATCTGGTCCTGCCATGAGGGCAGGGGACTGGACTCGATGACCTCTCGAGGTCCCTTCCAGTCCTAGAGTCTATGAATCTATGTCTGTGTCCTGAACATGGTAGAACCAAATAGAAGGCAGCAGTTTCCTGTTTCAGAACTCCACGTCTGCCTTTCCAGGGAACCCTGTGCCTGAAGCAAGTTCTCAGGCCATGTCTATACTACCCGCTGGATCGGTGGGCAGCAATCGATCCAGCAGGGGTCAATTTATCGCGTCTAGTCTAGACGCGATAAATCGACCCCCCAGTGCTCTCCCGTCAACTCCTGTACGCCAGCGCCACGAGAGGCGCAGGCAGAGTCGACGGGGGAGCAGCAGCAGTTGACTCACCGCAGTGAATAGATCTAAGTATGTCGATTTTAGCTACATTATTCATGTAGCGGGAGTTGTGCAACTTAGATCAACCCCCCCGCCCCCACTGTAGACCAGGCCATAGTCTCCTGCCGGGATCACACTCACGACTGGTTCTCTTGGCTTTCTGCCTCACACACACCAAGCTGCCAGCCAATCCCTTACCCCTTGTGTTTCCAGCTAGCTCCAGGGAAACCTCTCTTAGGCCTGCTCTACTTAGATCAACCTAGTGACGTTATTCAGGGCTGTGAAACGTGTGCTCTGAGTGCCACAGTTAGATCGACCTAACCCTTGGTGCAGACAATGGAATTCTGCCGGTGACCTGGCTACGGCCTCTCAGAAATGGGGATTAACTAGAACAATGGAAAAAACATTTCTGTCAATGCAGGATGCACCTACACTATGGCACTTCAGCGACACAGCTGTAGTGCTGTAGCTCTGCTGTAGCAGTGACTGTAGGATAGATATACCACTATTCTTACTGAGACCTGATCTACACCTAAAACTTAGGTCAGCCTAGCTACATCGCTCAGAGCTGTGAAAACTTTCACACCCCGTGTGATGTAGGTAGATTGATCTAACCCCTGATGTAGACACAGATAGGTCAAGGGAAGAATTCTTCATTGCCCTAGTTACTGCTTCCCTTAAAGGTGGATTTACTGTATTGATGAAAAAACCCTTCTATCGATGTAGGAAGTGTCTACGCTAGTCACTCATTTCTACAGGCTCTCAGCTAGTGCGGAGCTTCCAGCTTCTTATCAAAACACCAAATCCCAGTTAACTAATTCTTTGTCCCTGCCACCCCACATCTGCCTGTCCCCAGCCCCACATTAATTCTGCCCCCCAACTGCCACATCTTCCCCTCAGGGCCCCTTTTCTCTTTCTGCACCCCCAGGATTTCTTCTAGCTGGTGCTGCAGGGAAGGAGGGTTCCAGGGGTCAAAGAGCTAAGAAGCCAGATGATTGGGAAGACAGGAGTCTTCCAGATCATAGGTACTAGGATGACTGCAGCTAAAAAAGCCTATTTTTCATCCCCAGGGGGCTGTTCCCCCCACCCCCATGACTCAGTGACACTATCTGACCGAGTCCTCCTCTATCATAGAGGACAGTGGCAAACAGGCTGCACAATTCCTGGGGCAGTGATGAGATTGGCTTCTCTACCTTGCTCATTCAATGCTCTCTATGGTTTGACAGTCCAGACTGTGCAGAGTTGAAACTGGAAGCAAACACTAGGGTCATGGAGATGGCAGGATAGAAAGAGTACAGGGAGAGGTCACAGAGACAAGGGTGTGTGAGGCTAGAGAGGCTGACAAATTAGAGGATCGGGCCAAAAGAAATCTGATGAGGTTCCATAAGGACAAATGCAGAGGCCTGGATCCCAGTGAGATATTCCCCCGCCCCTTCCCTGCGTGTCTCAGGGACACAGTCTGAGCCGGGATCCCCCCACCCAGAGCCAGGGTCGGATTCTCTCCCCAGGGATGGAGCCCGGCGGGAAAGTGAAGATCGGGGCCTCATCACCAGCATCGATAAATGTCACCTGCCCCTGGTCACAGTCCAGACAAACCTGGATCCTGCTGGGGGCCTGGTTCAGGCACAGGGGGGTCACAGGGGACGTAAGAGCCTGGAACTGACCCAGCCACTCCACAGCCCAGATTCCCCTCTCAGGGCTACAGCTGATCTGTCCCTTCCTCCCCACAGACTCTCTGGCCACCCCCACAGCCCAACAGCCTCCATCTCCCACCTCCACCTCCCAGCAATGTCTCCCTGAGGTGAATCCCTCACAGCCCAGCACACAGGGATCATAGTCAAATCTCTCAGGGTTGTCAGGCAGTCGTTGCTGTGTGTCTCCCCATCTCACACTTTTCTGATTCTCAGACAGGACGAGTTGGGGATGAGCCGTGTCTGGATCCAGAGTCACATTCACTGGGGAGAGAGAATTGGAGCATTAGGGGCAGAACTAAGCCCTGGGGGAGGCTGGGACCATTTCTCACTCTCCCCAGCAGCCCCGTCCTGGCTGGGTCAGTCCTGGATCCCAGGGAGCTGCCTCTGTCCTGGGCACCTGAGACTGAGCAGAAATGTCACTGTAGTTCCTCAGTGTGTTTCTCATTTGCTTCCAGAAGCTTCAGCTCCCTGCCGCCTCTGCTGAGGCTGCTCCATTCCCAGCAGCACAGACACAGCCAGGAAGGTGTCAGAAGCTTTTTTTGAGGAGGGAACAGAGGAGGCAGGTACCAGCTTTAAACCTCAGAGGGAAGCTCCCTCCTCTAAAGGCAGCCGCCACACCCACAGTGGGGAACAGAGAGGAAGATGCAGCATGGGGGAAGAGCTGCTTAAAACCAGAGTAGGAGGTGGCATTGGGTGTGGTAGCAACATCACCTGCCTAGAGAGAAGGGAGGAGCTGGCAGCATCAGAGGGAGAGCAACTCCCCAATCCAGGAAGCAGTGAGCAGCTCCAATGGGAGAGCCCAGCCCTGCCTAGAGGAAAGCCAGGATGTTGAATAAGCGTGATCGGGAGACTCCCGGCATTGGGGTAAAGCAGAGGGATGTGTCAGCACTCAGGGCAGAGAGCTCTGTTCACAGGCTGCTCAGTGAGTGTTTCTGATCATCAGCGTGGGCATGAACTCAGCACTAACCTTGGTGTCAGGATTTTTTATGTGACGCCAGCTTGGGATCTCCCCAGGAATTCCTGAACCTTAGTGGAATTGGAGGAGGGGTGCACGAGGTCCCTTAGCTGGTGGCCCCATCCCATCTGCGGCCCTGCCCCATGCCTCCTAAATTCCCACCCCCTGGGCAGACTGGGAGTCTTGGTGGCTGTGGAGAGCCCCTAACCCTCCGCTTGCCCTGGGAGCAGGCCCTGGCCCATGTCCTCACTCCCCAAAGTGCGCCACTCAGGGCAGGTGGAGGAAATAGGGCTCCACAGTGCAGCCCAGGCTCCCTGGATAGCACCTCCGCTCTGGCTTCTGGCCTGGCCAGGGGGCAGGGCCTTGGGGGAAGAGGAGCAGGGGTGGGGCCACAGAGAGGGACCGGCACTGGGAAGAGGCTGCAATCTCACCTTGTCTGTGTGCTCCTACTGGTTGCCCTCTTTTTCTCTCCAGTTCAGAGGGCAGAGTGTCTGCAGGGGGAAAGGATAAGAGAGGTGAGATGTCAGGCTTTCATATTTATAACATCGTCCCCACTCTGAACTCATAGAACTGTGTTTTCATCATGACAGAGAACAGGGGTGGCCCTAGACTAGCTGCCAGCAACTGGCGTCCCAGGCGAACCATGCAGTCGGCACCCCCACCTGCAAAGGCAGATCTAGGCTGAGGTTTTTGGTAAACCAGGAAACATTTTGCCCTTTTTTTCCTTTTAATGTTTTTAAGTGTTTTTTTTTAAATAGAGGCTTAATTATTCAGTTTGTCCATCCGTCTGTCCAAACAATGTTTCTGAGATCAGATAAAACAGACACAAAATTTTCAGAATAGATTTGTACACGACAACTAGATGATATTTCAGTCCGATTTCAAATCAAAAAGCATTACAATGTTCATTATAATTTTTATCATTACCACCACATCCAATACAGAAAGAAGTAAGAAAACTGTTCAATGAACTTTAACCTGTATTTACAAAACACTCTGAATAAAAAACATTATGTGCTCTTAAAACATGACTTTTCTTGCTTTAAGTTTTGAAAATTCAGTCACTAGTTCTTTTAGATCCAGTTTTCCAGCAATTTCATGCTCTATTGACATTGTGGCAAGTCCAACAAGTCTCTCTTGCGCCATTGTTGGACACAGATATGGTTTTTTATCAATTTTAACTTTGAGAAGCTACGTTCCCCACTAGCTACGGAAACTGGCAAAGTTAAAAGAATGCGTAGAGCTATAAAAATGTTTGGAAAACTGTCTGTGAGTTTAGTTTCACAAACAAACTTCAGTACTTCTTCAGGAGTGGAATATTTCTTAAGTCATCTTGGAAAAGCTTGAAGCTCACTACTCAAATCTGTAGCATCAATGTCTTTTGAATTTTCATGAGTCAATGCCGACTCCAGTTTTATACAGATTCTCTGATCTATTTTGCTGTTTTCTTTTGCAAGCTGTGGATATCATATAGAAAGCCAAATACTGACTCTAGCTGCTGCATCTGTTGAAATCTTGCATCAACCGAGTGAATAGCATATCAAGAACTGCAAAGTAGAAATTCACTTTAAACCTTTGTTTTGGGTTCTGAATGGGTGTGTCTCAGCCTTCATACGAAAAATGCTGTTTCTTTTGCCGAATGCAAATTGGCTCTGGTTCAAATTCTGTTGGAAAGTCTATTTCTTCAGCCAGCTCAAGAGAATCTACCAGTGCTCTTTCGAACCCTTCATCACTTCTGAATTCTTCCAGAGTATTTTTAGTTTGCTGCAGTTTTTGAATAACAGAATGTATGTTCAAGTTCTTTTCCTGAAGCTTCCCGCTAGTCAGGTTAATGTAAAAAATGATATATACCACAAAATGAGTGAAGTCACAAATTTAAACTTGGAAAGGCCATTTGCAAGAGCTTCTGCATCTAAGCGTGCCGTATTGCAAGATGTTCCAATAAAGGCAGTATCATCAGAAATTTCAGTTAGGTCATCATAAATGTTTCCAAGTTCGTAGCCAAGAGGCTTCAAAGCATCAATGAGACTCTGCCATCTTGTCTGACTAAGTGGTTTCACAGTAAGAGAATTCTCATGGCAAGTTAGAATCTCCCAACAGCATGTTGAGACTGAAAAAAAACACAAAAACACGTTGCACTAGGTCAGAGAAACTGCTTGGCCTCCAAACAGCATTGAGCAGCATCACTGACAACCAAATTCAGAGAATGCGCACTGCAAGGAAAGTAAAAGGCCCTAGGACTGATTTCCATCATTCTCCTTTGCACACCATTGTCTTTACCCTTCATATTACTCCCATTATCATAGCCTTGGCCATGTAAGTTTTCAACAGATAATGACATTGTTTCAAGCTCTTGTAGAATAGTTTCAGTCATAAATGCTCCAGTCATCTCCTTCAGTGGTACGAAACCCAAAAAATGTTCCTTTATGAGCACTTCAACATTATCTTCATCTGCAGACTTTTTCATATCCACAAAATGAATGATCATCATTTGTTCAACAAGACTCACATCTGGTGTACAGTCCAGTATTATTGAAAAGTATTTTGCAGAATGGGCAGCTTCTACAATTTTCTTTTTAATGGCATTTGCTAGGATTTGAATCAGTTCATTCTGCATATTTTTTCCTAAGCAATGAACCTGTGTTTCATGATCAGTTATTTTACGTAGATGCTCCTTCAGGACTGGATCAAACAAAGCTAGGTATTCAACACATTTTAAAAAGCTTTCATTACCTGCAGTAATTTTTCATTTCTACCATGGTTGCAGAATGTTAAATTTTGCCCACCAAGAACTCTCGCTAAAGTAATCAAACACTCTGATATTTACTGCCAATATTCTTCTTTTTCCTTGATCACACGTAAATTTTCTTCATCAATAGTTTTTCCTTTTTTCAATTGTAATACAAGTTCTTTCCAATTTCAAAAAATTCCAAATGTTCTGTACTTCTTTCCTGTGAAGAGAGAATTGAAGATATGTCTTTCCAGTCCTTCAAACCATTTTCCGTAAGTGATGTACCAATTGTTTGATTTCTAAACAACTTGCAGCAAAAGCAAAAGACAGAATCCTTGAACACTAAATATTGTAACCAGTTTCGATGCATTTCTTCCCCATTAATGAGTTTCCTCTTGTAATGCTGAGCAGATAATTTTCTTTTATTTCCATCCTTAGGGAAGGGAAATTCATGAACTTGTTCGAGTCCATATTCCACGAGAATTTGCTGCACACTGTCATCACATCTGGGCCATGAAGCTGGGTCCCCATATTGTAACTTGTTTGTATCTTCCTCATCCTTTCTTCCTTCTACTTCACTTACTTCAATTTCTCCATGTGTCTCTGAAGGTGAATAAATTTTCTCCACTTCCATATCAGTCTGATGCTGTGAGCTGCCTTCATCTAGAAGTAAATTTCCATCATCTTTAGTTTCCAAACTGTTTTTTTGTGGATATGAGCTACCCTTTCATCTTAATGTTCCAAACTGCTTCCATGCGGATGTGAGCTAACCTCCTCTCCAAGTAAAATTCCTTCATCTGGATGCTGTGACCTGCTTCCATCTTTATTTGGATGAAAGAGAAGATATTTCAGGAAGGATCTCTGGTGTTTTGCTTGGTCCTTTTCCTTTTCAGCCTTTCGTTTATGATACTCAGCTCCTGAGGGTTTTCTTATTCCTCTTTCTGCAATGGGCGTTTGAATATTGGTATGTACTGTGCTCCCAACTGAAGGCATTATAGCATTAAGGATGGCTGACACATCCACCACATGGTTGGTGATTTAAACCACATTGCAGCCATCCTAACACGTCTTTTCACTGCTTAAAGGTTCAACGATTAGTAACATGCACTCACTCACCTATTAAAACAGTTAGTTACAGCATTAACACCGAAACAAAATAACCTTTTTCGACGTTATAACCTGACACTGGTTGTTTGGAAAGTAATTCCCTTCCTCACAGTTACATGCTTGGAGTGTGACGTCATCATTTTCATAGTCTATTAAGTGTTAATGCTGTTACTTTTCTTTTATGGACCTTATTTATTACATGTGAATCAGCTATAACAAAGAAAAGTTCATAATTATACTACCTGATAATAATGCTAAGGTTTAATAACGCTTAAAGAGACTCACATTTTGGAATTATAATGCTGAAAGACGTTATTCTTTATTCTTTGGCACCAAGAAACACAATTTTCCATAGTATTCGCTCGATTCTTAACTATCTACCTGCGACGTATTAAAATGTCTGTTTGACATGTATCAACTCACGATATCTCTGCTCTACATGAATTTCCGGCTATGCCACCTTGATGTATATTTGAGTTATGTGTCACTAGCATTGCAGCTCTTGCCGCTGGTGGATGTGTTTCATTGCTTATCAATGAGTTATTATTGCTTATCAAAATTGCAGAGTGGGTCATCTTGACCCTGCATCGCAAACTGAAAAAAAATTCGCTAAAATATTATTTATTTCTGTAGTAAATAAAAGATTTGACATTAATAAATTCTCAGAAATGTAGAGAAATGAATTATAATTCAAATTCCCTCTGTATGCGTATGGGAATTGAAATATTGACATCTTCGTTATTTTATCTGTATTTTTTTATCTTTTTCTTTTTTTTTTTTATTTGATTTTTTCCCTTGAATTTGGCACTCCATTTAACTTGCCACCCTAGATGACCACCTAGTTCGCCTATATGGACAGGCTGCCCCTGATAGAGAAACAGACAGAGACAAACTCAGATATTTCCTATAAAAAGGTCAGAAACCACCTATTTCCTCTCTCATTCAGGCCTCTCTCATCAATGGAACCAGCATCCTTGCAGCCTCACAACTATCCCAGGGCACAAAGTCTGAGATTTACTTAACTGGGATTTACTTTTCCCCTCACCATCCCCTCCCACCCTTCAGATTCCAGTTGGTTTCTCTCATTCACTTGCTGCCTTTTGTCATAACCTAGACTCAGATTATGCAAAGGCTTTGGCATAAAAGTTACCTTACTTTGACACTAACGGGATGTTGAGTGTTTGCAAAATCCCGGCTCTAATTGTGAGCTGTTGCGTCTGTTTACTCAGTGTCTCTACAGAGAGCAGCACGATGGGCCCTCGTCCTCCACAGGCAGAAACAGGAATAATAATAAAATCATTTTATCCATGAGCAAATTGAGGCAGGGGGAAGGTTGGCTCCATAGACCAGATTCACCCCTGTACCAGCTAAAGGAGAGAGGGGAGGGGCCATTTGTGACTCCGCTATTCCGTGGCTGCAGGGGCTGGTGCAGACCTTGACATAGGCTATGGAAATTCTGAACCAGTCAGATTTACATCCCTATGACAATGGCCTCCGTGTGTCTTGCCCAGTGTGCAGTGTCAGAGGTCAGCTTTACACTGCCCATGTCCCTCTGTCCCTCGTCCACTCCTTCCCTATTCCACTCTCCTTCTTCTACCCACCCTTACCACTCTCACCCCATTCCCAGCCCTCTCAGGAACACACCTGGTGCCTGCAGCTGCTGGGGAGGAGGCACAAGAGGCTCCTGTGCTGGAGGGATCCCTCACCGTGGGGGAGGGGCTTTCTCCTTCCCTGCAGCACATTTGGCCCAGACTAGCTGCCCTACGGGACCAGAGTCCAGTGATTGGCTGGGTCCAGATTTAACAAATGGCCTTTCATTTAGGTTCTAGATTTTGGGTGCCAATTTTTAGGTCCCAGGGCTTGGTTCTCAGAGGGGTTGGGCACCTGCAGCTCCCACTGAGTCCACATGCAGCTGTGGAGGCTGCACAGCTCTGGAGCACCTGCCCTGCAGTTCTCTAGTTGGGAGAGAGAAACTCAGGTGCCCCAAATTAGGCCATTTTGCTAAACTGGGGTCAGAATGTTGTGACATTTGGTAAGTTGTGAATTAATGGGAGATCCTGATGCCTGGGCCCCTGCTCCATTTACTCCATTTCTCTGCTTTCTACTAGTTATTAAGTATCGAGAATGGGTGCAATGGTCATTTCTTAAATGTACGTTTGGACAGATGGAGATTGTCCGTTTGCACTGACTGTCTTGGCTTTGGCCTGGTGAGCAGTTTGCTGGGCATAAGGGAAATGTTGCCTTAAGTGACCTGGCTATTAAGTGATGTGTCCATAAGTTGCTCTGTGAGACAAAGAGATTTTTGACCACACAATGTGCTTAAAGACACAGACACCCACAATGTGCTGTCAAGGAGCAGTTAGCAAAGTCCAAAAAACCCCCAGGTAGAGAGAAGGCTCAAAGTGACCTGTGCACATTAGTGTGTAATGACTGGTAATGAATGAATCAGAAAAGAGAATAACTTGAAAATAGCTTGGACAGCAAAAGCCCTGCCAATTAGAAAGTTCATGCATGTGTAGTGTGTGAGTTATACAAGATACTAACAATGCATAACACACAAAGGTGATTGGAAAAGAACTAATAAATATATAATCTGGATGTGTTTAATATGTCAGACATTGTAAGGGGTAGTCAGAGCATCATAGGAGAAATGCATCACGATCCGCCTATGCCCCAGGAGAAGGTAGCTGGGCAATATTTCTTTAGGTATGTCTGTCATTTCTTACTTTAATAGCAATTGTAATGGCAAGACATGCTTTTGGAACAAATAAGGGGTTGAATTAATCAGTCTGTATGTCTTGGACCCCAAGCGCGTGGCATTCTCATCCAACAGTTAAATAGAAGCATAATCTAATCATGAACCAATTGACCAGTGCCATTCTCTTCCCACAGTCTCAGACACTGATTCCAATTTCCCCTCCTAGATCCCTTCTAGGTACCTTTGAACTTGCTCAAAGCCTCCAGTAGCGCAATAATTTTCTGGGAGAAACCACTGACTCGCTCTTCCAGTTCAGAAGAAATCACCTCTGGCTCCTGGAACTTCCGTTTCTCGCACCTGGAGAGAAACAATTTTACGTGATTATATTTCATTTAGTGACTCATTATAAGTGGTTGCTGGGGAGTTGCTGCTCTAATGGGCCTGGAGTTAGAATTCTTCTACTTCTCCCAGCTTCAGAGCAGATGTGACACAGCCCAGGGCAGTGCAACCTTCCCCCCTAAAGGTCCCATGAATGTTCAACTCTGGCCTGGAGAGACCAGCTCTGGCGATAAAAGGGGAATTGAGTCTCGATGGCCAATTCACTCCATGGCCTCCATGCTCTGAGGAACAGGAAGTTCCCAGGTGAAGTGCTGTAGAAATCTGCCCACTAGGAACAAGACTGAGACACCAACTCCCTCCTCCCCAGCTCATTCCACACAGGTCTCCAAACAGTCCTCATGTAGGAAAGACTTGACCACTGCTGCCCTGGGCTGAATGGTAACCAGGGCCCCAGCAGTGACAGGCTCATAGTCCGTCCCCACAATCCTGAGGTGGCCAGTCCCCAAGGGAGGTGACATCTCTGGAAAATACTTTAGGTTAGTCCTTCTTACAGAATGCATAATTCCAGAGTCTTCTGTGCAAGGGTGAGAACCTCAGGATGAAGCTGATCAGAGAGATTTGTATCCAGAATGTGACCTTCCCCACACATTTTGCTGTAGAGTTCTGGGGAGATGCAGTGCAGTGTGAGGGGGAGAGAGAGAGAGCCACATACCTGCTCAAGGTGCTTCTGATGTCCTAGAGGAGAGAGAGAGAGAGAGAGGAAAGAGTCTCAGTCCTAGCTGATTGACACAGAGGATCCCAGGGAAGGGATTTTGCAAATATGGGGAAGAGAGGCCCTGCCCTGGCCCCAGGGCCATGGATTCCCTGAGCTAATGGGGCTTTTCCATCTCTAATATTTATGAGTCTGTAACTCTGCAAAGAACAATGGTCATTCACATGTCAGCAATGCACACGCCGAGTTACACTGAGATCTCTGACTGCTGGCCCCAGTGCTTATGATTCAGGAGCCCTCCCTTCCCTGTGTGAGGTCTGGGATTTTCTAACCACAGGTGCCGGGTTCCAATTGGCAGGGCTGCCGGTGGGCAGAAAGTGCTGGGAGAGGCAGAGGGGAGCTGGCTGCCAATGGGTGTTAAGCATCTGCTGATTTTTTTTCGTGGGTGCTCCAGCCCTTAAACATCTACGGAGTCCATGCCTCTGTTTCTCCCTCAATCTCACCTGCAGGAATTCACTTGCTGGCTTCCGACACTTCTCCTTTGTTGCACTGATCTGCACACAAAAATGGGAAATCTGCTTGGAGAGTTTATTGACATTTTCATCATGGATCCTCACAATGTCCTCGTCCAGCTTCTCCAGCTGGGCCAGCAGGAGTTGCTCTTGTTCATCCAGGAACTGCCGCAGTTGCTGAAATTCAGACACAATCTTCTGCCTCTCAGTTTGTGTTTGTTTATGAAAACAGGGAAAGAGCTGGTTAGCGACAGGAATGGCACCTGGGGTCCTTTCATGGAGAGCTGAGTGTGCAGGGGGGAGAGCTTGGTTGAAAATCCTCAGATTTCTGAGATTTGACTTTACCCGAGGGAGAGGATTCTCTCGCAGCTTCCCCTTCTGCTCCTGTATCTCTGAAAGGGAGGTTTGCATGTCTGTCATGTTAGCATATTGTGTTATTCATGGTTTCTGGGAATTCAGACCCAGAGCAGAAGGAGGCAGGACTCAGCACTACACTGACAGAGACGCCAGGGGAGAAAAAAGAAACAGACATGTTAACACACGAAATGAGCAGACACAGCGGACAGCACTTCACGGATGACATTCAGTTGACTTGGGGTGGCGTTTCTGGGAAAGTCAGAAGAGCTAGACATTAACTCATCAACTGAAATGGAAGCTTAGGGCTTGTCTACACACGAATCTAACCCAGCAATCTATGATCATGGAGAAACACGCACAGGTCCATGTTCACCAAGGCCACACAGGAGTCTGCCTCCAAACAGACCTCCCACTGCCAGTCCCTGCTGGTTCATAACAACAGGCACCCACCAGATACTCCTGGTGTTTCCCCTCTATAGTCTCTGCAAATCCCGGCACCTTTTCTATCTCTTCCCTCAGAGTCTCCCATTGGGCCTGGATTTTTTCCTGAAGAAACAGAAAGGATTCAGGAAGTTTCATTTTGAGGGTTGAGAGGGGTGTAGAGCAGACTGACTGATTCAGGTGTGGGAGGGCTCATGCAGGCATGTGTGGGGATGTCCTATGTTCTGGGGGTGCCTCAGGGCCCCCCCCCCAATTAGACAGACAGATTTGTATAAGGAACTATTGGGGTTTGCCCCACTGCTGCCCTAAACCCTTTCAGTGGCAATGCCTCCTGGACAGGTCCTCACTGTCCCATTCCCTGGTAAAGATCCTGGAAGCAGTGCATTCTGGGAGATGTCAAAAGGCTGCCTGGTGGGACTAACAGAACAGCTCTGGCTGGTCCTTGTCCACGTACACAACAGAACAGGTCAGACTGGCACCGCTCAGCTCCAGCCTGGGGTTAGTTTTGCTACAACCCAGTGTAATCCCAGTTGTACTTGGCATGGACCTGAGCTGTCTTTTGTGTGTGGCCTCAAGGTGCTTGGGGTCCACACAGTGTTTAGCCCAGTGATCTCCTCTAGTGCAGGCTGGCACCATCTGGGTTTAACCCTTCATGGAGCAATACAGCAGTTCAGAATCCCAGTGGGAAACCTCGTCTCCCTGCTGGGCCTGGGGCCTTTATCAAGGAGTCTTTTCCTCCTACTGTCCACACTTCATCACTGCTCAGTGCTGCTGAGAGCGGCAGCATAGCTTAGTGGTTAGGGCACTAGGCTTGGCCTTGGGAAAGTGGGGGTTTATACCCAGCTCTGACACTGATCTACTGAGTGACCTTGGACAAGTCACTTCCCCTCTTTGTGCCTTTGTCTCTCTTGTCCAGTTAGACTGTAACTGGCTCAGGGCAGGGATTGTCCCTCACTGGGTTTTGTTCAGGGCCCCCCACAATCGAGGTCAGATCTCAGCTGGGGTCTGTAGGGGCTGCTGGGATGCAAACAACAATAATAAACACTGTGATCCAATCAGTAATAACAGACACAGCTTGTAGCTCCCCCCTCTCCAGTCTGAAGGCAGCGCTCCCATAGACTGGCCTGCCGCTCTTGTGAAGCAAACCTCACTGGTCATTTAATAACTTCCCGTCTGCAGAGAGTTCCCTTATTTCACTGGTGGGAGCTGGGTTTGAAAAGGTTTCAGCTGCTCAGAGAAAACTTTCCTACATCAGACAATTTTTAAATCTTCATCTCTTGCCTTTCCTGCCAAGCTGGAGTATCGTCAATTTGTACAGCATCTTTCATGTAATGAAGGCAACACTGAATGACACAGTTACACCTGTCTCAGGCAACTTGTGATGCCATTAACCTGTAATTCAAATCCAAAGTTATTACCCATAAGACTGGACAGCAACTCTGTACCTTATACTCCTGGGCAGCTTCCTGTATGGGAACCACCGTGTGAGCACGATGAGCCTGGGACTCTCTGCAGATCAGACAGATGGAGGTTTGATCCTCTTCACAGAACAGTTTCAGAGCCTCCTGGTGTTCCCCACATACCCCGTCCCCTCCTGCTCCCTTTGCTGCCTGTAAACTCAGTTGCTTGGTGATTTCTACCATGTTTGCCAGCTGCCTGTTGGGCCTGAGGTTTCTCTGCTGCACAGTTTCTCTGCACTGAGGGCAGGAGGCGGCTGTATAGGATCCCTCCCAGCACTGGAAGATGCAGGCTCGGCAGAAATTGTGCCCACACTCCAGAGTGACAGGTTCTGTGAAATACTCCAGACAGACGGGACATGTCGCTTCCTCCTGGAGACTTTCCACGGGGCTCTCTGCAGCCATGGCTCCCTCTGGGCAGTTTGTAACAGTCTTTGTTTCAAATTCTTGAATTCACACTATGCCCCGCCTGCAGCAGCAAGGGGGTGTTTCCTTTCCTGGAACTGACTCATACTGTTTGCTGAATTGGAAGGGCCCACTGATAACATTACAGCCCTGGAGGCTTTGGTGAAAAATGTACCGCTAGGGCTCTGGTCCTGCAATCAGCTCCTGTTCTGGTGTGGAGGGTCACTGGGTCTTCACGTGGCCATCAGCATCCACCTGTCAGGATGAGCCTGCAGGAGCAAGGTCTGTGTGTCTAAGGAGCGATAGTCAGACTTGGGAGGTTTTTTTTTTTATAATATATAATTTTCACAGAGGTTTGTTTTAAGCATTTTTTATATTTATTGATTTAAATTTTCACAGTGGCACAAAAATCCCGGTTTCAGCATTTCATTCCAATTGTTGTCAATTTAAATTCTCACAGCTGTGGGGAATTATGGGGGGATCAGACAATAGTTTGGTCAGACAATAACTATTTAATGACACTGGACACTGAGATTCAAAAATTTGAAGCTTTAGAACTGCTAAAATTGTCTGTGAGCAGGTAAATCTCCCCCCAGCAGCTTCCCCAGGGCAATAACCCAATTCCTCCCCCACCACCACATGGACCGAGGCTGAAAGTCCATCTGATGGCAGCTCAGGGGCCGGCGTGGAATATGCTGGAATCTCAACCTGGTCCCTAGTGGTGCAGGTGACCCCGTCGCACACAACCACACCCAGCAAGGCCTGCACTGATTTTCTCCCTTTTTGTCAGTCCCAGCCAAGAGACCAGGGACTCAGTGATCCACGGAGATCAGGGTCCTCTCCACTAGCTGAGGGTTGGGGCCCAATGGCTGAGGGCAGAAGGAGTGAGGGAGCTTGTACTAGGGGCCTGCAGGGTACATGACGTGGGATAAACAGAGACCTCTCAGGCCCTCTGTCCATTCCGGCTGCAGGAGGGGATCTGGGGACAGACTGCGGGGGCAGGAGACGAGATGGAGTTCAGCTGTGGTGGGGGAGCCGTGCTGCGAAGAGATGCTGCTGCGGATGCAGCTAGTTCCCTGGGTACAATGTTTTAGCAGTTTAACAATGTGATTAATAGAGATGTTATAGCTCTGCTGAGCAAATTGCTGCTCTTTTGCTGGTCAGTGCAAGGCTTGAGATTTGAAATCATGTTCAAACACTTTTACCCTCCTGCTGTCTCAGGTACCTGGGTCTTCACTCAGCATTTCAGAGCAGAGCAGACTCAATGCTCTGGGTCAGGGGTCCCAATGCAGTGCCTGCGGGTGCTGTGGCGTCCGCCAGGGCATCCATGTGTGCCTGCCTACTTGCCGCCGGAGAAGCAGCCGCCGAAATGCCACCAAAAAGCAGCAACGTCAAGAAGCATCACCGCTGAAAAGCCACTGAATTTTTGCGGCAACGCCTCTTGACGTTGCCACTTCATGACGGCATTGCAGCGGCTGTTTGGCAGCGGCCATGGTCCTCAGCAGCTAGTTGTCCAGCGCCTGCCCAATGGAAAAGGTTGGGGACCATTGCTCTAGGCAGAGGGTTACAGAAAAAGACTGGACTGGTACATAGAATATCCTGTAATTTCTCTCCCCTGGCTGTTGGACGTACCGTGTCCCACTGGTTACTCAGGGACACTCAGACAGCTGGGGCGGCATGTCTGTGCTCTGCCCCTTTCTCAGTAAATGGTGGCTGTAACTTTACCCACTCTGGTCCCTTTGGCATCATTGGGACACTGAGACTTTTCAGGATCAGAGACTCTGAATCGTAAATTTTTTGGGTCTAATTGCTCAGTGTCTGCTCAGAGCTCAGCACCATTGGGCTCTCGTCCTCCATAGACTGTAATACAAATAACTACATAGGCATTGTGTAGACGGGGAAGCTGAGGCAGGGAGAAGGCTGGTTCAATAGGCTCCCTATTCAGTGGCTGCAAGGGCCAATGCAGACCGTGGTAGCAGCTAGGCAAGTCCTGAGCTCCAGCCACAGCTGCATCCCTCTTCTAATGGTCCTAAGGGGCTTTGCCAAGGTGCAGAGTATAAGAGGTGAGGTGCAGCTTCACCTGGGCCACATCCCTCTATCGCTGCTCCACCCTCTCTTCCTCCAGCCTGTCCATGTCCCAACCCCACTCCCTCCCCACCCCTCCCAGGAGCACTCCCTGTGCTGCAGCTTCAGGGAAGGAGGCACAAGCTGCTACTTTGTAGGAGGAATTTCCCAGGGTGGGCGAGGGCTTTACTCCTTCCCTACACCCATTTGGCCCATGCTAGCCAGCTCAGGAGCCAGAGCACAATGATGGGCTGGGTCCAAATGTCAAGAATGTCTGTTGATTTCGGGTCCAAATTTGGGATACTGACCTGCGTACTTAGGGACTGGTTCTCCAAGGTGCTGGGCACCTGCAGCACCCACTGACTCCAGCTGCAGCTGTGGATGGAGGTGGCACATGTGCCCTGAAGTCCTATATTTCGAAGAGATAAACTGAGACACCCAAAACTAGGCCAATGTTGTAAATTTAGGCTTTAACGACTTGACCATTAACAACAGTATGTGGGTTAAGCCTCATTGTGAGTTGCTGTTTATTGTTGATCGCTGCTTGATCACATGGTGGTAAGCAGAGACCTAGCAGTGAACGGCCCATGTTATATCCCTAGTGTCTAGACGCAGCTGGTCCACCAGGGATGTAACAACAAGCTCAAGAGTACTTGTGGCCCCTTAGAGACTAACAAATTTATTTGAGCATAAGCTTTCCTAGGCTACAGCCCACTTCATCGGCTGCATAGAATGGAACATATAGTGAGGAGATACATATACATACAGAGCACATGAAAAGGTGGGAGTTGTGCTACCAACTCTAAGAGGCTAATTAATTAAGAGAAAAAACTTTTGTAGTGATAATCAAGATAGCCCTCAACTATCAACCTCCTCCCAAGGCTACGGCCTTCCTCCTCACAGACTCTCTGGCCACCCCCACAGCCCAGCCTCCCCTATCCCTCACCTGTACCTCCCAGCAATGTCTCCCCGAGGTGAATCCCTCACAACCCAGCACCCAGGGCTCAGAGTCAAATCTCTCAGGGGTGTTGGGGAGTCACTGCCGTGTGCATAGGCACCAACTTTCTCCGGTGCTGGTGGGTGCCTACCCCCACCCCTTTCCCTGCCCCTGGCCCCGCCCCCATTCCAACCCCATCCCCAAAGTCCCCACCCTAACTCCACCCCCTCTCTGCCTCTATTGGATCCCTTCCCCAAATTCTTGCCCTGGCTCTGCCTCTTCCCCCAGCGCACTGTGTTCCCCCTCCTCCACCCTCCCTCCCTGCCCTGTGAATCAGCTGTTTTACAGCACAAGCGCTGGGAGGAAGTGGGGAAAAGCAGGACGCTTGTGGAGGAGGTGGAGGCAGAGGTGAGCTGGAGCAGGGGGGTGAGGCGAGGCCACAGGGAGCTGCTGGTGGGTGCTGAGCACCCACCAATTTTTTTTCTGTGCGTGCTCCAACTCCTGAGCATCCATGGAATCGGCATCTACGACCATGTGTCTCCCCATCTCACACTTTTCTGATCCTCAGACAGGACTATTTTGTGATGAGCCGTGTCTGGATCCAGAGTCACACTCACTGGGGACAGAGAGAATCAGAGCATGAGGGTTAGAGCTCAGCCCTGGGGTGAAATTTGGTGGTGCCAGAGATAGGATCTGCCCCAGCTGGAGAGTGAGTCAGGGAATCTCCTTCCTCCAGGATGTATCCCTAATGGTCTCAGCACAGTGCTGGGGAGAGTCACTCCCCTGGCAGAGATAAGCCAGTGAAAGTATCGGCTGCGCCAGGCCTGAGACTCAGAATCTTTCCCCTCTTGCCCTCACCTCTCCCCAGGGAGGAAACTAGAGACTCTGGAAGCCCCAGCAGATGGTACAACTCAGTGAACATTGACACAGATCTCCTCCCCTCCCCATCTTAAATCTCACTGTGTCCCAGCTGCCGCTGTGCTGGATTTTGCTATGGGGCCTCCCCACTGCACCCTGCCTGCTCTGAAATGTCACAGCTCAGACAGGAACAGGCCACATGGTACTAGGATTGAACATGCCCAGAATTTCACTTCTCAGCAGCAGTCACAGCGCAAAAGCACTTTAGCATGAGGCAGGGAGTGAGGGGTTAATACAAGGGAAGGGAAATGAGCTGGTGGAATGAGGCAGAAGCTACAAGTGTGGGGGGAGGTGTAGAAGAGGTGGCTGGTGGAAAGAGGGAGAGGGTCATGCTAGTGATGTGGAGGCTAAAGTGACGTCCTGTTTACCAGAGACAGGAGAACGCTGGGATCATGGTGGATGGAGAGAGGAGAAAAGAATCAAGCTCAGAGCTCCAATCACAAGAGATTCTGGATCTGTACAATGGAACCAGGAGAGCCCCTGTTTGGGATCAAGGCTCTGTTCCTCTGCTTGAGACTGGAGCAAGGATTGCACACAGGCACAGTCCCTGCTCACCCACTCTGTGTGCGGGCACTGCAGAGCGACTGACTTAGTTGCTTTCTTTATAGGGGAGAAGATGAAGGAAGAAACAGAGACATTGGAGACAGGCCAGCAACTCAGGGAGATAAAACAAACTTCCCCCGGAGAAGTGGCTGTGGAGGTGCATGTTCCACTGGATCTGTACAATGAGTGGCAGCTGCTATCACAGATCTCTGCAGGGTGCAGTGCACATGCGGGCGGTGGAGTGGCAGGAAGAGTAGATGCAATAGGATCTAGATTCATTATGGTGTGGTAGGACATAGGCACAAGCTCTGCCTCACCTCAGGATGTGCCATGAGGTGCAGTGGAGGTCTATCCTGAATGATCACATCCACTCCCAAATTCAGGGAAAAAGAGGAACATTGTCTCATGGGAACTGAGATTTGGACATTGATAAAATGTGATGTTTAATTACCTTCTTCTACAGCTCTTCTCCACCCTAAAACCAACCATATAATTAGAGAGGAGAGCAGATCTGAACAAGTATTGCATGATTCAATATTGTACAAACTAACACACTGAGGGAAAAAGAACATTATATGTTCTTCCAGAAGTTATACTGGAATATAAAGCATTAGAACCTCCACCGGGTTCCATGAGTGTTTCTCTCCAAGGCTGTAGCTTCACTGCAGAGTTAGTCCAGGATCTTGCCTGGCTGTTGCTCCAACCTGTTTACTGCCCAGGTACAAAAATTCGGACTCAGGTTTGATGCTGCCTTAAACCCAGGGTCAGTGGAAAGGCTTGGAGTATAGGTAATAGCCCAGGTTCTGCTTTAACTCAGGTTGGTTACCTGCCCACTTTACAGTGTCAATGGAGGCTGATCACTTTATGGGGTGATAGTCCTCCAGTGTAGAGAGATGTTATCTGAGAGATCACCCTTCCAGCACGCTGCCAGTGGTCAGATACTGAAATGAGGATCCTGGTGGACCTCTGATGCAAGCTCAGTAACACCCACAATTTGGGGAGGGATGGCGTCAAAATCTGTTGTTCTAAGAGGATGTCTCCAAGATGCTGGCAGCGAAGGGATTTCAGCAGAGGGAATCGCAGCGCAGAGAGAAAATCAAATCCCTCAGAACCACATAAAACCAAGGATCACATCCGCCAGCCTGACAACTCACTGGGAATGAGCCCTTCCTATCAGGAGCTGGACCAGGCACCTGGCACTGCCCCAAGCAGAACCCCCTTTCCCCTGCATGGGCTTTTGACTATGAATGTTGCTGGTGTTTGACCAGGCAAAGTGGGACCACAGGAGCTAGAGTAAATATTACATGCTTTGCGGCATAGCCAGAATGACCTGAAGCCTGAATCCCAGAACCTCTTCAGGAAGGAACTGGGAGAATGGATCAGGAAGGAAGAAGAAGAATTGCTATGATCTGATTCTCTGGCTCAGTTCTATTGCTTGAGACTCTCCTCCCACCACTTCTCCTCCCCACCCACCCTCTATCAATGAATTCACATTGTCATAAACAGATAGTTAAGGGTTAATGCCTCTTTTACCTTTAAAGAGTTAAGAAGTTCACCTAGCCTAGCTCACACCAGACCAGAGGAACCAATGAGGGGACAGGATGTTTCAAAAGGAAGGAGGGAAGTTCCCTTTGTCTTAGTCAGTTTCAGTTTTTGCCGGAGTGGAAAAAATCAAGGAACCAGCCTCTTATCAGAGTTAGTGAGTATTAGAAAAGAATAAATAGGTTCATGTTTATTTTCTTTTGTGACTTTGTCTTTTTGCATTAGAGGGACAATCAAATTGGGGATTCTTTTGTGTACTAAGTTTTTGCCCCAGGGAACATCCTCTGTGTTTTGAATCTGTTGTCTGTGAGAGTAGCTGGTATGCTAATATCTCCCAGAGGTTTTTTTTCTTTTACCTTTCTTGTCTTTAATTAAAAGCCTTTTTTAAAGAATCTGATTGATTTTTCCTTGTTTTTAGATCCAAGGGGATTGGATCTGGACTCACCAGGGATTGGTGGGGGAAAAAAAAAGGGGGACGGAATGAGTAATTCTTCCTTGTTTCAAGATCCAAGGGGTTTGGATCGGTGTTCACCAGGGAATTGGTGGAGGAGTCTCACAAGGCTACCCAGGGAGGGAAAGATTTCTGGGGGAAAGACAGTTTCCCAAATGACTTAAATATTTGGATGGTGGCAGCATACTGATCTAAGCTGGTAATTAAGCTTAGGGGTTCTCATGCAGGTCCCCACATCTGTAGCCTAAAGTTCAGAGTGAGGGTGGAATCTATGACACACATGCATTCTTCTCCTTTATTTAGGACAAGACCAGCAGGTTACAGGTCCTTATAATGTTAAATTCCTAATTTGCCCTTATTCACTTATTAGACTATAACCTGTATTTACAATATATGTCTCCCTCTAATATTTACCTTTCATTTTAATGAGACAAACAGTGAAGCCAGTGAAACCAAACAAACCCCCCATGATCACACTCAGAGTCACCATCCACGGATCCCCCCTTGGGAAAAATGGATCTGAAAAGCAAAACACCAGGACTTGCCTTAGTATGGAAGTGGTCACTAAAAACAGCTGTTTTTATTCCATATAAATCCATAGTATCCAGCAGGATTTATTTCAAACAAGAGTGAAAACATGGGGCTGTCTACAGAGGTGCTGGAACAATTTGCATAGTGGAGGTGCTAAGAACCATTGAACCAAACTGTAAACTCTGTATATAATAGAAACCGCTTCAAGCCAGGGGTGAGTGGCAGCACACCCTGCACCCCTAGTTTCAGAATCTGTGCCTGTCTACCCTACACAAAAGACCAGAAACAGATTTTCAAAATGGCTCCAACCACCACAGCTTCAATATGGATTTATCCTTGAATACACAGCCCTGATTTGATTCACTGCTATTCAAAAGGTCAGAGAGTTCAAGTGCAAGTTCTCTGCTCATAAAACCCCATTGACTTCAATAGAATTACTCCAGCAAAGAATTTGGATCTCAGTGTTCAGCAATTTTCAGAAATTGCCAGATTAATTATAATATTTTTGAAAAATTCACTATTATCCCCAACATATTTGGAGGAATCATAATTACAATTCCTGCAAATGTTTGTGCAGGAAATTCATTAATCTTCTTTGGCTGTCCTTGTGTTCACAGTGATTGAATCATCTAACTAGGGTGAAATTTTCAAATGTGCCAAAGACCTTCTCTGCACATGGCTTGTCCACTGATTTAGTGAAACTTGTGCAACTCTTTCAGGTGGCCATTCTTAAACTGGTTCAATAGTTGACTTCAAAAGAGGGTTGCACCAATTTAACTATGCATAAAACCTTAAATTGTAAATTAGCTTAATAGTAGCCTACCTCCATTTAGCTTAATTCAGTAAGGAATTGGCAAGCTAAACCAATATAGAGCACTTGGAAACTTATATAAAAGTGTTCAGAAATGCAGGCTGCACTAATTAAATAGCTAATCAGTGCTACTTTTTTTGTGTAGACAAGGTCAAAGTGAGTCTCTTTGTAGATCTGGACCAAAATGACTGAAGAAGCACAAGTCTATCTGAATGTCAAAAGAAATAGCAACAGGAGTTAGGTGATGTTTCACACAACAAATAATAAACAATGATTTAGTGAAGTGAAAAGATCACAAACAAGCCACACTATAAAAGTTAGCACATTCAAAACATTAAGGTGAATTTAAGTGTAACCCTCCTGCCCCTCTGAGTTGGCAGCAACAAGAGCCGGGTTCAGTATCCAGGGGTTCTGTTCCAATAACACAATGCATAACCAGCTCGAGCCCCCACCCAGTGACCTGAGAAAATCTTACACACACCCCTAGGTGCCTCAAACAGGCAATGTTTCCCCTTTCGCAAGCACAGAGTCTCGATGTAGCAGAAAAGGTTTAATTACATGAGATAAACAACAAGCACTAAATTGGGAAAACACCTCAACTAGAGTTCCTAAACCAAACCGTGAGCAAAGACCCACCCCAGGAAATTGGGCTGTGTCCTTTTCCCTGGGCTCTTGAGTCCAGCAACCCTCAAATCACCCACAGTCCCAAAAGTCGCACAATCCAAAAGTCTCTGTCCTGGGTCAGTGCAGCCCCAAAGTTCGAGAGTCTATCTGCAGAGGTCCCTCCCCACAGCCTAGGTAGAAAGGGGCACCTTACGTGGCCTGGGGCCAACTGCCCTGCATCTCCATGGGGTTCTGCTTCCGCCTTCTCCATGAACTGCTCCGCTTTACCAGCCGCTCCACACTGCCCCTCCAGCCATCCTCACAAACTGCTCCGCTCCACCAGCTGCTCTGCTCCACCAGCTGTCCCGTGAGCTGTTCCAGTTGTCCCTGCAAACTGCTCGGCTCCGCTCACTCTGTGGGCTGCTCCACCCATCCCACAGCTACTCCGCTCTGCCAGCCGTTCTGCTCCACCAGCTGTCCCGTGATCCGCTCCAGCCGTCCACTCCGCCAGCTGCTCTGTTCCACAGTAGAGCTTCAGGCTCCCCCACTAGTTAGCACAGTACTCAGTGCTCTCAGCTCAGTCATTTCAGCTCTTTAGTGATCTCAGCTCTAGTAGGGGAGCCCAGGCTAATGCACATTAGCCAAGTGAGTTCAGCTCAGTAACCTGTATCTAGATTCTTAAGGGAATAAAAAGATCAACTCTGACATTTCACAGTGGAGAGAGAGGGGGTGGAACTGGTGCTTCTGGCTCCACCAGGCAACTGCACCACCAGACACAGATACCTGACCCCAGCCTCTTCTCATTCTACTGGTTTGGAACCCAAGTCCCTAGTCTAGCAAGTGCCACCCAACTGAGGTTGAGTCTTTTGTGTCACAAAGCAGTCCCACAGCTCGGCAGCCTGGGATGGGGTAGGCGTGCCTATGCAAATACACTCTCTGAAATTCTTTCCACCAGATGTCAGGGTAGAGCTCATCCTGACTCTGCTTACATAAGGTTGCGGGAGCACAGTATGTCCAAGGATGAGTGACTATTTCCCCTCAAAAACACTGGAGAGGTTTTTGTTTTGTTTGTTGAAACCTCAGGAAAGTCAGATTAAAGATTGAATGTATGTGCAACCTACATCTTTGAGAATCTGAATTGTCACAACTAGAGTAATCAAATTGCCTGAACTTTGACCCTGTAAAGACACCGGCCTCCCATCTCTTTTGTTTGCATATAGATTATGAAATGTCCACCAGCGATGCTTCAGTTCTTTGTTCCTATGTTGTGTTTTGTTTCTGGTGAAGGCAATTTCAGGGTCAGGTATTTAGTCTGCTATATAAACTATTGCTTCCTTTTGACTGAGAACAGAGTTCTTGATGTAACAGGACAAGTTTTGGTTTGAATGTTATTTTATAATGAAAGAAATTTGTGTATCAAACAGGTCATAGTCTCCATGGGATATTATTTCAGAGAGTGATGGTAAATGTCGCTCACTGAGATCTCTCTACAGTACCTCAGGCTCTGGGTACCAATCAGCTGATTGACAAACCAGCAGGATCCCTCCATCCTGGTGACCCACAACAGAAATGAAAGGAGCAGGGCCCAGACCTTAGGTGAAATACATAAAGGTGTTAATTAAATGAAATAATTTCTAAAGCAGAAGGGATTAGGGACAGTTCGTGGATCCCTTACTGACACTAGAAAGTACTAATTCATGTGGGTTATCAGCAGATGGTATAACTGATAGCTGAATTTCTGAAATCCCACTGCTCAGGGACATCCCAAAATGTGACCAAATATTTAAAATAATGTCATTGAGTCAGTGGGAAATATGGTTCTCAACACAGGAGCAAGTGAGTGCAGAGTACCTTTGGAGATATGAGCACTTCATTTAGGTCAGTGGTTTCAATCTGTATGTCTAAGGGGTCCACAAAAGGTTGTCATTACCATAGACCAGTGGTTTTCAATCTGTGATCCATGGATTCCTGGGGGCCCACAGACTCCATTTGTAATTTTTAGGGGTCTGCAAATGAAAAAAGGTTGAAAATCACATATTTAGACACCTAAATGGGATCTGAAGTCTTTGCAAATCTGGTCTTCAGTGCATTGTATGGATGGATGGATGGATGGATGATAGATACACACTTTTAAAAAGTCTAACTGGTTTCTTGGTTACAGTGTCAAAGTAGCAGGGGACAAATGCTCTGCCTTATCTAAGAGTGGTAAATACAGAACTTTCCAATCACCACCACCACCACCATTATACAGTCTCATCAAATAAGAAAGCTGTTTGATTTTAACTACACCCCTAGGTAACAACTGGCAGTGAACCCATGAGAAGGCCTTGGAAGTCTGGCAGTTCCACTTTAGCCATATGTCCCAAAAATGACTGCAGAGTAATTGAAAGGCAATACATGTCCACAAGTCCTTTCCCTCCTAAGGACCTCTTTGGGAGTCAATCAAAAATTTCTTTTGGGCAAGAAAGTGCCTTGGCCACCCTGAAAATATTTGTAATAACATATTGGGAAAGTTTTCAGTGTATTTTCCATGCTATGAAAGTGGCTGTTTGCTCAAAGTTAGATGCACTGTATTATTCTAAAATAATTTATAAGCAGGAAGTCAAAGATACTGTAATAGGAAAGAATAAAGCCTGCAGCCCACACAAAGATTATACAGACACAAGACACTGGCCTGCTACCTGCAGTTCCAATATGGTTTCTTCATACAAAGTATCATCTTGAACAAAGCAGTGGTATTGTCCTTCATCAGAGTGTCTGATATTGAGAATCCTCAAGGGAATGTTTCCATCTGTGAGTTCAGCTTTCAAAAGCTCTGTCCTTCTCTGATACTCTGGCATCTGCCTTTCATACTGATCCTTCCCATCACGATACAGGTGCACAAAGAATACAAAATGCGATCAGAACCACCTCACCTCGATGTTTTCAGCGCTCATCCAGGGGGACAGGTGTCAGGTTAAAACAGTTTCCTGACCCACGATGGCAGTGACCAGGTCACATGGTCCAATCACTGTGAACTTTGCTGGAAAATGCACCAGGACAACAACAACAAAAGTAGTTCACAGGAAAGTGGGAATCTGATATGAAGGACTTGGCCAACTGGTTCCATTTCAGACAAACTTTCCAAAAAGTTCACCCAGAGGAAAACACTCAAGATGGAACATTTCAGCCTGAATGTTTAAGAGACAGCAGCGCTCATGGGCAGCAGGACTGCGGCTCTGTTATAAGAACACTCAGCGTCGGTGTGTGGCACAGGCACACAGCACTGAGATGGGGTGTGGAGCTGATAACAGACAAGTTTGGTGCATGGCACAGGCACAGAGCATTGGACACAGCGGGAAGCTGAGAATAGATAGGTTCAGTGCATGACACAGGCACGCAGTGCTGACACGGGGTGGGAAGCTGATGATGAATGTGTTCAGTCCATGGCACAGTCACACATCACAGAAACTGAGGAATAGATGTGCTCAATGTATAGCTGAGACAAGCTTACCATTCAACAGGTTGTTTTTCTAAGTGATCTGAAATTGACAAGCTTACTGACATTGTCATGAAATTTGCTGGGCCTCACCAGGAATAAGGGTAGGGGTAATGGCCCTTTTGGGATTCTTTCACCAAGGTGCTCCTGAGACATGACCCTATTGCTAGAACCAATTGTTTGACTATTATTGTTCAATACTTCATATGATCAAGAGACCAAATAACCAGACTTAACCAAATTGTATTGCCTAAAGACAAAACAGTGCACTCCAAAAGAGAGACATACATACCCTCCTTCCAGGATGCAGTTCTTATCTTGCAGCTTGCTCACCTTAAACAGAAGATGTGCTTAAAAAATACACCCCAAACCCACCTATATTTAAACTGTGGCTGTTTACAAGTGAAAAAGCTCTTTATACATCACCTAAGATCCAACCCACTAGTTCCTTAACTTGTTCTTCTGTACCTTTTTAATCCCAGTTTTGGAGACCACATGCCAAACCAAGGGGGTGAAGAGGCACAGCCTAACCAGTGCTAGGCCACACCATTCATGTAGCCTGGCTTTGATGGGCTTCCTATTTCCTATTGAGAATGCTAACTTCAGTTTTGCAAACTTTGGTGGGATATTTGATATTGGTGAGCAGAATTGTGGGACGAGCATAATACATTCAGTTAACTTCCCAACACTTCACATTTATATATTATAGGATTACTATGCCTATAATGCCTAATAATAAGGTATATACGACACCTAATATATATGTGTCAACTAACAGGTCTAATAAAAAAGTCACAACATCAAAATATTTTCGTTATTACATTTTTGTGCACATGTGGGGCTGAAATTATGGCTCTGATCTTTTTTACATCTGAAACCCACCAAGTTAATTTATTTACATCTTAATTATTAATTATTATTATTGTTGTTGTTATTATTTATTAAACTCTTCAATAAGTGTCCAGTCAATACTTTGGGCATCTTCAATAATCTTTTAAAAATACTTGTGTGAAGAAACAGATCTGTGCACTATCCCAGGAGCAAATAAAATAACCCAGCAGCAACAACACAATCAGAGCAAAAATTGAATAATGAAGGTGCCGATCTTGCTGTGTTGTTAAGTTTACACACTGGGAGTAGTTCCACTGACTTTATGTCAAGCATGTTGCTAAGACACTTCAGGGGCCTAAATAAATCCTCTCAGAAACAGCAGACACAGGGCGGATTCCTACCTGGTTCCATCTTGTGAACATAAAAAGTAAGGAAGAAAACATTAAAACCAGGGAGAAGGGAGCAGGCTCTGGAGCTGTGGCAGAATGAGAGTCTTCATCTTCATTGTAACTTGATCAAGAAAACAGGAAGGATGAAGGGGGGGGGGACCTCATCATAATGAGCATAACACTGATTAACACTAAATCATTAAAGTCAAACATTAAAGATGACACTTAAATAAAAACGGAATAATTATGTTGTTAAGTGAACTCTTGCATATTACAGAGAGCTCTCCATAATAAAACCACGTCTGTGAGCAGCAGAAGCTCTGTTAATGGGAGAAGCTATCCAGCTGACACAGTGCTGTGTACAACAGAGCTTTTGTCCGTGTAACTTACGACAGTCGGGGGGTTGGTCTATTCACACCCCATAGCAACATAAATTCTGCCGACTGCTCTTCTCTTTGAGAGAGGAGTATGATTTAGGATTGTAGTGACCATTTTCCGTTGTCTGTTAGGTGGCTCCCCAACCAGCATGCTGGGTCTTATGGATGGCATTGTAAGGCACGTGCCTCTCTCTGTTCATCATGCCGGGAGACTAGGTACCTAAGTCAGGCTTTGTGGGTTGCAGTGTTTTTCTTGTGATGTTCTAAGTACCTAAAAATTAAGTGCGGGTGATGCTCAGCATTGTAACACCTATGTCCCTTCATGGATCCCACCCCCAGTGATTTACATTAGAAGCTCACAGAAAGCAAAGACACAGACCTGGATGAAGGTGGGGTGTCTCCTTTTTCTCCGTTTAGATCCCATCTTTTAGCTCATGGCCACCCCAGGTGAAGGAGGGTTTTTTTTTCAATGCAATAGCAAGCACAAGGCAGTGATCTCGTTATAAGTCCCAGTGGAGATGAAGGCAAGTGACGCTTTCACCTCAGTGTAGCTACTCAAGGTGATTGTTAACCCTCCTAAACACCCCCCAACCCCCAGAATTCTTCTTGACCAGTTACGCTGAGGTGAAACCACCACTTGCCTTGTCTACATACAGATTGTACAATGAGAGAGAGAAATCTGCACCCTAGCGTAGACAAACCCCCAGAGACTGTCTCTTGGAGTAAGTCCCATCCCATGAACTCCCCTATGGACAACACATTACCATCTGCCCGTATTTCCCCGGACATGTCCGGCTTTTTCGTCTTTAAATAGCCATCTGGGAGGAATTGGTAATAAGGTTAAAAGGTCCGGGATTTCCCCACTTCCCCTCCTTTCCCCTCGCCGCCCCTTCCCCCCATGCAGAATGTGGCGCGGGTGATTGTGCGGCTGGGCCTGATTGAACCACTCCCGTTGGCCTCCAGCAGCCAGAGCCCCTCCTCTGCTCCCCTCTTTTGCTCCCCTCCTCTGGCTGCCTCTGCACTCTGTAGGGGAAGGGCTGTGTGCTCGGCAGCCTGTTTGGTTTGGCTCCACGCGGCATGGTGGTAAGGGGAGTCCCGGGGGGCAGTCAGGGAGCAGGGGGGGATAGATGGGTCGGGAGTTCTGGGGGGCTGTCAGGGGGCGGGGGTGGGGAGAGACATCATAGCAGTCAGGGGACAGGGAGCAGGGGGGGAGTTGGATGGGTTGGGAGTTCTGGGGGTCCTGTCAGGGGGCAGGGAGTAGTTGGATGGGGCTTGGGAGTCCTGGGGGTCTGTCTGGGGGTGGGGGTGTGGATAAGGGTTGGGGCAGTCAGGGGACAGGTAGGGAGTAGTATCCTGGGGGGGGGCAGTTAGGGTGGGAGGGTCTCAAGAGGGAGCAGTCAAGGGACAAGGAACAGGGAGGCTTAGGCAGGGGGTGGGGTTCTGGGGGGCAGTTAGGGGCAGGGTCCCAGGAGCGGGCAGTCAGGGGACAAGGAGCAGGCGGGGCTGGGAGTTCTGAGGGGGGCAGTCGGGGGGTGGGAAGTGGGAGGGAGTGGATGGGGGCATGGCAGGGGTAGGGAGGGGCTCTTCCCCCAGTCCTCTTTTTTGATTGTTGAAATATGGTAACCCTAACACTACAGCAATTGCTGATGGGCAGACGAAATATGAACAGCATAGTTCGTATGCTCTTGAGCCACCTCTGAATAAATTCAGCACCACTGGAAACAAAGAGGAGAGTCAGCACCATGTGTTCAGCCCCCTCTCCACAGAGCCCAGCTGAGGAATTCCTGATTGACATGGCTGCAGACAGCAGGAGACAGAGCACAGGCTGGACAGCAACATGTCACAGCAAAACCCCAGCTCTCATCAAAGCCACATGCTGGTGTATTCCCTGTTGAGGCCTGGGGGACACAACCAAGTAGGGAAGCAAATCCAGAGACTCTGCGCCTAACAACTGCAGCTGGGACATTCAAAAGGAACAAATCAGAATTGTCTTTCATGCTTTATTTACTGTAAATACCCGTCAGAGTGCAAAGGAGCTGAGAAGCAGCTTTAATACCCACAACAATGGAAAACAGACCCACCGGTTTTGGGAACAGCTATTTTTAATGACACTAAAATGGTAACAAAGTCAAGGAAGTAACAAGTGAAATTAATGAGTGACAGTCGCCCCTTCAGTGACGTTTTATAAATCTCTGTCCCTTTTCTTCTCCCTTCTCTGGCACACGGTTCATTTTTACTCACCATTTTTCTAGCCCTCATTTCCCATCCCAGTTTATTTCTCTGTCTTCCCCTCTCCTCTGATCCCTGTCACAGATCAGTCCCCTCATGTTCTCCATCATTCCCCGGAGTTTATCCCTTCCCCTCTCACTGCCTTTGCTCTTTCCCCTCTTCAGAGTGTTTTCCTGTCCTTGTTTTGATATTTAATTTTAACCCTTTCTCCAGAACTTTGTTTATTTTGTTTTACTTTATCTTTTTCTTGTGTTTTCTCTGGTTCAGCCCAGCCTGCACCCCTGCCCCACACACCCATGACTCTCGCAGTGTTACCAGCCCCAGAACTTAATAATCATGAGTTAGAGCCAACGATCATGAAATTGACCCCCCAAAAAAACATGAGGGCTCAAAACAATGTATAATGTATCTTGGTTTATCTTCTGATCTTTGAACTCTCCCATCCAGTGTTAACAGCTCTCCCACAGTTACAGGGGAAGGTGCCTTGGGCCCCTGCAGCAGGAGCTCTGAGATCCAATGAGATCCAATGACACAGATCTGTAGAAAACGCTCCCTGCTGCTGCAGAGCTTCCAGCTTCTCCCCAACCCCCCAAACCCTGATTGATTCATGCTGTGTCCCTGCCACCCCCACCTCTGCCTGTCCCCAGCCCGGCTGTTAGTTCTGCCCCCTGCCCAGCCCCCAAGTCTGCCCTTCAGGGCCTCTCTGCCCCTCCTGCAGCTACAGGGTTTCTTCACCCTCCCTCTCCTATCCCTGGGGATGCAGGGAGGGGAAGGAGCTTCCAGGGGTCACAGAGATGAGGCGCCAGAGGCTGGATAGATAAGAGTCCTCCAGAGTCATAGAGACTGGGGTGTGTGAGGGTAAAGATGCTAATTTCAGGGTCCCCAGTATCACGGACACAGTCTGAGCTGGGGTCCCAAGACCCAGAACCAGGGTCGGATTCTCTTCCAAGGGACGGAGCCCGGTGGGAAAGTGCAGATCTGGGTGTCATCACCAGCATTGATAAATGTCACCTGGCCCCGCTCACAGTCCAGACAAACTCGGATCCTGTTGGGGGCCCGGCTCAGGGGCAGGAGGGTCACAGGGTTGGTGAGAGCCCGGAACTGACCCCACCACCACTCCACAGCCCAGATCCCCTCCTCTGGGCTACGGTTGATCCATCCTTTCCTCCCCACAGACTCTTTGGCCACCCCCACAGCCCAAAATGTCGCATTCCCCACCTCCACCTCCCAGCCATGTCTCCCTGAGGTGAATCCCTCAGAGCCCAGCACACAGAACATAGTGTCAAATCTCTCAGGGTTGTTGGACTGATGCTGCCACATGTCTCCCCATCTCACACTTTTCCGATCCTCAGAGAGGACGAGGTGGGGATGAGCTGTGCCTGGATCCAGAGTCACATTCACTGGGGAGAGAGAGAATGAGAGCTTAAGGGTCAGCACTCAGCCCTAGGGGAGGGTTTGATGGTGTCAATGACAGGATCTGCCCCAGCTGCAGAGTGATTCAGGGAATCTCCTTCGTCCGGGATTAACCTCTCAATGCTGAGATCTCAGCACAGGACTGGGGAGAGTCACTCCCCTGGCAGAGACTGTCTGCGACAGGTGAAAGTATTGGCTGGGCCAGGCCTGAGACACAGAATCTTTCCCCTCTTGCCCTCACCTCTCCCCAGGGAGGGGACTAGAGACGCTGGGAGCCCCAACAGATGGTACAACTCAGTGATCATTGGCAGAGCTCCCTACCTCCTCCCCACCTTAAATCTCACTGTGTCCCAGCTGCGCCTGCTGTGCTGAAGTTTGCTATGGAGCCTCCCCACTGCACCCTGCCTGCTCTGAAATGTCACAGCTCAGACAGTAACAGGCCACATGGTACCAGGATTGAACCTGCCCAGAATTTCACTGCTCAGCAGCAGTCACAGCACAAAAGTACATTGGGGCAAGGAGTGAGGGGTTAACACAAGAGAAGGGCGTTCATGATGGAATGAGGCAGAAGCTATAAGTGTGGGGGGAGCAGGGGCAGATTAGGATTTTGTGGGGCCTTGGGCCAGAGCAAGTGGGGACCCCTCCCTATGCCTTCTGCCTGCAGTCCCCCCACCCCCTCATGCTTCTGCTGGGGAAATGGGGTCAAGGCAGAGGGGTTTGCCCCGCTCCACCCACCTGGCACTCCAACTGGCAAGTGGGGCAAGCCCCCGTGCCCCAACCCTGTTCCGCAGCTTGTGTGCCAGGTGGGTGGAGTGGGGAAAGCCCGTGAAGCCCCCAAGCCCTGACCCCACTCTCTGGCAGGAGCACCAGGCAGGCAGAGTGGGTCGGGGCACAGGGGCACCCATTTTTCATGTGCTCCCCAATTGGACAGGGCCTCTGGGCACAGGCCCCTTTGTCCCAGTGGCTAATCCATTACTAGGGGGATGTGTAGACTAGGGGGCTGGTGGAAAGAGGGTCATGCTAGTGATGAGGAAGCTAAAGTGATGTCCTGTTTATCAGAGACAGGACAATGCTGGGATCATGGTCAGGGATGGCTCCAGTTTTTTTGCTGCTCCAAGCAAAAAAAAAAAAAAATAATGGCGGAGTGCCACCCCTTGAAAAGTGCCCCCCCACAAAGACCTGGAATGCCACCCCTTGAAAAGGGCTGCCCCAAGCACATGCGTGGAATGCTAGTGCCTAGAGCAAGCCTTGATCATGGTGGATGGAGAGAGGAGAAAAGAGACAAGCTCACAGCTCTGATCACAGGAGCTCCCCAAATGTGTATAATGGAGCCAGAAGAGACTCTGTCTGTGATCAAGGCTCTGTTCCTCTGCTGGAGACTGGAGCAAGGATCGCACACAGACACAGTCCCTGCTCATCCCATCAGCAGGGGTCATTGCAGAGGTCCTGGCTTTCTTCAGAGGGGAAAAGATGAAGGAAGAAACAGAAAGGAATTGGAGATCGGCCATCAGCGCAGGGAGATAAAACAAACTCCTCCTGGAGAAATGGCTGTGGAGGTGCATGTCCCACGGCAGGGCCGGCTCAGGCACCAGCAAACCAAGCATGTGCTTGGGCAGCACATTTTCAGGGGCGGCATTCCAGCCAACCTTTTTTTTTTTCCTGGCACCGCAACAGCCTAGAGCCAGCTCTGGCAGCAGCAGCGGGGGGCGCCCTGGGGCCACTGCAGTTCATGTCAGGGAGCAGCGCTTGCACCTTATAGCTGGGAGGGCTCCGAGCGCGGGACACTTGGGCTGGGGGCTGCCCCGCGGGGCGCAAGGAGCCACCTGCAGGTGCTGCAAGGCGGTCGCCCCCCCGTGCCACAGCTGGGGCTGGGCGAAGAAGCCTGAGCGGCCCAGGGACTGCTGCAGGGTAGCCAGGAGCAGCAGCAGCAACGGGGCCATAGTAGGGACTGGTGCCTGAGTGCTGCTATGCGGGGCCTGCGTCCCGCTCTCTGGGGCTCTGCTCCCTCTGGGGCTACCCTGCCCCGGCTCCTCAGCCCTCTCCTGGGTGATCCCCCAGCTCTGCCCTCCTGGGTCCTGGCCAGTCCTGGAGGCAGGAACCCTGGCTGGAGGGACCCTGAGCTGAGGCGTAGCCCAGGAGCCCCGTTGCTTACCCTAACCCTGCCAGGCCAGACCGGCTGGAGGCGAGAGGGGAGTGGGCAGAGTCAGCACTGGTGGGGGGAAGCCCAGCGCTGGGGTGGCAGGGAGGTGCGGGGGGAGCCCAGGGCTGGAGGGGGCGGGCAGCCAAAAATGTTTTGCTTGGGGTGGCAAAAAACCTAGATCAAGCCCTGTCCACTGGATCTGTACAATGAGTGGAAGCTGCTGTCACAGATCTCTGCAGGGTGCAGTGCCCGTGCGGGCGGTGGAGGGGCAGGAAGAGTAGATGCAATATGCTATAGATTCATTATGGTGTGGTAGGACATAGGCACAAACCCCTTCTCATCTTGTGATGCGCCATGAAATGCAGGGTGCTGGGTAGGTCTGCCCTGAACTATCACATCCACTCCCACATTCAAGGAAAAAGAGGCACATTGCCTCATAGGGACTGATATTTGGACATTGATAAAATATGATCTTTAATTACCTTCTTCTATAGGTGCCACAGATCTTCTCCACCCTAAAAACAACCACATAATTAGACATGAGAGCAGATCTGAACAAGTATTGCATGAGTCAATATTGTACAAACTAATACAATGAGGGGAAAAGAATGTTGTAAGTTCATCAGAACCTCCACTGGGTTGCATGTGTGTCTCTTTCCCAGGGTGGATCTTCACTGCAGAGTTAGTCCGGATCTTACCTGGCTGTTGCCCCAACCTGTTTATTGCACAAGCACAAAAACTCTGACTCAAGTTTGGTGGTGCTTTACATCCAGGCTGGCTGGGAAGATTTTGAGTATAGGCTGTAGCCCAGGTACCACTTTCATTCAGGTTGGTTATCTGGCCACTTTGCAATGTGGAAAGAGGTTAATCATCTCAGGGGCTGATAGTCCTCCACTGCCTTCCCACAATTCCTCCTGGGCCATATTTTCTTGGCCACTACCTACTTTACTACTGTATTGCTTATCAATTTTTCAAATTAGCTTTGGGTGTAAAATTCATCCAGTTTAACCTTTTTCCACATTTTATAAAGTTACATTACAAAACAACCCACCCCCCAAATAAAATAAGAATCAGAATAATAAAAAGCAAACAAGGTTTCCTATTGCAACAATTTTAAAAATTAAATTTAAAAGCAAACAACTCCACCACAATTAAACAAGCTCCCGCATAAGACTCCAAAATGGTATGAAAAGTTTCTTGTCAGAGGAAGGATAATGACACTTACTTATTTCGTTATCTCGTTTGTCTAAAAATTAAAGAGAAACAAATATACATTTTGTTAGACATTTCCCTTTTCTTATGTTTTATTTCTGTTTATTGTCAATATGACAGTGGAGGCTGAGAGAAATCAACCTCCTCTTGAGGACATCAGACAAGAGGATCCAGTGGTACCTTCTGATCTTAAACTCTGTGACTCCATGACTCTATTGCTTATCAGTATTTCAAATGAGCTTTTGGTGGGAAATCTCTTCAGTTTAGCACTTCCCCACATTTTACAGAATTACACTAAACCCTCCAAAAAAGAATAGTAATAAACAGGAAGAAAACAAACAAAAAGAGGTTTCATATTGCAACAACATTGCAATAGTTAATTTTAAAAGCGAACAACCCCACAACAATTATGAGGATCCCATTAGGTACAAAATATTTCCTGTCAGAGGAAGGATAATGGCACTTACCAATTTCTGTATGGAGTTTGCCTAAAAATTAAACAGAAATACAAATATTGTTTGTTCAGAGTTTCCCTTTTCTTATGTTTTATTTCTCTTTATCATCACTACAACAGTTAAGATGAAGAGATTAGTTTTATTCAATCACCTATTAAGAAGGTCAGACTAGACCAGTGGTGTCAAAACATTTCCTGTTGCCCCCCACCAAACATTTCCAGTAATGGAATCTGTGTGTCCCCCACCCCCCATTACTGCAGAGTTGGCGCAGCAGAGGAGCTTGGGCTGAAAGCGAAGCTGGACAAAGAACTGGGGATAAAGAAGAGCTAGGAATAGAAGCGGAGCTGACCTGGGGGCAGAGAGGGAATGAGAGCAGAGCTGGGTTGCGGGTGGAGCAAAGGACAGAGTGGAGCTGCTGCTGGGACTGGAGCTGGTGTGGGAGCAGAATGGGACTGGGTGGTGCTCCCTCCCTTCCCTGCATAGGGGCTGGCCAGGGCCCTGCTGCGCACACACCCTTGAACATACCTCCATATACTCCTAGGGGACCCTCCCCACTGTTTGGGGACCACTGGACTAGAGGATCTGGTCATCCCTTCTGGTCGTAAACTCTGTGACTCTATGATTCTATTGATCATTAATGTACATGACAGCGAAGGCTGAGAGAAATCAATCTCCTCTTGAGGACGTCAGAGAAAAGGATCCAGGAGTCCCTTCTGGACTTTAAGTCTGTAATTCTATTGCTTATTGGTTTTTCAAATTAAATTTTGGGGTGAAATCGATCCAATTTAGTGTTTCCCACATTTTATGAAGTTACACTAAACCCCCAATCAAAAAGCAACAGTAACAAAAAGCAAGCACACAAACAAAAAGCAGATTAAATATTGCAACAGAACTCTGAAAGTTAAATTTAAAAGCAAACAACTCCACAACAATTAAAAAAACTCCCACATCAGGATCCAATTTGGTACAAAAAAGAAATTTTGTCTGAGAAAGGATAATGACACTTACCAATTTCTATGTCTCGTTTGCCTAAAAATCAAATAGAAATATATACATTGTTTGTTGTTTCCCTTTTCTTGTGTTTTATTTCTCATTATCATCAATACAACAAGGCTTAGAAACTATTTCCATTCAGTTTCTTCTTAACGAGATCAGACGAGATGTTCTGGTCATCCCTTCTGGCTGTAAACTCTGTGATTCTATTCGAATCATAGAATCATAGGAGAGAAAGTCTAATCCTCTGCACTTGTGGCAGGACTAAGTATTATCGAGACCACTCCTGACAGGTGTTTGTCTAACCTGCTCTGTAAAATCTCCAATGATGGAGATTCTACATCCTCCCTGGGCAATTTATTCCATTGCTCCACTACCCTGCCTGTTAGGAAGTTTTTCCTAACGGCCAACCTAAACGTCCCTTGTTGCAATTTAAGCCCATTGCTTCTTGTCCTAACCTCAGAGGTTAATGAGAACAATTTTTCTCTCTCCTCCTTGTAACAACCTTTCATATACTTGAAAACTGTTATCATGTCCCCCCTCAGCCTTCTCGTCTCCAGACTAAACAAACCCAATTACTCTATTGCTTACCAATTAATCAAATAAGCTTTTTGTGTGAAATTTATCCAGGTTAGTTTTTCCTCACATTTGATAAAGTTATATCCCCCTCCCCATGAGAATAATCATCAAAAAATATGCAAACAAACAAAAATGTGTTTAATAAATAAATAAAAAGGGTACATTTAAAAGCAAACAACTCCACAACAATTAAACAATCTGCCTGTGATTGAATACACCAGTTTAAAACCATGCCCTTTGGACTTCATGGGGACACTGCCACTTTCCAGCTGCTGTGTCTGCATAGGTCCAACACGGCCACCTCCAATGACAATATCATCTACAGTGAGAACTGGGCCAAATATATGAAGCACCTTACTGTGGTATTTTGGGTTCTCAAGGAGGGAAGTTTGATGGCCAACCCAATCAAGTGTCAGCTGGCCACCCAAGAAGTCACGTATCTAGGGTACGCTGTGGTGGGTGGGAGAGGGAAGCTGTGACGTTTGGTGGAAAAGTCCGAGCCCTAGTGGCCTGCGAGATACTACTAACGTTTCATCCCAAACTCCATTACCATGGCTGCCTCTTTGACCGATCTGGTTAAGGGCACTGCACCCAAAAGGATCCACTGAACCAAAAGCTGTGACAAGGCATTTTGGGCACTACAAGACCTGTTGACCCACAAGCCAGTAATAACCACCCCCCTGCCCCCAGCCCTGCAGATCATGCTCCAACTGGAGAAAGGGCTGAAAAGGGAGCAACCCAGCTCAGAAGAGGGAGGCACAGGAGGAGGACAGACCTACCCTGAAGGTTACTGACAAGGGCACTGGAGTAGCCTCCCTGAGGGACTGACTGCTCGCTTAGGCCTGGTTGGGGCTGATGGTTTGATGCCTTTTCTTTTTCTTTTCACATTATCTTGGACTTGAAGCTGGAGAAGCCCAGCAGCCGGTAGGAAGTGACCCAGGGAGGGTTATTTGGAGGATACCTTTGGGGGCCAGACACTGTTGACATTCCTAGGGCACTGGATCAGAGCAAAGTGTAGTGGGTGGACCCGGGTTCCCCTATCACTGCCTACCTCACTGCACCTCTGATTAAAAAAGGGCCAGAACTGCAAGACCTGCCCAACAGGAGGCAGCATTAAGTGTGGTAACCACTAGGCCACCTAATCCACCGATGCATAGATGCCAACTCTGTGGGTGCTCCAGGGCTCAAGCACTCATGGGAAAAACAATAGGGGGTGCTCAGTGCTCACCAGCTGGCTACCGATCAGCTATTTGGAGATGGACCCGGGGCTGGCTCAGCACCCAGGGACTGTGGCACCACCTGTACTTCACCCCTTCCTTCCTCTGCTCCACCTCTTCCTCCGAAGCCCCTGCCACTCGCTCCTCTCTGCCTCCTAAGAAGGTGAGAAGCACTTGGGGGAAGGGGTGGAGAGGAGTGAGGATCTGGCATGTTTATTATGAGCTTTCCTTCCCTTATGTGTTGTTTCTCTTTATCATCAAAGTTAAAGCCGGGTGATTATTTCTATTCAATTTTCTCTTTTCTATTGCTTCCCCACCAGCCCAAATAAGATATTGGCATGAATTTTGTCTAATTTAGATTTAACCCAAATTTTATTAATCTAGATTATCACACCCTGTCCTTGGGCATATCCCCATCCCAGTCAGGAAAAGACGAAAACTTCTCTGGGCTCAACTGGCATTAAACAGGCATCCTGCGGGGCCTACTCCACTTGGAGGAAATGATCTTGAAAGGGAGAGTTTTTCACGGGAAGGGGGGGGCAGGCTGCTAGAACTCAGAGGTAGCTGATTCTTACAGCAGAGCCACTGGAAGACAACTTGTGAACCTCTGTCACTCACAAGGGTCCTTCAGACCAGGTACAAGCTGACTGCAGCAGGGAGCGATTGAAGATAAACTCTGTCTGGGATCTAGCTATACTGAAACTTCTGTCACAAATCCATTTGATCGGTGCTCCACCCCCAGCTTTTCAACAGTTTCAAGACTCTTCAGTCTGCCAGACACCCAGGAGGAAGAGAGAAATGCCTAGGGAAAGCCATTTTCCTAGGTGTTTGGGGCGGCCACTCCAGAGATGGTTGGCAGGTCCAGCTATTTGGAGGCAATTCGGAGGAGAGTCCCTCACTCCCGGTTGGAGCGAAGGACCTCCCGCTGAATTGCTGCAGATCACTTGGAGCCGGCCCTGGGCTTCACCACCTCCTTAGACTGGATCTCTCGGCCTTCAGCACTCCTGCTTTGCACTGTGAGCTCTGTTCAGTGAGTCCAGCTGAGATATTCCTGGTAGATACTTTCACACTCTTCAGGGATGAACGCACCTTACCAAGTGTTTGCAGTGGTAGTCAAAGAACATTGTCAAAACACTCGGGTATATTAGTCAACCGGACACAGCGTAAGAAGGTTATCATACAGAAATGAAAGTTAAAGCATAGACCATTCTGGTCATCCCAGAGCCCAGATTCTGTAGTGAACCCCACTGTTCAAGCTCTGTCTGTTTCTCCCTCTGACATCCTTGTTCAGACTCCAGGTTAGAGCCCTGACTCCTTCCAGCAGCCAACTCCTATCTCCCACTTCACACCTCTCCAGTCCTTTGTTCTTGAGCTGGGGAATGTTGCTCAGCTTCCCTGCTTAGATGTGAGGGAATCCATCTCTCTCTGGGTTGTTGGTTGCTAGGTGTTAATATCCAGTGACTGGATTTGCCACTGTCTTCTCAGATGTTCCATTGATATGGAGACTAAGACCCATAACACCAGTACTGATGTTTCTTGGCCCAAGAGCAAACAGTCCTTTTCTCGTCACTGGGTTACAATGTTATATATAGAGGAAACTGAGGCATACATAGAATTTATAAAAATATTGCAGAAAATTCTCTCTTCATCACACCTTCATTGACAAGCCAGACATCTATAGATTCTTCTGAAAGACTCTGAGACTGAGGGCTGGTCTGCCCTGAAAACTTACACCCTCAGACATGTAGCTATGCCAATGTCACCCCCTAACTGGAAGGATTTTTAAAGGGAGAGGGTTCTCTGGAAACGTTCAGTCAGGCCCTAAAATGGTCCCGCCTATTACACACAAACCAACCCTCTCCAGGCCAACATACACAACGAAATAAAAATAAATCAAAGAAACCAACAAGTCTATATACAATTTTGTGACTAGTCAAAATTTGTATTTGTGGAAAAAGGGAAATTGAAACTTACCAACTTCTTCTGTAAGTTTCCCTTAAAAATACAAAAATAAATATAAATTATTTCCCACTCCCTACTTCACGAAACAGTGTTAAAAGTCTACATCCTATAGGTACAAAATTCACTAGGAGCATGGAGGGACAAGTCTAATTTGTTTGGAAATTGGGCAGACATTCTTTATGGACAAAGTAAACCCAGAGCATGGACAGCTGTGTCTGAGTTATGTGACAGTTGATATTTTTTTCCCCCTAACTGAAGAAGAAGTGTGTTCATTTACTGATTTACCACAGAAGCATTTCTATTGGGCCTAGCACTGTAATATCGAGGTGCACGACACTTTGTTAGCAAAAAAGATCTTTGATGTACAAATATGAGAGGGTAGGCTCCGCAGAACCTTGTCTCAAGCAGGACAGAGACAGACAGTGATAAGCCCCTGAGAACTGGGAAGAAGGGGAGATGGAGGACTGAGCAGAATATAGATGTATCTGCTATGATCTGATTCTTTGGTTCAGTTCTATAGCCTAAGACTCTCCTCCCTCTTATTTTCCCACCCCCAACTCTGCCATCATCCTCTATTAATACCCCTACCTCCCATCACACACACACTCTGCCCCTACCCTCTATTAATAAAGTCACATGCATTCTTCTTCTTTATTTAGGACAAGATCAGCAGATCACATGTTCTTCTAGTATAAAATTCCAAAATTCCTCTTATTTATTAGAATAAAACCTTTATACACAGTATATTTCTCCCTCTCATATTTACCTTTCATTTTAAAGAGATAAACAGTGAGGCCAATGAAACCAAACAAAATCACCAGGATCACACTGAGAGCCACCATCCAGGAATTCACCCTTGGGAAAAATGGATCTGAAAAAAAAACCACACCCAGAGATTGCCTTTGTTTGGAAGCAGGGATGAAAATCAGATGTTTTTATTCCATACAAATACATAAATAGTACCCAGCAGGATTTCTGTGAGATAAGAGTGAAAGAATGGTCATGTCTACACTACACAAAATACCAGAAAATGAATTTTAAAATGGCTCCATTCAACACAGATCTTACACTGATTTATCCCGGAAAAAATAGACTTGATTTGATCCATTGCTATTCAGAGAGCCATAGAATTCAGGGGTAAATTCTCTGCTCATAAAACCACACTGACTTCAACAGGATTACACCAGCAAAGAATGAAATCCTTAGTGTTCAGCAACATTCAGAAATTGTCAGATTAATTAGAATATTTTTGAAAAAATCCACTATTACCCTCCCATATTTGAAGGAATCACAATCACAATTTCTCCAAACAATTCTGTAGCCAATGAATTACTCTTCATTTACTGTTCTTGTGTTCACAGTGATTCAGACATCCACCCAGGATGGAATTTTTGAAATGTACCTAAAGCTTTCTCTGCCCAGGGTTTGTGCTCTGATATAATCAAACTGGGGCAACCCTCTTATGTGGCCATTCTTAAATTGGTTGAAGAGTTGACCATTGGTTGAAGGGTTGCACCAATTTGAATAAATTGATGCACAAAACCTTAAATCATAAATCAGCTTAATAGTGCCCTACCTCCATTTAGCTGAAGTTGGTAAGGAATTGACTGGAGCTAAAACTATACAGGGCACTCTGAAACTTATATGAGTGTTCACCCAAGCAAGTATCATCAATTAATTAAATAGTTAATTAGTGCAACTTTTGTGTGTAGACAAGGGTAAAATGAGTCCCTTTGTGGATCCAGACCAAAGTGACTTAAGGAGCGCAAGTCCCATTGAATATCAGTAGAAAGAACATCACTTGACTGAGGTGACATTTCATACAAGTAATGAATAATGAGTTAAATTTACCACATTAAAAAAAAATTATTAAGCTGAAGTTAAAGTTGCAGGAACATACTCTGTCAGTGGATTGAGTGAAAGTTTCTTCTCAAAAGGTTGGAAGTTTGTGTCTGTATGTGCATGCTGGAGTATCAGGAAAGTCAAACTTAACATTAAATGTACATGAAACCCAAAACTTTGATAGACTGAATACTCACAATGAAGGGAACCAAATTGCCTAAGCTGTGACCCTGTAAAGATACCAGCCTCCCATCTTCTGTGTTTGTATGTGGATTATGAAATATCCACCACAGACATTTCAGTTCTTGTTTTCCTATATTTTGTTTTGTTTCTAGTGGTGGTGAGATCAACGTGGGATTTGGATGGTAACTGACCTGCTATGTACACTGCTGATTCCTTTTCTTGATTGAGAATGGCATTCCTGAAGCAACAGGACAAGTTTTGGTTTGACTGTTCTGTTATAATGATTGCAGTTTCTGTTTCAAACAGGTTGTTATCCACTCTGGATGTTGTTTCATAGAGTGATGGTAAATGTCGTCCATTGAGATCTTTCCACAGCACCACAGGCTCTGGGTACCAACCAGCTGATCGACAAACCACTCGGATCCCTCCATCCTGGTGACCCTCAACAGAGATGAGAGGAGCAGAGCCCAGACCTAAGGGGAAAATACGTGAAGGTGTCAATTCCATTAATTAATTTATAAAGCAGAAGGGATGAGGAACAGTTTTTGGAACCCTTACTCACACTAGAAATCACTAATTCATGCAGGTAGTCAGTAGAACAGATAAATGAATACTGGAATGGTTGAAATCCCAATATTAATGGACACAAGAAACATAAACAAATATTTAAAATAAGTTCACTGAGTAAGTGGGAGATATTGTTGTCTCAACACAGAAGCAACTGAGTGCTGAGCACCTTTGGAGATATGACAACGTAGATACCTGAATAGGATCTGAAATTTTGAAAATCTGATAATTAGTGCATTGGATAGATATATTTATTATTTAAAAAGTCTAAGTGGCTTCATGGTTGCATTGTCAAAGCAGCAGGGGAGAAATGCTAGGCTTTGTCTAAGAGTGGTAAATACATAATTAGTAGTATGATTATGGTATGATTATGATATAATTACGTTGCATCTTATACAAGATGCGTCATGTAAGATGTCAATGGAAAAGGTATAATTTGCTGAGTATGGTTATCCTATTTGTATGCATGTATCATTTTTGTATCTGGAGTTATGAATATTGACTATGCATCTGCATTTCAAATGTGCTTGTCCTGGATAACATCCACAACTAGCCTTTCAGGTACAACAGTGAAGAAGCTAGACAGTGCTAATGGCCAATCAGCAAAACAATAGGGCATGGAAAAGTCCTGTTCTCACCGGGGGATACTTCAAACAACCTATGGATAATGGCTGCCATGACTCATCAAGCATGCAGGGGTATGTGACTAGATCACATGATACTGAACTCCATTTTGGTACCTGTATTTTTCCACAAATTGGGCTGGGAACCTGGCTTGGAACAAAGGGTTCCTGCCATATGGAAGAAACTATAAAAGGGGGAAGTGACATCACCAACAGGCCACACTTTCCCTGCAACCCAACATCTGGATATAGCTCTGGAAGAACACAGACTTTGAATTGGGGAAGTGCTGTCAGGAAAGAAGGACCTTCTGCCTGTGTGTGAAACATCTACAAACTGCTTGTACTATCTAACAGGGTGAGACACTGTTTGAGTCAAATCCTGTGTAGTATATTAGGCTTAGATTGTGGTTTTGTTTATTTGCTAAGTAATCTACATTGATCTGTTTGTTATCACTTAAAATCACTTAAAATCTATCTTTCTGTTCTTAATCTATTTTATATTTTTACCTAAAACAGTGTGATTTGAGTGAAGGGTTTGGGAAAAATCTCAGTTCAGTTAACAAAAGTTTTGTGCATATTCCTCTCCACATTGAGGGAGTGGCGAACTGTGTAATTGTAATAATCTTTACTGGTCAGACTTTTGACCAGGGTAGGACGGTACAGCTCCAGGGTCCTAGGCTAGAAAGCTGGGGGTGTTTTGGCTGAAGCCTCGCTATTGCTGGTTCATGAGTGCCTGGCTAGATGCATTCATGCACACAGCTGAGTGTGGTCCCTGCCTGTGGATGTTGGTGTGAGTGCAAGTGTGGAGGGCTCTGCAGCTTGTCACAATGTCACAGTGCAAGAGGGAACCCAGATTGGTGAGACAGAAGGCCTAGCTGTACCCCAGTTCCAGGTGGCACCCCAGGGGGAATCCATCACACCCACCACCACCATCACCATTATATAGTCTCAGCAAATAAAAACACTGCATTTGATATTAACTACACCCTGAAGCAACAACCAACAGTGAACTGATGAGAAGGCCATAAATTTCTGGCATTCCCACCTCAGCCACACATCCTAGAAATGACTGCAGAGCAACTGGAAGGCCATATGTGTCCAGAAGTCCTTTCCCTCTTAACTAAAGACCACTTTGGGGTCAATTAAGATTGGGCAAGACAGTGCCTTGGACATCCTGAAAATGTGTTTAATAACATGTTGGGAAAGTTTCCAGCATATTTTCTCTAGTATGAAAGTGGCTGTTTGCTGAAAGTTAGACACAGTGTGTTATTGTAAAATATTGCTCAAGCAGGGAGTCATGGTTGTTGTAATAGGAAAGAACGAAGCCTGCAAACCGCACAAAGCTAAAACTGTCACAAGCTACTGACCTGCTACTCGCAGTTCCAATACTGTTTCTTCATAAAAAGTATCTTCTTGAACAAAGCAGTGGTATTGTCCTTCATCGGAGAGTCTGATATTGGGGATCCTCAAGGGAACATTTCCATCTGTGAGTCCGGCTTTCAAAAGCTCTGTCCTTCTCCAATACTCTGGCATCTGCCCATCATACTGATCCTTCCCACCACGATACAGGTGCACAAAGGATGCAAACTCAGATCGGAACCATCTCACCTCCATGTTTGCAGCGCTCATTTGGGGGGACAAGAGACAGGGTAACACAGCTTCCTGACCCAGGACAGCAGTGACAGGATCACGGGGTCCAATCACTGTGAACTTTGCTGGAAAAGGCACCAGGACAACAACAACAAATAGTAGCTCAGAGGAAAGAGGGAATTTGATATGAAGGACGCATCCAACAGCTTCCATTTCACACAAACTTTCCAAAAAGTTCAGCCAGAGGCAGACACTCGACATGGAACATTTCAGCCTGAATGTTTAAGAGAGAGCAGTGCTCATGGGCAGCAGGACTGGGGCTCTGTGATAAGAGCACTCAGCCTCGGCGTATGGCACAGGCACACAGCACTGAGATGGGGTGTGGAGACAAGTTTGGCAGATGGCCAGGCACAGCGCATGGGACAGAGTGGGGAGCTGAGAATCAGTAAGTTCAGTGCATGGCACAGGCACACAGTGCTGACATGGGATGGGAAGCTGATGATGGGTGTATTCAGTCCATGTCACAATCACACATCAGAGAAACTGAGGCAGAGAGCTGGGAATGGACATGCTCAGTGTATAGTTGAGACAAACTTACTGTTCAACAGCCCATTTTTGTAAGTTTTCTCAAACTGACACGCTTACTGACATTGTCTTGAAATTTGCTAGGCCTCAGCAGGAATAGGGGTAGGGTTGACCAGCCATATTTGGTGTTCTTTCACCAAGGTGTTCCTGAGACATGGCCATATTGCTCGAGTCAGTTGTTGGACTATTATGGTTCAATACTTCACATGCTCAAGAGACCAAATAACCAAACTTAGCGAAAATTATTGCCTAAAGATAAAACAGTGCGCTACAAAAAGGAGACATCCGTACCCTCCTCCTGCAAAGCAATTTTTATCTTGCAGGGTGCTCACCTTACACACTTGGTGTGCTTGAAAAATACACCCTAAACCCACTTATACTTTTAGCATGGGTGTCTACAAGTGAAAAAGCACTTTATACATCACCTAAGATCCAACCCACCAGTTTCTTAACTTGTTGTTCGGTAGCTCCATTAACCCTTTTTTGGATACCACATTCCAAACCAGGTGGGTGTAAAGGTACATCACAACCAGTGCTAGGACACATCTTTCATGGCTTTGATAGGCTTCCTATTTTCTGTTGTGAACACCAGCTTCAGATTTGTAAAGTGTTGTGGGATATTAGATATTGGTGAACAGAATTATGGGAAGAGCATAATACAGTCAGTTAACTTAACTTCCAAACACTCCCTCTCTCTCTCTAATGTATATTAAATTATGTGCATGGTATATTATACTGTGCACATAATGCCTCATAATATGGTGTATCCTATACCTATTATATATGTGTTAGCAAACAGGCCCAATTAAAAAGTCACATGACATCAATATATTCTGGTTCTTCTTATGTTTTTGTGCACATGTGAGTCTCAAACTATGGCTCTGATCTTTTTTACATCTGAAACCCACTAAGTCATTTGATTTTATTATTTATTATTATTATTAAACTCTTCAGTAAGTGTCCACCCAATGCTCTGGACATCTTTTAAAAATACTCATGGAAAGAAACTGATCTGTGCATGATCCAAGGAGCAAATAAAATAACCCAGCAGCAACACAATCAGAGCACAGCACAACAAATCAGAGCAAACAATGAATAATGAAGGTGCTGATCTTGCTGTGTGGTTAAGTTTACAAACTGTGAGTAGTTACATTGACTTTATGTCAAGTATGTTGTTAAGAGACTTCAGGGGCCTAAATAAATCCTCTAAGAAACAGCAGACACAGGGCGGATTCCTACCTGGTTCCGTCTTGTGAACGTAACAAGTAAAGAAGAAAACAATAAAACCAGGGAGAGGGGAGCTGGCTCTGGAGCTGTGGAAGGATGAGAGAATCTTCATCTTCATAGTAACTTGATCTAGACAACAGGAAGGAGGAGGAAAAAACCTCATCATCATGACCATAACACTGACTAACATTAAATCATTACAATCAAACATTAAAGAGGACACAGTAAATCAGAAAAGAACAAATACATTGTTAAATGAACTCTTTCATATTATGGAGTTAGAACAGCCATTCAATTACAGTTGAAAATGTGTTTCCTTTAGGACTCTGATTTTGTCCCATCCCTACAAAATCCACATTAAAAAAAAGTCAGATCAGTATAAAAGTTTGTAGTAATTCCATCAATGGAGAAAAAAGTTGTAAGGAATGAGAAACAACGTGTGTGTGTGTGAGAGAGAGAAAGATTTTTCTTTTTTTTTTACCCAGTTTTTTTCTTTCAACAGAGGCAAAATGATTCAGTCCCATAAACAAAGTTATTCAGCAACAGGGACCATAGAGAAAGACACTTCCCATGAACTTGGATTTGCAAGAGTTTGTAACTTACTTTATGAAACAGAAATATGCAATGAATTAATTCATAACAAGTCTCCCTTTGAACGCATTGAGAGTAGGATCAGGTCCATTTTTCTTGAATAAAGTATAAGAGCAAAGAAATAAATCCTTAAATCAAATAGCCAGAATAGTCTAGAGTTATATTACAATGAAAGGAGAGGGGAAAAGAGCTCATAGATCATTTTGAATATATAGTTCAAAAGCAAAGTTTGTATTCAGAGTAATACACATTTATCCTGGGATTATTGGCTCATTTTGCAGTTAATAATTCACACAGGGAATAAATGTCTGCTAGGAGATATCAGAGAGCAAGGGAGATGTTTAAGTGACAGAAGCTCACTTACCTGATACATCCTGGAAATAAGCTTTGGAACAGTTTTGAGCTCTCTCTGGTGTTCCCAGGTTTTCTAAAATCCTCATTCATTCTCCTCTGGTTAGTTTACATTGTCAGTGACTCTTTCAGTGATGAGACTGAAAAATTAATTCTTACTAAAATATTACAGAGACAAAGAGCTGAATCCTGGTCTTTCCTTCTGTATTTCTGTGAAAATGGTGTTTATTTTTTGTTGGACTCTGAAGTGAAATGTGTCTCTCTCGATGCCTTCACCAAACTGGAAAGAGAAAGTAGAAAAGGAACTGGAAAGCTACGATGATTTCAGTCCATATCATACCCTGATTATCATTTGGAGATAAGGATCCTCTCCCAAAGAAGTCCTCCTATCATGGCAGTGTTGGTGGCAGTAGAGTCAGACATCCAAGTGTCCCAGTCTGGCTGAAGGCAATGAGAATTCTGAAGAGGCTTGGCTTCCTGCTTCTCGAGAACTGCTCAAGACTGTTATAATAACTATTATATTTTTCATCTCATGCTCCAAATGGAAACTCACCTTTTAAGTACTTAAGCAGCAAGCAAACTTTGTACTGCTACACTGGAGGTTCTGGTGAAGCCAGTGTCTTTATCGCTGTAAGGTTGAAGGTTAAAGCCCAACCCATCTCTGCTCTCAGATAGAAGTCAAACAGGGATCAAACTGCATTAGTTGATTCTAGGTTCTGTTTGGTCAGCAGACATAGTGCTCTCCTTGTGACAGGATCCTCGTGGTACAGCCTGGAACTGGGGGTACTGCTATGCCCCCTTAACTCTCCAGCCTGGGTTGTCTCTCTCACAATGCCTTGCTAGTGACAAGCGGCAAACCCCTCCAAGCGCTGCGATCACTCAGCACAACAGTATGTGGAGCCCCACACGCATCTAGATTGTCTGAATGCTCCCAGAGCCACTCATGAATCACACAGAGAAAGGCATCAGCCAATTCCCCCCAGCTCCCCAGCCATACACCCCAGAACTGTACTGTCTTGCCCTGGTCAGAAGCCTGACCAGTGTAAGTTTTTTACCCAGTCCATCCCACCTTCAACGTGGAGAAGACACACACTAGTCTTTGTAAACTGAACAGAGATTTCCCAAGCACTGGAACCAAAACACACTGTTTTAGGTAAAATATAAAACAGATGTATTAACTACAGAAAGATAAATGTTAAGTGATTGTCAGTGGTAGGCATAAAAGTTCAGAGATAGTTACTAAATAAAATAAAAGGTAAGCGCACAATCTAAATCTTAAACCTTATTACACTAGGCAATATTTAGATCAAGTAATTTTCTCACCCCACTGGATGTTACAGTTCTTAATACACAGGCTTGTGTCTCAAGCCTGGGACCAGCCTCCTCAACTGAAGTCTTCATATTCTCAGCTCATAGGTGCCAACTTTCTAATGTGTCAGGGGATGCTTCCCTTGGCTCTGCCCCACATCCTGTCCCCACTCCAGTCCTTCCCTCAAGACTCCACCTCCACCCTGCCTCTTCCTGCCCCATTCTACCCCTTCCCACGATCACACCCTGTCCTCGCTCCCCCTCTCCCTCCAAGTGCCTCCTGCATGCCACGGAACAGCTGATCCATGGCGGGTGGGAGGTGCTAGGAGAGAGGGGGAGGTACTGATTGGTGGGGCCTTTGACAGACGGGAGGCACTGGGTGGCAGGGGACACACTGATGGGGGCTGCTGGTGGGTGCTCAGCACCTCACCATTTTTTTCACACCCATGGAGTCAGTGCCTATGTCTCAGTTTTCTTGTTGCTTCCAGTGCTTTCAGGGGAGGAGAAAGGCAAAAGCATGATGCCACTGTTCCCTATTTTATATCCTTAGTCCATGTGCCTAGAAGACACTTGCCCAGATATGGCCTGGTGGGCTTTGTGGAGTCACAGGGTTGAGCAATCCCCCTGGCATGGTCTTATGCAACTGAGTCATCGGGTCGAGAAGTCTTCACTGTGTGATGCTTGCATAACTGTCATTGAATTACAGCTCCCCTGTTGACTAGTGGTCGTTTAACACCCTCCTGGGTGGTGACCACAACCTTTATAGTAGAGACTCCAAAATTCAGAGCATATTTCAGTAATAACCATACAGCAAAATCTCATCACTTCATATACATTAACTATATACACATTTGAACAGAATAACAGGTTTCAGCAGATCATGACCTTCCATGTGATATCTTACATGGCATTCTTGTATGAAATATCACAACCAAATGAATGATGAAGGTGAGGGTTACAGGGTGCTATTTTGAGGTACGGCATGTCACACTCCTGTCTAAGTTATCACCACAGGTTACTGAATCCATGAATCACAACCCTTTATATTCTCTTTATTCCTTTACAAATGGACAGTGCATTCGCTGGGTCAGACCCAGACAATCACAGTGCAATATTTGTAGAGGGATATGCAATGGTTTCCCATCAAGTCAACAAGACTTGAAACAGCATGGAAGCCATGACTGTATAGACATAGTTATTAGAGAGACAAGGTGGATGAGGTCATATCTTTTATTGGACCAACTTCTGCCGGTGAGAGAGAAGCTCTTGAGATGCACAGTGCTGGGAAGATACTCAGAGGTCACTGCAAAATACAAGGTGGAACAAATTGTTTAGTCTAAATAGTTAGCACATATATGGGACCATTCAAGGTAGAGTGGCCCACTAACGCCTTTGCAGTCATAGGACAAAGGTGGCGGGGAGGAGTGAGTTACAGATTTTTGTAATGAGCCATAAATCCAGTGTGTCTGTTCAGTCCATGATTTTCAGTGTCTAGCAGACTAGATTTACAAAATGCTCCCTTTTGGTGGAGAGTTTTCAACTTCTTCCCAAAGTCCCCAAACCTAATTAACTTAGGCTTTGTCTACACTAGAACTTTTGTCAGTCAGGGGTATGAAAAACACCCCCCGACTGACAAAATGTTACCAACAAAAAGCACGAGATGCTCTTCCAGCGACAGAGCTACTGCTGCTCATTTTTGCAGGTGATGTTATTTTACCAGCAGAAGAGCTCTATCCCGCCAGCAAAGAGCGGCTACACATTAAACCTTACAGCGGCACAGCTGTACCACTGTAAGGTCTGTAGGGTAGACAGAGACTAATTCTGTGTCCCTGCCACCCCCACATCTGTCTTTCCCCGCAAAGGTATTATTTCTACCCCCTGCTCAGTGCCCACATCTGCCTCGCAGGGCCTCTCTGCTCCTCCTGCAGCTTCAGGGGTTCTTCACTCCTCTCCCTCTCATTCCTAGTGCTGCAGGGAGGGAGGGGGTGGAGCTTCCAGGGGCCATAGAGATGAGGAGACAGAGGGCTGGGTATATGGGAATCCTCCAGGGTCCCAGAGATTGGGATGATTGAAGCTAGAGAAGTCGTCTTTTTTATTCCCACTGGGCTACTCCCAGCACGTCTCAGCAACATCGTCTTGAGCCAAGATCCCCAGAGTCCTGCTAAACCATAGAAAGCAGTTCTCCAACAGAGGTCCAGGGTGCCCTGAGGGGCCACGAGCAGGTTTCATGGGGTCCACCAAGCAGGGCCGGGGCATTAGACTCATTGGGGCCCAGGGCAGAAAGCTGAAGCTCTAATGCACAGGGCTGAAGCCAGGGCCCCAGGCCCACCACCCGGTGCCGAAGCCAAAGCCTGAGCAACTTAGTTCTGTGGGGCCTCAGAAAGAAAAAGATTGAGAACACCTGCCCTAGAAGACAGTGACAAACAGGCTACAAAGGCCTTGGGGCAATTGCACTGGCTTCTCTCCTTCCATCAATCCCTGCTCTCTATGGTTTGACAGGGCAATGCACAGAGCATCCAGGTTCATAGACACGGCATGGTAGAAAGGAACAGGAATCATAGAGACTGGGGTGTGTGATGCTAGAATGGTGGATTTCAGGTTCCCCAGTGAGATTCCATCCTCCCCCTGCCCTGTCCCGGGGACACAGGCTGAGCTGGGCTCCCCACCTCACCCAGAGCCAGGGTCAGATTCTCTCCCCAGGGATGGAGTCCAGTGGGAAAGTGAAGATCGGGGCCTCGTCGCCAGCATCGATAAATGTCATCTGCCCCCGGTCACAGTCCAGACAAACCCGGATCCTGCTGGGGGCCCGGCTCAGGGGCAGGGAGGTTGCAGGGGAGGTGAGAGCCTGGAAATCATCCTACTTCCTCTGCACAACCCAGATCCCCTTCTTGGGGTTAAAGGTGATCTTTCCATTCCTCCTCACAGACTCTCTGACCACTTCATGGCTCTGTATCCCCCACCTCCCACCTCCATCTCCCAGCAATGTTTCCCCAAGGTGAATCCCTCACAGCCCAGCACACAGGGCTCAGTGTCAAATCTCTCTGGGTTGTTAGGCAGATCCTGCCAAGTTAATCCACATCTCACACTTTTCCGATCCCCAGACAGGATGAGTTGGGGATGAGCCGTGTCTGGATCCGAGTCACGTTCTTGTGGAAGAGAGAGAATCAGAGCATTAGGGGCAGAGCTCGGTCCTGGGGGAGGCTGGGACCATTTCTCACATTCCCCAGCAGCCTCGTCCTGGCTGGGACAGTCCTGGATCCCAGGGAGCTGCCTCTGTCCTGGGCACCTGAGACTGAGCAGGGATGTCACTGCAACTCCTCAGCCTGTTTAATGGAACCCACTTCACTAGTTTCTCATTCATTGCAGAGACTTCAGCTCCACCTGCAGGGGCTGCTCCATTCCCAATAGCAGAGAAACAGCCAGGAACTAAGGTGTCAGACTCTTCCAGTGAGGCGGGAGTACAGGAGACAGTCTGTGTAATGGGATTTCATTAGTTTCTCATTTATTTGTAGAGGTTTCAGCTCCCAGCTCCCCCTCATGGGGCTGCTCCACTCCCAGCAAAGAAAGTTTTAGTGAGGAGGGAGCAGAGGAGGCAGGTAACAACTTTAAACTCCCTCCCCTAAATACATCCTCCACTCCCAGGCCAGTGAACAGAGAGGAAGGTGCAAAATTGCGGAAGAGCCACAGTAGGAGGTGGCATTGGGTGAGGTAGCCCCATCCCCAGCCTAGAGAGAAGGGAGAAGCTACCAGCATCAGAGGGAACATCTCCCCTGTCCAAGAAGCCACTCCAATGGGAGAGCCCAGCCCTGCCCACAGGAAAGGCAGGATGTTGGAGAACAGTGATGAGGAGACCCCCCTGCACTGGGGTAAAGCAGAGGGATATGTCAGCGCTCAGGGCAGAGAGCTCTGTTTGGGGGCTGTTCAGTGAGTGTTTCTGTTCAGCAGCCTGGGCTTGAACTCAGCACTAAGGTTGGTGTCAGGAGTGTTTGTAGTGACTTCAGCTTGGGATTGCCTCACTGTTTAATGATTTTATTTTTCAGGGCTGTGTGTGCTACAGTCTCCATTGGTTTGGTTGGTAACTTTGGCTACACTCTCTTGAAGATGTTTTCTCTGGAATTTTCTCATAATTTAAAGACAATCTCCACCTGCAAACTCACCCTCTCTGTGCGCTCCGAGGGGTCCCCTGTTTTTGTCTCCAGTGCAGATAGCAGAATGTCTGGAGGGGGAAAGGATAAGAGAGATGAGATTTCAGGCTTTCATATTTATAGCAGCATCACCACTCCCAGATCTGTGATTTAATTATGACAGAGGAACAGACCGAGAGGCACAGAGACTCACTCAGATATTTAATATAAACTAACCTGAAACCTTCTATTTCCTCTCTCATTCAGGTGTCTTCCAGCAATGGAACCAACATCCACGCAGCCTCACAACAATCCCAGGACATACCACATGTAAGAGAGACTTACTTTTCCCCTCCTTATCCCCTCCCACCCTTCAGACCCCAGTTGGTTTGTCTCAGGCCAGGTCTACACTGCGACTTTAAATCGGTTTAATGGCCGATATACCGATTTAACGCTGAATCCGTTCACACGACGTCGTCATTAATATCGAGTTAAACGGCTCCTTAAATTGATTTCGGAACTCCTCCCAAACGAGAGGAGTAGCGCTAAATTCGATAGCGATAACTCGGATTAGGGTTCGTGTGGACGGAAATCGACGTTATTGGCCTCCGGGCGGCATCCCAGAGTGCAGCACTGACCGCTCTGGACAGCAATCTGAACTCGGATGCAGCGGGCAGGTAAACAGGAAAAGCCCCGCGAACTTTTGAATTACATTTCCTGCTTGCCCAGCGTGGAGCTCTGATCAGCACGGCTGGCGATGCAGTTTGAAATCGAAAAAGAGCTCCAGCATAGACCGTACGGGAGATACTAGGTCTGATCGCTGTATGGGGAGACAAATCTGTTGTATCCAGCTCCGTTACAGAACACGAAATGCCAAAGCGTTTGAATAAAAAACTCCAGGATACACAGCGCTGTGTGACAAGCGTAACGGGAAGCCAGAGACTCAAATGGACGCTCATGAAGGGAGGGAGGGGGTACTGAGGACTCCAGCTATCCCACAGTCCACAGCAGTCTCTGAAAATTATTTGCATTCTTGGCTGAGCTCCCAATGTCTGTAGGTTCAAACACAGTGTCTGGCGTGGTTCAGGGAACAGCTCCTCAGTTTATTTCCCCCCACCACCACGTGAAAAAAAAAAGGGAAAGATTGCTGTGCTATGGCGTTTGCTCAATGCACTCCGCGAAAAAGGCGCCAAAGGGTTGTCTGCTGCCTTCACAAAGGGAGGGGTGAGGCTGTACCCAGCACCACCCGGGGCAGTGTTTTCTGCCCCATCAGGCACTGTGCTCTCAACACGGAAGTGGGAACTATGGGATAGCTGAGGAACAGCTACCCACAGTGCACCGCTCCTGAAATCGATGGTAGCTTTGGACCATGGATGCAAACAATCGATTTCGGGATCCCACTGTGGACGCGCTAAACCGATTTTATTAGATCTGTTTTGTAATATCGGTTTAAGCTAATTCGAAATAATCGTGCAGTGTAGACGTACCCTCATTCACTTACTGCTTTTTGTAATAACTTAGACCCAGAGCCTCCAAAAACTTTGGAATAAAAGTAACTTTACCCACTTTGGTCCCTTTGACTCTAACGGGATGTTCAGAGGTTGTGAAATCCTTGCTCAAATTGTGAGCTGTTGGGTTTGTTTACTCAGCGTCTCTACAGAGAGCAGTGCGATGGGGACCTCAACCTCCACAGGCAGAAATAGGAATAATAATAAAATCATTTGATCCATGTGGAAATTGAGGCAGGGGGAAGGTTGGCTCACCCAACCTTTTACAAGTACAAGGGCTGGATTCACCCTTGTACTTGTAAAAGGAGAGATGCCAGAGATTTGTCGCCATCAGTCACACTTCTTCATTCTGCTGCTGTTTCATGTTTGATTCCCCACCCCCCCATGGAGAAGAACATCAGACCAAGGAGTTGGTTAGTATCAGGTGACCAGGCCACCTGACTCTGTAGCATCCCAGCGTCACCTCTACAGGATGGCCAAGTCTTTCACAGTCCATTGTCTTTGCTGATGGGACATCAAGCCCTGTCTGGTTTTTCTATTGTAGTCCCTGAAGTGTCAGCAGTTGGAGTGACATAAAACAACAAATTTGAAATACAGATACATAGGTCAATATTCCTAATTTCATTTACAAAAAGGATACATGCATACAACTGGGATAATCATCTTCAGTAAATTATACCCCTTTCAATGATATCTTACATGACCCATCTTGCATAAAGTATATCTCAGTTGTCATATTCAGATCATAAACATATTTTCATAAAGCATATGGAATATTATGTTACATTTAAATCAAAGTCTAATAAGTTCTCATGCAGCATTGTTCTTACTGTGACTATTGGTACATTTTTCATTATCAGCAATGGACATAAAATCTAATCCTTCCAAATCTAGTAATATTAAATTCCAAGGACAAAATCTTGGTTAAGCTGGTATCAGTGTCTCATAGGCCTGATTCTCATGTACATGAAGGCAGCTGTGGCTCAGTGTAAAGGAACCTCAGTGTCACCAACACTCATGATTTTATAATGAGTCTTATGATATTTGGTGTGGTTGTTAAAGCCCCAGCTCCTGGAAGCATGTGACGAGGTGAGACTCTCGGCTTTTGTTCCCTAAACAAAGGAAGTTTCTAGCTTTCTTGATTGGAGAGAAAAACTTAATAATATGATCCAAGGGCAACCTAAAGGTCTGATAAGCCAGATGGAAACTAGAAAGAACCCAACATTTATTATTAACTATTATTTTTAAGTCTCATGGTTTTTAAGGCAATGGCATCATTTCAGGGGTTCTGACTAATGATTTTTAAAAGTTTGGAGTTGGCAATACTGTGAGAATTCAGGTCTTAACTCTCTACTCACTACCCATGGAAAGCCCTCTAATTTAGTGCTATCATTTATCTAAAACAGCAGAGTTAATAGAAAGGGAAGTAGACAGAGAGGGCAAGGTGTGGGAATGAGCATGGAGCTGGGCTGTGGACCCGAGCAGCAAATGAGCACAGCTCCCTGGATTAAGGGTGAACTAAAGAGATAAATTAGGATGTTCATTTTTATATTTAGGTCCTTAGAGCCTTTGCTGGAGACAAGAGGTCTGAAAACACAAACTCATCAATGCCCATGCAGTATGGCCAGTACCAAGTAATTAAAAATCATGAGGTTGGTTAAAGGAACCATGATGGGTTTTCTTGTAAAAAATTACATTCTGGACATTATTTGTCCATTATTTGGAACCGGAAGCTCCCACGTACCCCGTGGGGAGCGCACAAAATGCCGCCCCCCGAATTCTGCCTAGGGCGCCAGAAACTCTGGCGCCACTCCTGTAAACACAGAGGCTAAAAGGAACACTTTAAAGACATTCTCAAGACAAACATCAAGAGATGTGGCATTGACACCACACTCTGGACGACAGTGGCCCAGGACAGGATAACTGGCAAAGACTTGTCGGAGAAGGAATGTCCATTTTTGAGGAAAATCACTTTGCTCTGGTCTAAGAAAAACACCAGAAAAGAAAGGACAGACAACTCTCACGCAGCAACAATGGCCCAACCCTGACTTCCAACACCACCTGCGACGTCTGCCAAAGAGCTTGTGGCTCAGGGATCAACCTCCTCAGTCATTAAAGGACCCATAAAAAAATAAAACGTGTGAAAGAGATCATCCTCGACCTCGAGGGAATGTCGACGAGACGAGGGGAAGATATGGCATTTGAGAAGAGCCACTCCAGTTCAGATGGTGGAACATCTTGGAGGGGTGGCAGGGAGGAGGTGGCAGATTTAATTTAAAAGGCTGTCTGTCAGGTTTTACCTAACATCTGGAATGGTATTGAGTACTTAACAGCAAGTTTTCAGTGGCCCGGTGCGCACCCTCTATGAAGAAAAGGTGACAGGAAAAACAACTCTCAATATGGCTACAGAGGACTGCTCCAAAATACGCTGTATTAGCTAATTTTTTATAAATAACCTCTACAAAACACACAGGTCAGAGTGACCCCAACTAATCATCACTTTTTCTAGCTTTTAACAAACTTTCATAAAAATATCAACAAGCATTGCTAACAATCTTAATCATAACAATACTTCTATACCAAAGGTGCCCAAACTCAAGGTCTTCATCCACCTAGATTTTCAGTCTCAGTTGTTGACTTTTCTTTCCTCTCCTCCCATTCTGATTAGCAGCAACTGCCAGCCAGTTTTGACATTGCCTCTAAAAGCCTGTTTTTCAAATTAACCCTTAACTATGCAGTGTTCTATTTTATTAATTCCTGGTGACTGAATGCACATAAAATGGTTGCATGTAGCTTGATCAAAATCTGAAGAACACCCCCCCCCCCCCTCAAATCCAGGGTAACATGATGATCCTAGAACTGTCCACGCACTGCCCCACAGCCAAGAACACCTCAGCAGGGTTACGGTTGTTCTGGCCTTTCTGCCTCACAGACCCTCTGGTGACCCCACAGCCCAGGATCCCCTTCCCCACTCCACCTCCCAGCAATGTCTCCCAAAGTTGAATCCCTCACAGCCCAGCACACAGTGATGTGCATCAAATCTCTCTGGATTTTCAGGCAGATCCTGCAGCACATCTCCACTTTTCACACTTTTCTGATACTCAGACACAGTGAGGATGAGATGAGCCATGTCTGGATCCAGCATCACATTCATGGCAGTACCACAGGGAAAGCTATTCCCCAACCCATGAAGAAGTGAGCAGCATGAAGGGAAAGATCAGAAAAAGCCCAGCCCAAGGGAAAGAACTGATGCTGGAGAAGGTCCATGGGGCAGGCTCTGTCACTTCACTTGTTCCTCTGGATTTAATATGAAACAGGCACGTGAAAGCCTCACAGAACCCCAGGGCAGAGTTAAGGGTGTCTGGATGTGGACAGTGAAAATATTTCTGTTCCTCATCAAGAGCATGAACTGAGCAATAAAGCTGGTTTCAGGATTATTTATGTGACTTGGGCTTCAGACCTTCATGGTGTGTTTATTGTTAGAGGGGTATGTTTAACTTGTTACTTTATCTGCATGTTCATTACAATGTTTCCATGGGGATTTTCTCTTCCTAGAAAGGAAATCTCCCCCTGGAGTCTCACCATGTCTGTGTGATCTGATGGGTTCCCCCTTTTTCTCTCCAGTTCAGATGGTGGGACATCTGGGAGGTGGGAGGGAGGAGGAGGAAGATGAGATTTCATGCTGTCGCATTAGTAATGACATTTCCAGTCTTAATGGACATATGGTCATGGCAAATCCCAAAGACACGTGGCCAAATTGCAGACTAAACATCCCCAAATCAATCTCTAGCTAAGTCTTTAACATAGCCCAGCTGCATATTCAGTTTGTGTCCATCAGTGGTGAGGCAAAGTTTTTGGCAACCATGGGTACGTCTACACTACAGGATTATTCCGATTTTACATAAACCGGCTTTGTAAAACAGATTGTACAAAGTCGAGTGCACGCGGCCACACAAAGCACAATAATTCAGCGGCGTGCGTCCATGTATCGAGGGTAACGTCGATTTCTGGAGCGTTGCACTGTGGGTAGCTATCCTGTAGCTATCCCATAGTTCCCCCAGTCTCCCCCACCCATTGGAATTCTGGGTTGAGATCCCAATGCAGGATGGTGCAAAAACAGTGTCGCGGGTGATTCTGGGTAAATGTCGTCACTCTTTCCTTCCTCCGTGAAAGCAACGGCAGACAATCATTTCGCACCCTTTTCCCCTGGATTGCCCTGCAGACCGCCATATGCATGGCAAACATGGACCCTTTTGCCTTTATTACTGTCACTGTATGTTACTGGATCTGACTGATAGAGCGGTACTGCAGTGCTACACCAGCACATCGTTTGTTGCATACGCAGGAGACGTACCATCCTATTGTACCGTCTGCCATCATTGTACAATAGAGATGCATGATGAGTTATCAGTCATTCTTAGCCGTCTGCTGTATCCATTGTAAAATTGCATAAGATAATATATCAGTCTTCTGTACCATCGCTGCTGTCATGTGCCTCCTGGCGGCCTTCGCTGAGTCATCGGGGTGCAAAGACAAAAATGGGAATGACTCCCAGGTGCATTCCCTCCTTTATCTCTATCAAAAATGAGGTCAGTCCTGCCTAAATATGGGGCAAGAGTAACTAGAGTATCGACCAGAGCACAGGCGCGTTCGTGTCAGATCCTGCAGAAAATGATGAGCTGCATACAATTCTAGGCTGCCCTGCAACACCCACCCATGCTTCCCTCTCCCGCAGCTCCTGGGTCTACCGTTCAGGTGGCCCCTCATTGTATATGAATATAAAGAATGCAGGAATAAGAACACTGACTTTTTAGTGAGATTAAATGGAGGGTGCACTCCAGTGCTATGATATCCAGGCAGGACCTAAACAGTTGGGAAGAGAAGCCCAGCATCCACTCTATGAAGTCCAGCAGTCAGAATCTTTCTTTACCATAAAGGGGGTCTGAATAGACGCCTCAGGCCAGTTGCTATGATGACGACGGTTACCAAGCCACTCATAACCATCTGCCAGAATGCTAACAGCAGGCAGCAGCGTAGACATACGTGACATTGAAAAAAAGTCAGAAATGACTTTTTTCCGCTTTTCTTCACGGAGGGAGGGGGTAAATTGACAGCATACCCTAACCACCCGGACAAATGGTTTGACCGGCTAAGGCACTGGAGCTCAACCAGATGGCAAAATGCTTTCGGAACTGCGAGACTGGGATGCTGGAGTCCTCAGTAACCCCTCCTCTCTTCCAAGCGTCCATTTCTGATTCTTTGGCTTTCGTTACAGCTGTCCACACACTGTGCTGGTCTCTTATCATAGCCTGGAGATGTTTTCCAAATGCTTTGGCATTTTGTCTCTGTAACAGAGCTCTGATAGAACAGATTTGTCTCCCCATACAGCGATCAGATCCAGTATCTCCCATATAGTCCATGCTGGAGCTCTTTTTGGATTTGGGACTGCATTGCCACCCGCGCTGATCAGAGCTCCACGTTGGGCAAACAGGAAATGAAATTCAAAAGTTCATGGGGCCTTTCCTGTCTACCCGGCCAGTGCATCCAAGTTCAGATTGCTTTCCAGAGCGGTCACAATGGTGCACTGTGGGATACCGCCGATACCAATACCGTCGATTTGCGGCCACACTAACCCTTATCCGACATGACAATACTGATTTCAACGCTACTCGTCTTGTTGGAGAGGAGTACAGAAACCGGTTTAAAGAGCCCTTTATATCGATATAAAGGGGCTCGTTGTGTGGATGGGTGCAGGGTTAAATCGGTTTAACGCTGCTAAGTTCGGTTTAAACGCGTAGTGTAGACCAGGCCCATGTGGTAAACATGCTTGGGAATTCCTTGGTCTTCCAGCTTAATAATATATCCATACTAAGAAAGGCACCAAAGCCGAACCAGTGCTGATGGAGGTGATTATTGGATTCAGCTTTAAATATCCTTGAATTTTTAACTGACGTAATGGTGTTTTACTTATGAGACAGAAAAAGAGATGGACAGACAGACAGACAGACGGACAGACAGACAGAGATCTTTAATAAAATCTAGGACTCATATGGGATGAGATAAGGTGTTTGGGTGCTGGTCAGTGACACTGTTTCTGATTATTTGGTGTCTTTGAGTTTTTGTTCATGTTTCTTTAGTGAAGCTGTTTCCATGGGAATTTTCTCTTCATTTAAATATAATCCCCCCCTGAAATCTCACCCTTTGTGTGTGATGCCAGAGATTTCCCACTGTTCTTCTCCGTTTCACATGGCAGAGAGGAGGGAATAAAAGGATCAATAAGATTTCGTTCTGTGACATTTACAATGGTATCACCACCATTAATCGTTCTAGGTTAGTGTTCTAATTATTACACAGGAATACATACAGTCAGATCTTCTTAAAGAGGCCTGATAAAAATTAATCTGAACCTTGCACTTCTATTTCCTCTTTCGTTTAGGCATCTCAAAGCTGCTGAATCAACAGCCACTAAACCTCACAGACATCTTAAGAAATACTATCTGTGGGAAAGATTTTCTGTTACCTCCCTATGCCCTGACTGTCCACACACCCTCCCTTCCGTTTGTTTCTCTCAACCTAGACTCAGATTCTGCCAAGACTCCAGTGCAAAGTAGCTTTACACACACTGGATCCTTTGACAGGACAGAAACTTTGACTCTTGGCAAGATCAGGGCCCTAAAGTGTGAGCTCTCTAAAGAGGCCAGATACAAATTAATCTGAGCCCTTGTGCTTCTATTTCCTCTTTTGTTTAGATACTTCAAAGCTGCTGAATCAACAGCCACTAAAGCTCACAGCCATCTTAAGAAAGACTCTCTGTAGGGGAGATTTCCTGTTACCTCATCCTCTCCTGCCCCTCCACCCCCAGTTTGTTTCTCTCATCCTCCCAGTGCAGCTTCTCCTAACCTAGACTCAGATCCTGCCAAGACTCCAGTGCAAAGTAGCTTTACACACATTGGATCCTTTGACATGATTGAAACTTTGACTCCTGGCAGGATCAGGGCCTTGCACTGTGAGCTCTTGGGTGTTATTTACTCAGTGTTTGCGCAGAGCTCAGCACAATGGGGCCCTTGTCCTCCATAGACTGTACTAGGAATAAAATAAATTTATTTTATAGATGTGGAAACTGAGGTAGGAGCTGGTTGGCTCAATGAGCCAGATTCACTCTTGCACTGGCAAAGGGATAGAGGAGGGGCAGTTTGTGACTCCCTTGTTCAGTGGCTGCAGGGGCTAGTGCAGACCTTGGCACAGGCTGTTGAAGTCATGAGATTGAGCCAAAGTCATTCCCCTGTTTCATTGGCTCCTGAGGGGCTTTTCATGAGTCAGCCTCTCCCCAGCCCCATAAGAAATCATGAAATTAGCCCCAACGTCATGGTTTGTTTGGTTTTAGGATTATATCATTTTTTTTGCCGTTTGATGTCCGAACTGCCCTTGCCACCTCTATGTGTGTGTGTGTCCTTCACCTCCATTCCACAGACTGGACCCTGGAAGGTTGCAGTGTGGTCCCCTCTTCCCCTTCCCAGGCTGAGTGTTGCAGGCAGGGGCTAGAACAAAGGAACTGGCTGCTGCTCACATGTAACTTCACTGGATCAGAATCTGCTTCCCATCAGAATTTGCTACTTTGCTGTTATTGAACATGCTCCAGTGTCCTGAACAGGGAACAGCATTTACTGAAAGGCTCAAACATCCAAGGCTGAAATCTCTCACGTTATAAACAATCCAAAGGTGACGTCTAAAACCTACATCTGTAAGGAAAACTTCTACTGTCTGTAGGATGATTGTGCTCTACAAAAAGCTCAAGGAATTCAACAGGGATAAATGCCCCAGCTCTGTGGGAGGGGATCTTTTCCTTAAGTCAGGCCACTTTTACAGGTCAGTATTTAACTGGGAACAACTTCATACTATCTATAAAAAAATACCTGGCATTTGTGTTAACTTTTTAATCAGCGCACAGTCAAGCTGAAGAAAACCCAGCAACTAATGTCATGTTGGCTCATTATTCAACTTTTTCTTCTTTAACTGAGATTTCACAGCTACTGTTCATGCACATTTCGCACAGAGTAATTTTCTAACCTTTAGCCTACAACATTTCCCAGTGATGAATGCTCCCGCCTTAGACCTTACATTCAGCGACGTGGGGTCGGCAACCTTTCAGAAATGGTGTGCTGAGTCTTCATTTATTCACTCTCATTTAAGGTTTTACATGTCAGTCATACATTTAACATTTTTAGAAGGTCTCTTTCTATAAGTCTATAATATATAACTAAACTATTGTTGTATGTAAAATCAATAAGGTTTTTAAAAAGCTTAAGAAGCTTCATTTAAAATTAAATTAAAATGCAGAGCCCCCCGGACCGGTGGCCAGGCCCCGGGCAGTGTGAGTGCTACTGAATATCAGCTCGCTTGCACCCTGTAATAAGAAGAGATCCTGAGACATAAGCCCTTGTATTAGAGGTCTGAGGTGAGGCAGAAGCTGTTCACAGAATCTGACTAAGAGCTGGTCTACACTAGGAGGGAAGTGTCGATCTAAGATACGTAACTTCAGCTACATGAATAGCGTACCTGAAGTCGAAGTATCTTAGATCAATTTACCTCGGGTCCTCACGGCGCGGGATCGACGTCTGTGGCTCCTCTTGTCGACTCTGGTACCGCTGCTCGCTCTGGTGGAGTTCCAGAGTCGACGGGGAGCGCATTTGGGGATCGATATATCGCGTCTAGATGAGATGCGATATATCGATCCCCGATAAATTGATCGCTACTCGCCGATAGGGCATGTAGTCTGGACGTACCCTAAGAAGTGCTAGTCACAAAGCACTCATGCAAACACATCGCAACATCAAGTAGTACCAAAACATTCTGATATCAAGAATGGTACAAAAACATTTCCCAAGGATAAGAGGAACACGCCGAGCTCTCCTAAAAGCTAAGGTCAGGATAATAGAATATTAAGGTTGGAAGGGACCTCAGGAGGTCATCTAGTCCAACTGCCTGCTCAAAGCGGGACCAATCCCCAGACAGATTTTGCCCCATATCCCTAAATTGCCCCTTCAGGGACTGAATTCACAACTCTGGGTTTAACAGGCCAATGCTCAAATCACTGAGCTATCCTACACAATAAATATTTTAATTGCACCAACATGTACAAGGTGACATCAGGGGGCTGTACTAACTTGTTTGTGTTAGGGTATAAAGACAGGGCCAGATTAACCTTTTGAGGGCCCTCATGTAGTCGTTGTGGGCTCCGACTGTGGGCCTGGTGTGGCAGTGCCATCGGTGCCATAGTATACCCAGTACTGAATCTCAGAGACATTTTTCATTTTGATCACACCCCTCTACATGACTATATGCATTGCCATATACAGTTCCCTCAGCCCCCAGTTTTTCTCATTAAGCTGTATATCCATGTGGGTTTACGAGTGTCCACAGTGAGCAGAACTTTCATAGTGATCAGGGGAAACTCCCCACAGATTTATCTCCTTGACTCCTTCCTCATTCAAACCTTCTATAACCATGTCTCCAGTACCACCCTATGTCACCAGTCACTGTATGTGGTTCTGGTCTCAGCTCAATAGTTTCACAGCCAGCAGATACCTGATCAGTTCTACCAAATCCCTCCTTCAGCACCCATCCTGCCATTTGAGCAAGCCATTTGCAAACACCATTTCCCCAAAGTGAGGACTTAGCCCCTGGGAACCTGAAGTCATCAGCCTTTCTCCCTCTGCTCCCATCTACACGCTAGTCTGCTACTTGGTCACCACCACCTCTGCCTATGCGTGTTTCCCTTCCACCTTGTACGTGTACTCAGCCAGCTGAGGCTATTCTCCCCTGCATGCCTGACCTGCTTCCTCTTTCCCTGCTTTCCTTGACATTCCTTTCCTACAGGTGACCTCTGCTCCTTGAGGTTAACTTGTTTCTTTATCCACTCCTAGTTAATGGCCCCCAGTAGTCACAGAGCCACCTGCAGCTTCTTTGGCTACAGCCATGGGGCTAATTGCCAGAGGCCAGCCTTAGATAGCTGCAGCTGCAGCAACGGAGGGGTGGCAATTCCAAGGCTCAGCATGCTTGAACCTTGCAACGGCTATGGACTTTGGACTCTAAATCCTCAGTGCTGGCCCTAGGCAGCTGCAGACTCTGGAGTTAGGTGCTTCCCTCCTCTAGGCCATGGCTTTAAGTATCTGAGATGCCCATCACCTGCAGAAGAGGCCACCAAGTCCCATGTACTCCTCAGCTAGCACAGTCATGCAGAAAATACAGCCTGAAGGATTTCGGGGGCTGGGGTGCCAGGAGGTTCCCATCCCTGAGCAGCAGCTCTGCAACAAGCTCACATGGCCCCTCTCCGCTGTGGGACCAGGACCCTGTGAAGACAGTGGAGTTACCCTGTGTATAACCAGTTCTGTCCAACGTGAGTTGGAATCTTTTCATGGTCTTTAATGGACTGTGTATTAAAGCGAAGGACCCCATTCTAGACTCTAGGAGGAAAGTGCATTCTATGCTGCACTGGTTTACTATTGTAACAGGAAGGTCTCACGATACCTAGTGAATAAGCAACACCTTTTCAGCACCTAACTTTTTCTGAGAGGCCTCCTGCCCAATTACTAAATGTAAACCTGCTTCTCTTACAAGGGCTGAAAATATCAGGTAGTATGGTTATAAAAGCAAGGCACTTCTGAATTCAGCAAGAATTTTGGATCTGCACAGAACACAGACAGGACTGGTTCCTGCATGGTTACAGAACTGCAATCAAGTGGAACAATTTTCAGCTTGTGTGAGTGGAGGAGATCTGATCCATATTGTAAGACTGTCCTACACACAAAAGGAAAAGTTGAGGTGCCTTTGTTATTCTTTTCTTCCACTCTTCATTTCTGTGGGGAATTTGCCAATGCAATATCACAGTCTCCTTTTTAAACAAACAAAACTAAAAAAAAAAATGGCAATGGCTGTTGAAAATAGCAATTCCAGTCCTAGTTAGAACTGGAAAGACTCCTGCTTGTTGCTCAATTTTATCCTACTTTTTCTACAGCAAATTAGAGTGGATCCGCAAATTTGATTTGGGAGAAATGAAGTAATAGCTGCCAAAATTGAGCTTGAGCACTCCTGAATTTTGAGGGTGTTCAGATCTGGAAAGCAAGTGCTAGATTCCCTTTTTAATATTAGATAAATCTGGTAAGGAAAAGTCCATTTCTGTTTCCATGGCTCAGAAGTGGAAATCCTCCTATACTGTATCTAAAGCTGTCCAGGACTTCTAGTAGAGCCTCCCCTCCCGTACTTTTCATTTTAACTTCTCCTGGTGGGGTCCACAAACCTCCCTTCTGTGCTTCTGATTGAATGGATAGTGCACCTCTTTGTCCACCCAATTCCTTCTTTGGGGGCTGTGACTATGCGGTTCTGGTGAGACGCAACTGAGAGTGCCAATTCAGGACCAATTGCTTAAACAGGGCAGTTACAGTCCAAGGCTGGGGTTTTCCCACCTCTAAGGCAAACCAAACCAGCCAGACAAGGAAGACTTTGGTCTCACCCCACTGGCTAACCACAAGTCACACAAGCAATTTCCTTAGACACTCCAGTCTTCCAGTATCACCACCAGTCCCTCTCGTCCTGGGGATCAATGGTTATGAAAACCAACACCCCAATAAAAGAAAATAGGTTCTCTCAATCCCAAAGAATCAAGCCCCAGACCCAGGTCAATATACAAATCAGATCTTACCCACAAACCACGCTGTTGCCAATCCTTTAGAATCTAAAATCTAAAGGTTTATTCATAAAAGGAAAAAGATAGATGAGAGCTAGAATTGGCTAAATGGAATCAATTATATACAGTAATGGCAAAGTTCTTGGTTCAGGCTTGTAGCAGTGATGGAGTAAACTGCAGGTTCAAGTCAAGTCTCTGGAGAACATCCCCCACTGGGATGGGTCAACAGTCCTTTGTTCAGAGCTTCAGTTTGTAGCAAAGTCCCTCCAGAGGTAAGAAGCAGGACTGAGATGGAGATGAGACATCAACCTTTTATAGGCTTTTTCCAGGTGTAAGAACACTTCTTTGTTCTTACTGTGGAAAATTACAGCAAAATGGAGTCTGGAGTCACATGGGCAAGTTCCTTCACTTTGCTGAGTCACAAGGTGTATCTGCCTTCTCTCAACGGGTCAGTTGTGTAGCTGATGGTCCTTAATGGGCCATCAAGCAGGCTAGGCAGAGCTAATACCAACTTGTCTGGGATGTCTCCCAGAATTATAGCACAAATCTGAAATACAGACAGGATAGAGCCAATACTCATAACTTCAACTACAAAATGATACATACATATAGACAGCATAATCATTACCAGCAACCCGTAACCTGGTCTTAGACACCTTATATGACCCCCCTGCATAAGATTTGGTGCCACTACAGGATCTTGGTTGCAATCATGTTCTATATGGTCCTAGATTATATCAATAACGTCACAGGGGCTGCCAGGCGAGGTCACACCAGCAGCCCTAATCCAGTCTGGGGAAGTGATATCTGGGCCAAAAGCCTTCCATTCCTTGGGCACACTTGTTCCCCATTCACGCTGCCACCCCCTTCTAGCAGCCAGCTTTCCATTCACAGCAAGCTGCAGTGCCTGGGGTTTCAGCTTCCTCACCCCCTCCTCATCCCTTTCCTGTTGATAGCAGTCAAGGGAATGCTGGGAAATGTAGTTCTTTCCCCGCTCCAGGGCCAACTCTATAGGCAGGGAGCTGGCCAAGAAACTTCAGCTCCCAGGGCCCTGCAGCTTCTCAGATCCCATGGATACCTGCTGCTCTGAGGCTCTGCTTCTGCAGTGCTGAGAGAGAGGAGGAAGTGAGTGTTATGAGGCCCCTTGTGAGCTTGGGCCCAGCGTTATGGTAAATCCGGCACTGTATAAAGATGTGTCTCAGAGGGAGCATCTTGGGCTGGCCTAGGTGGCAGTGGAAAGTCCCACCACTGACTGAGCTGCATCCATTGTGATGGACATACAAGTCTTAGTATCCTCATAGAGGCTGCCAGGTGCTATTACCATGCTTTGTCGACAATAAACCTAGCCTGGAGCCTTCGTCCCTTAATGGATCTTGCAGTCATTGGGCGGTTCGCTCAAGGTCTCTTGTGCTAGCTGCGTGCACAAGGCTGGGGGGCACATGGAGGGAACACACACACAGCAAAACATCTGTTAACATCTCACCACAAGGGGTTCCTTGTAAGAATGTGGGACCCCAGGATAGTGGGGGGTGGGACCCTGAACATCAAGAGACCAGCAGGAAACAGAACCTCTATCTGCACTGCCAGATTATATCTCCCTCCCTTGCTATATGTGGTCTGTCACTGTCCACGGAGCAGCCCCCCATGCATATCCCAAGAGGAATCCTCTGTTATGACTCCATCGCTGTCCTAGAGGCTGAGAAGCATCTATGATCATGACTGAACCTTTAAGAATCCAAAGTCTTTTCAAGATTAATTGAATAAAATTCATTGAATAATAATAAAAAATCATCCCCTGAAGCCACTGCCCTCACTCTGCCCTCATTTGAGACAACAATCTGCTTCCTGCAATACAAGGGGGCTAACACAGGAAAGTGGGAGGGGTAGGATGGGCAGAATTTGTGCAGGAGCCAAAAGGTGTCCAAAGGAGAGTGAAACAGGGGTTGGGGGCCACGAGGGAGGGGAAGGAGAGAGGCTGATGGGTGAAATCGGGGACAGGGTGCAGGCACCGGGGTTCAGAAAGAGGGAGATGCACGTCCTGTTTTCAGGGTACAAGTTCCCTTGGCACCTGTTTCTGCCTCTGGCCGTGTGCACCTCTGCCCCATTCTAGGAGTGTGAGGTGCCTATCTCCCACCTAAGCCCCAAAGTGAGTCATGGACCGGGGAAAGATCAGCATTCAGCTGCTGATCTTGTATGTGGGGCCTGATCCTCCCAGCATGCCTGCCAGATTGGGTCCCATTCAAACAGCTGTTCAACGGAAGAGGTGGTGGTGCCCACCTTATAACTTCTAGCCCAGTGATTAAAGCATTGAGCTGGAAAGTGGGAACCCCAGTTCAGTCCCACCTCTCTGCCAGGAAGAATTTGAACTGTGTCTCCCCCACCGCTCAGACTGGCATATTAATCACTGTGACAGGGTCCCCAGACTGTGGGACTGCTGAGCTCTCTGTCCCACCAACCTGAGCTGCCCCTCGCACTGTGATGCTGATGAAAAGCTACAAACCTCTTGCAGGTGCTTCCCTTACTCAGCCACCCACAGGCAGGGACCCACCCAACTGAGTTACTTGAATGCTTTTGCTAGCCACTCATAAACCGACAACAGAGAGGCTCCAGCTGATTCCCCCCAGCTCCTCAGCTGTGCACCCCAGAACTTTACCATCTTGCACAGAAGCCTGGCCAGTGTCAGTTCATTTCACGGAGTCTGCGCCTCCCTCAATGTGGAGAGGACATACACCAGCGTTGGCAAACTGACCTGAGATTTCCAAAGCACTTCAACCAAAACACACTGTTTTAGGGAAAATATAAAAGCGATTTATTAGCTACAGAAAGATCATTTTTAAGGGATTATAAGTAGTAAACAGAGATCAAAGCTGGTTTCTCAAGAAATAAAAATAAATTTGCAGCCTGAGTTCTACAGACTAAATAGGATTTCAGTCAAGCAGTGTCTCACCCTGAAAGATGGTACAAGCAGGCTACAGATCCTCACTACACAGGCTGGAATTGCCTTCCAGCCTGGGACCCCCTCCCCCATTCAAAGTCTTTGCCCTTCAGACACTCCTCCAGATGTTGCATTGGGGGAGGAAGTGGGAGAAAAGCCAAGCGTTGGGATCCTTCAGCCTCTCCCGTTAAAGGTGTTCCACTTGGGATAAATACTGACAGAGTGATGAGAACAGAGTGGTTGGATCCAGGGTCTCCCCCTGCTCAGGTGGGTGCCCCAACCATTGGACTACAGAGACATTCTCTTTCTCTCTCTGGCCATGACTGTTCCACTGCAGATAAACACTTAAATGGACATTGGCCAGAAAGTGAGAATGACTCTGGGGTCCTGTGGTCAGGGAGCCCGTCTGAGGGGTGGGAAGTCCTGGGGCCAGTTCCCCAGCTCCAGTCGCTCCATTATGTATCCAGAGTAGACCAGCTGCAATAGAGGAAACTGAAGAATCCCACCCTCAGACTGTACCATAGCTCAGTGGTCACAGCACCCACCTAGAAACTGAGTAACCCCAGTTTAAATCCTTTCTCCCCCTGTGGCAAAGAGGGGGGCACTGAACCTGGGTCCCCAACATCCCAGGCAAGTGTGCTATCACTGGCTTAAAGTTATGAAGTGGCTAGCAGCACCAAAACAACTCCTACCTTTCCCCCCACCCACATGTGTGCAGCACAGCAGGCACCTCACTCATTCCCAGAAGAAAGGCCTCAGGAGGTGGGTTCCCATTCATGGATTGCTGAGCAGAGGTAGGTGCCCCATCAGCAGTGCAGACTTAGGCACTTATCTTTGAGAGAGGGGCAGGGGTTAGGACACACCCCTGTTGTTAGCATCTCCCACTGGGCAGTTTAGATGGCTCCCCACCTAGCGTGCTGGCTCTTGTGGGTGGCATTGTGAGGCACCTGCCTGTCTCTGTTCGTTGTGCTGGGAGACTAGGCACCTAAGCCAGGCTTTGTAGGTCGCAGTGTTTTTCTTGTGATGTTCTAGGCACCTAAAAATGACGTGCGGTGATGCTCAGTGTTGCAATGCCTAAATCTCTTGATGGATCCCACCCCCAGTGATTTACATTAGAAGCTCACAGAAAACAAAGTCACAGCCCTGGCCGAAAGTGGGGTGTCTCCCTTTAGGTCCCATCTCTTAGCTCATGGCCACCCTAGAAGAAAGGGTATTTTCAAAGCAACAGCAAACACGAGGCAGTGATCTCATTACACAGTCCTAGTGGCGATGAGGCAAGTGATGCTTTCACCTCAGTTTAGCTAATCAAGGTTACCGATAACCCTCCCAAACATCCCCCAACCCCCAGAATTCTTCTTGACCCGTGACCCTGAGGTGAAACCACCACTTGCCTTGTCTACACACGGATTGTACAATGAGAGAGAGAAACCTGCACCCTAATATAGACAACCCCCTGGAGAACATCTCACGGAGCAGGTCCCATCCCATAAACACCGCCCTGGACACCACAATTGCTGATGGGCAGAAGAAACGTGAACAACATATTTCATATATCCTTAGCCACCTCTGAAAAAATTCAACACCATGTATTCAGATCCCTCTCCACAAAGCCCAGCTGAGGAATTCCTGATTGACATGGCTGTAGACAGCACAAGGGACACAGCACAGGCTGGATAGCAGCAGATCACAGCAAAACTCCAGCTCCCATGAGAGGGACATGCCACTATATTGCTTGCTGGTGCTGCGGGGACACAACCAAGTAGGGAAGCAAATCCCATGACTCTGCCCCCAACAACTGCAGCCAGAAAACTACAAAGGGACAAATCAGAATTGTCTTTCATGCTTTATTTACCATGAACACTCATCAGAGGGAAAAGGAGCTTCAAGAAACAGCTTCAATACTCACACCAATGGAAAACAGACCCACAGGTTTGGGGAACCATTTTTTTTAATGACACTGAAATGGCAACAAAGTCAAGGAAGTAACATATGAAATGAATGAGTGACAGTCTCACTTTCAGTGACGTTTTATAAATCTCTGTGCTGCAGGGAGGGATGGGGGAGGAGTTTCCATGGGATATAGAATTAAGAGAACATAGGACTGGGTGGACAGGATGATGCCAAGATCATAGAGACTGGGATGTGTGAGACTAGACAGGCTGATTTCAGGGTCCTCAGTGGAATATACCCCCCGTCTCTCAGGGACACAGTTTGAGCTGGCTTTCCATCCCCAGCCAGAGCCAGGGTCGGATTCTCTCCCCAGGGACGGAGCCTGGCGGGAAAGTGAAGATCGGGGCCTCGTTACCAGCATCGGTAAATGTCACCTGCCCCCGTTCACAGTCCAGACAAACCCGGATCCTGCTGGGGGCCCGGCTCAGGAGCAGGCGGGTTGTAGGGGCGGTGAGAGCCTGGTACTGGCCCTGCCTCTGATCCACAGCCCAGATCCCCTCCTCAGGGCTAAGGCTGATCCCTCCCTTCCTCCTTACAGACTCTCTGGCCACCCCCACAGCCCAAAGTAGCCCAACTCCCACCTCCACCTCCCAGTAATGTCTCCCTGAGGTGAACCCCTCACAGCCCAGCACACAGCCCTTAATGTCAAATCTCTCCGGATTGTCATTGTCGGGCAGATCCTGCCATGTGTCTGCCCATCTCACGCTTTTCCGATCCTCAGACAGGAAGAGTTCTGGATGAGCCGTGTCTGGATCCAGAGTCACATTTGCTAGGGGGAGAGAGAATCAGAGCGTTAGGGGCACAACTCCACCTTTGGGGAGTGTTTCATCATATCAGTGACAGAATCTGTCCCAGCTGGACAGTGAACCAGGAAATCTCCTTCCGATCTGGCTCTGAATGGGACGCAGCTCTGAGATCTCAGCATTTACTCGAGAATTTCACTCCCCAGTCAGAGACAGGTCACTGACATAACATAAAGACTTACTGACCCAGTCCTGAGACTCATAATCTTTCCCCTTGTGCACCCATCTATCCTGAGAGTGGGGATTAGAGACCCTGGAATCACAGGGAAGCCCTAGATTTCCCCTCACATCATTCACACGGTCACAACGATCTTTTCTCTGATGTGCCCTCCCTCCTTTGTATTTAAAGTCCTGGAGCTTGGATGTCTCTTGTTGATGCCACCCTGACACCTGCTCCATCCTGCCACATATCTGAGATCTGTTGATAATAACATGATTCAATAGATTCCCTAATTAAAATTCTGTAGCTAGTCATCAGGGCCAGACAAAGAGAATTATCACTCTAGATTTCATTTCTAACAAAGATTTTTATTTATGAGCAAGGGGCTTCAACAAGAGAGGAGAGTTAGTGGTGGAGAGAGAAGAAAGAGGGTTTGAGATAAATGAATGCATGGTGGAGAAGGTGGATAAGATCAGGGCGGCATGCTGTGGGGGGCGCTCTGCCGGTCGCTGGTCCCGCGGCTCTGGTGGACCTCCCGCAGGTGTGCCCGCGGAGGGTCCGCTGGTCCCGCGGCTCCACTGAAGCCGTGGGACCAGCGGACCCTCCGCAGGCATGCCGCCGAAGGCTGTCTGCCTGCCGCCCTCCCAGCGACCGGCAGAGTGCCCCCCGCAGCATGCCGCCCCAAGCACGCGCTTGGTGTGCTGGGGCCTGGATCAGCCCCTGGATAAGATGGTTAAAAACAGCAGAAAGTTGGGATCTGGCAGAGTGAGCAGAAAGGAGAGACCCCTGTCGATGGAAAGAAGACAAAAGAAGCACAAGCTGAGCACTGAGCACAGGGACTCCCTGGTTTGAACTCATGTGTCTGGTCAGCGCTCTTGTTCCTCTACCTGACACTAGGGCAGGGATCCTAAGAAACAACTACTGTTCAGTCACTCGGAGCAGGGAAATTTCCAAAGTTATGGGAGCAATGCGTAAGGAGGACATGCGACGATGGTCCTTTCCTCCCCCTCCTTTGACCCTCAGCACCCTCCCTTCTTCCACCTGGGAAATATTACAGATTTCTCCTTGTTTATTTGCACAGCGAAAGGGAGCAAGATCCCCCATTGATTAAATATGATTTTTAATTACCTGCATCACCCAGGGATCTCCTCCACTCTGGAAGAAAACACAGATGAGGATGAGAAATAAGCCAGACAAATGCAGTATCAATAGGATTCATTATCATAGAAAAGGCTGAATCAGTTAGAGAAACTAAACAAAACAAAAAATGCCCTTACCTAGCTCTGTTTGAAGTTTACCTAAATAATAAACAGAAAGAAAATGCCTCACTCAAGACACATGTACAGTACTGGCTTCCTACCCATTACCGACATAACAAGTTAGGCAATTAATATTGGTTATATTGCTTATGATCTTCAAGTTGACATGGTCACAGTCATTCAAAAATCTTTCATAACATAACATTGGTTCTACCAGGAGCAAAAATGGAACTTACTGATAATGCTGAGATGTTTTCCTAAAAAAAAGAAAATATGAATACAATTATTTAGAGTCTTTTTCAGTGACTCCAGATTTAAAAGGATCTTTTCATTATGAGTTCTCAAGTAATAACAATGTTGTCCATCTACTAAGCCATTGCAGCTCTCAAGGGACTTGCAGGTATGTTCCCAGTGGAACAGAAATCAGTGACACTGAGGCTGGGTACCTTCTAAGTGTAATTTGATTATTTACACACATAGACCTGTCCTAGAACAGAGATGGGCATAAACAGCACACAGGCAATCAAAAACCCCATAAGGCAGGGATTTTCATAGGAGCCTAAGGGAGTTAAGAGCCAAAGCATATTGAATTCAAATGGGAGTTGGGAACCTGACTCCCTCAGGCCCCACTGAAAATCTAGTTAAACTAGTGGAAACCTAGTTTTAGGCTTATTTTAAGATGAATAGGAACAGTTTTAAAATTAAGCTGAAGTAAACTCTTCTCAAACTGGTATGTGTCCACATAGGAGCTTGCTCTGTCTTAAAAAAAAAATCTATTTAAATTCACACCTTAAGCTGGTGTAACTTTCTCATGTAGAAAAGTCTAAACTGTCTTTTCAAAGGAGAAAACCTCAGTCTGATTACACTGTATCTTCCTCTTTGGAGATTTACCTTTTAATTTGAACAGAAAAAGAGTAAGGCCGATGAACACCAACAAAATCACCAAAGTCACACTCCAACCCACCATCCAGGGAGATACTCTTGGGAAAAAAGAATCTGAAACACAAAGCCCACATTAGTTTGGAAATAGAAATAACAAACAGTACACTTTTATTGTAGGAAAATGTGTCACACCAGGATTTGTGTGAAATACGTGTGGAAAAATTTCCTCCCTGCAATATAAAAACTGGCAGAAAAGAGAGGTTCTGCTCACACTCTTTTGGAAGTACCAAATGATGTATTAAATACTATCAAAAGTACTATCACCCTACACCTCATCCCCTCCTCCCTCTCTCTAGGTGGAGCTAGTCACATCACTTGTTATTAAAGTTGCTCGACACTTCCCATTATAGGGCCTTCTTTTCATTTGCTCATTACTTTGCCAATCTACCCTATATGGCGAGAAAATGTCCATGCTGGTTCTCTGCCTCAGGCTGAACTTTTTTTAAAAAAAAGTTTTAGCCAAAATGGCTCCATGATTTCTAAGAATGGGGTTAGGGAATAACACATTGTTCAGATACTTAAATAAAAGAAAAATCAGTGTGTGTGCACACACGGCTATGTTTGTGAATAATTATATATATAGTTAGTAGTGGGTTTGTTTATATTTTAATTCTGCTTCCTTTACACAAGTTCTTAATTTTGTTGAATAACCAGGGATTTTGACCCTATCACCCAACTCAGGAGCAAATTCAGGGAAAAGTGTTTCCATCCTTTCATGAAATTAATACTACAATTAAAACATGTAGGAAGAGAAATTATAGTTAATCATCAAATTTCCCAACAGAAAACTTACACATAAGTAAAATTTAAACTTTTGTAACACCAGGGAATTTCATAGTAAAAGAAAATCTGAGGTTTTAAGAGAGGAAATCAATAATTAAAGCAGAGCAGATAAATATCCCAGTACTCTTCACTTCAGCACAGGAATTCCTGGCATAGGAATTGATCCAAATCCTACTGACATCTTTAACGGGCTTTGGCTCAGGCCAACAGGGTTTTGTTGTTATGGCAACCCCTGTCCCTGTGAAGTCTGCTAAAGGGTGAGAAATCAAACTCCACACTAAAATGTGGACCTTTTAGTGAGTGACACACTGAAATGACTGTTCCGGGGGCTCCAGACTTTCATGGCCCTGCCTTGCTTCTGATCTGCCATGAACAGAGACTCAACAAATTTCCTCTGTGTTGAAGAGATCAAAGCATATCACATCTCCCTCTGCATATTCATTAGGGCAGGAAGTCTAGTCCTTGATCCACCAGTCCACTAGAAGACAGAAAGTCCAACCAATCAGTAGGGCCCCCAATACACCTTACCACTGACCTGTGGCCACTGTTTGAAAATGAAAATTTAATGTGACTTTAAATATCCATTTAATGTAATATAGGTCTACAAACACTAACCATCATGTTTGAATCACAATAATAGACATATATAGTGTTACTACAGGGCACTGCCATGCATTAACATATTTGGATTTCTTTTACATTTAACCTTAACCCTGACTCTACTGGGTTTAAAATGCTTGTTTTTGAGATCATAACAATATTCCCTGGAATGCATTTTATCCTAAAGTGTGCTCTCAACCTAAACTTTCTCTTAATGTAGCTTTTTATGGGGAAATATTTTAACTTTTGTTATTAATTAACAATCTGATTTCTTCCTTTTCGATATTACAGTGTGTGGTTTTGGTGGTAACTGACCTGATATATAAAATGTTACCGATTCTTTTTCTTGGTTCAGGTGGGTGTTCCTTATAGCACAGGACAAATTCTTGTTTGAATTTTCTGTTATAATGATAGAATTTCTTATTTCAAAAAGACTGCGTTCCTCTTCAGATTTGGTTTTAGTTGATGCAGACAAAGGCTGCCCTTTGAGATTTCTCCACAGCACCTCGGGCTCCGGGTACCATCTGGCCGACTGACACACCACTCGGATCCCTCCATCCTGGTGACCCTCAACAGAGATGTGAGGTGCAGAGCCTGAAGCTAAAATGAATCCGTGTTAAAAGAGATCAATATACAGCCCAGCATATAAAAGTTTATATTTTCAATAAAACAATCGAATACACTTTCTTTATGGCTGATATTCATGGCAATGTGTCTTCAACAGGATTTCAACACTTGTTAAATCTTTGTTTAACTGTGCTGCAGCACTGGGCCCTCAGCGATGGAAGTGAAAGCCTTACAGAATGTTGGAGCGTGTTATCAGCTGTGTTGTAGGTGATGTGAAGGGGGCAAGGAATGCAAGAGATTTCCCCCTTGATTTCTGATTTTATAATGTTGGAGGCATATTTTTTACGCTTATTACCTCCGGGTGGCCAATGTGAGGCAGCTAGTTACTGAGACACCTTAAGGGTACTCCAGGGAGTTGTGGGGCACGTGAGGAAGTTTCTCAAGATGGAGGCTCGGTTAGTTGTCACTGTGAATGCGTACCAGAATAAAAGATCTCCTTTTCCAGTTCTAATCTCTTTTGGGTTTCCATGTCCACTGAAGGCAGGACAAAGAGTAATGGGCTTAATCTGCAGCAAGAGAAATTGAGGTTTGATGTTAGGAAAAGCTTTCTGACTGCAAGGATAGTTAAACTCTGGAACAGGCTTCCAAGGGAGATTGTGGAATCTGTCAGTGGAGAGTTTTTTTAGACGAACCTATCAGGGACAGTCTAGATTTACTTGGTCCTGTGTCAGTGTAAGGGGGCTGGACTCAATGACTTCGAGACCCCTTCTAGCCCTACATTTCTATGATTCTGAATCCTACATAGGCAACGAAGATAAAATCAAAACAAGAGGCAGCAAGTTCTACACACTGCATGTGTAAGTGAAAACCTTTTTTTATTGTATAGGAAAAATAGTTGCATAGGGAAAAATGAAAAGAGTATAATGTATACCAGGAGGACTGGATTCAGTACTCAGAGACAGACTCTCTCAGTACTTCATCACAAATGATATAGAGGATGATAAAAAGAAACATGCCATTTTATTGAGCATTTGTGGAGCAAAAACCTATAGTTTGGTGGCCCTGGAAAAGCCCAGTGTCAAATCTTTTGATGAACTGGTTAAAGTTGTCATGTGCCATTATAACCACAGTGGGGCGAGGAGGGGCTGGGTGTGCATGCCTGCATGGGAGACATTAATCACCATCAGAGGGTGACTGCTGGGCATGCATGAGTGCCAACAAATGAAAGAGATTCCGTCCCTCTCGCTTGCTACTGCGGCTTGCCCAGCGCGGAGGGATAAGGCTTTGGGTTGTTAGGCATGATGCAGGCTTTGTCCCCTGAGGCAGAAATGTAGTAGCCTTCCTGTCTATGTTCCTTCATTGCAACGAACCAATTAGCTGTTTTGCCAGGGTTGGAAATGCAATTAGCCAGCGCTATCCCTTAAATTGCTTGGATGCTCATTTTACAGCAAACAACAGGAGTTGGACAAACAAAATTTAGTTTTTGGTTGAGAAGGGATAAGATATGACAGAATAAGAGTTTGCTCTGTGCATTTCTGAAAAACTGTTTCAATGCTTGAAATAAAACAAACACTCTTCTTGATGTAAAAAAAACAAAAACAATAAAACCCCACATTGTTAATGTTGCTATTGATAGTTAATGATCTCATTCTCTGAGGCAGAAGTGTGGCAGCCTGGCTGCACTGTAACATTGTTAATGTTTCTACTGTTAGTTAACCGTTCCCATTCTCAGTCTATTCCCCCAGGAGCATAAAACCTGTAAAAGTTTTAAGACCTGGAGCACCCATAGAGTTGGCACCTATGGTACTGAGCATGCTCCAGGGGCCGCGGTGTGAAGAATTTTTTCAAGATGGAGGCTTCTTGGTTGTCTATGTGAAGCTGTTGCAGAATAAGAGATCTCCTCTTCCAGTTCTAATCTGGTTTGGGTCTCCATATACTCCGGACTTCTACACTTGAAAGGTTTTCAAGAGAGTCATAGATGTTAAGGTCAGACAGGACCACTGTGATCATCTGGTCTGATGTTCTGTCTGACACAGACCATAGGGCTTCCATGAATTAATTCTGTTTGCCAGAAGCTAGGAATGGGCAACAAGCGATAGATCACTTGATGATTACTGGTTCTGTTCATTCCCTCTGGGGCACCTGACATTGGCCACTGTCAGCAGACTGGATACTGGGTTAGATGGACCTCTGGTCTGACCCAGTCTGGCCATTCTTGTGTTCTAATTGTTTTTCAAGTCCAAAAGCTGTGATTCAGCTACAGCGATTTTTATAACCACAGGTACTAGAGCTGGTGCAGTGTGTCTTGATGCAAATGTTAACAGTCAATAAACAAAGATTTTTTTTGTTTTTAATGCAACTGAGGTGAGGTAATGTGCTCTTTTCACTACTGTCCTAGCTGAGACCAATAGCAGATCAACTGATACCTGCAGCAAAGAATGGCATGTTTTGGGAGCAAAGTCATCTTTAGGCCTGACAGAAGCCTGCTGTGGATTTTCAGAATTTGTTCTGATAACTTTTAACAGAATAATCAGAACTGGGGGGAGGGATTTTATAGTTACTGGCTGACTGAGTGTCCATAAAAAGAAGCTACTGCCCCCCCTCATTTATCAGACTAATACATGCATATAATATAACAAAAAGTTATAAATAAGCTTGGTTAATAAAGGGAGATTAAAGCTCTATTGTCCATTGTTGGAGGTGACTGATGAGATCATCCCAACAAGCTTCCTGCCTGTAAATAACTGATCGCTACTTGCTGAGTGTTTTGCCGTAAAGATTTGTTAGACTCACCTGCTGAGTAAGTGAATCTCAATCCAACAACATGAACTGTTTATCAGTTCATACTAAAACATTTTCAATTAAAGTTAAGGATAATGACCTAGAAAAATCTTGCCTCCCTCTCTCTGACCCAATAACTTTTCTACTATTTATAAATATTTAAATAGTCATTGGGCCAGAGAGAGAAAGAGACTGTAGTCCAGTGGTTACGGTACACCCATGGGAGCTGGGAAAACCCCAGTCCAGCCACCCTCCTCCAATGACTGTTTATTTATTTGTCCAGATTGGATAAATAATCAAAGATTAATTAGCAGGAGGACTGGCCCCTGGGTCTCCCACTTACCAGGTGGGTACCTTAACCACTGGACTACAGAATGTCTCTCTCTCTCTGGCCTAATGACTATTTAATTCAATGACTATTTTGAGGATCTCAGGGGCACCTAAATTTTGGACTCAAGTGGGAAGTTAGGTGCCCAAGTGCTTTTGTGGGTCTGGGTCTAAGAGCCATCTAAAAAGAGACAACAGACACGTTACTGACCTGCTACTTTCAGTTCCAATACAGCTTCTTCATAAAAGACACCATCTTGAACAAAACAGCGGTACTGTCCCTCATCAGAAAGTCTGATATTGACAATTCCCAAGGCAACATTCCCATCCACGATGCCAGCTTTCAAAAGCTCTGTCCTTCCATGATATTCTGGCATCTGCTGCCCATACTGATCCTGCCCATGCTGATACAGGTGCACAAATGAAGTGAACTCAGATCGGAACCATCTCACTTCCATGTTCTCAGCACTCATCTTGGGGGACAGGTGACAGGGTAAAATAATGTCCTCTCCCATGATGGCGGTGACAGGGTGATCAGGTCCAATCACTGTGAAACGGGCTGTAAAATGCACCAGGGTACAGAAAAGATAAATAAATATATTACATTTTCTGTGTATCTATTGCAGTGCTCTGTTATTGACTGGGATATGTCCCGAATTTATATATGAATCTTACAACAAACAATGTATTTGAATAACCATAATCAACAGATTTAAGGTTGCTTGCGCTGCTCTATTTCTGTCCACCTGTGTGTACAATACAGTCTTCAGTTACATGATCTTACTAGCCTTTCCCCAGGACCCCCATTTCATTCAGAGCCTGTTCAACTGGCATCTATGGAGAGGAAGAGGAGAAGGTTTCCTACAGCCAACTGCTTGCTTGACTTGCTGCTCACAGGGTGTACTTTGCACTTGAGCTCTGTGAACTCAGCTTGGGTATTTGAACCAATACTTCCCCCCTCCCTCAGTTTTTAAATGGGAGATAGGGAGGTGGCAGGAGAACTTCAGTGAAGTCTTCAATACTAGAACTCCTTTGCTCCCTGGTTCCTATGGAATCTGGACTTCCAGTCCAAGCTGGTTAGGTGCTTGAGAAGAAAATGGGTGTGTTAAGGAGGACACACAAAAAGGACCATATTAAGAACCTGGATGGATGGGATGTGGTGGCTGTGACTCTGGCAGACCAGGTGCCAGCTCTTACCAAGTCTGCAAGTATTAGTTAAGAACTGACAAACTTGCAGCTCGTGACGTGACCAGTTCACCTGTATGTTAGATTTGCACAAAATTGCTAATAGTCTTATAAGAATGTATTTAGTGTTTAGACTCTATGAAATGCTGGTAAGTTGTGGCATTTATTGATCTCAGTTGTAATGTCTCTATTCCAGGCTACACGAAAATACATAAATTTTGCTTTAGAACTTTGAGAATGTTTGCTCTGAATTTGTAAACCCAGGCACAGGAATAATATTCCCCCCCTCCCCCGCCCTCTCCAATCCATCCAGGAGATCAATATTTATATGGGCCATTATAAAGACAAAAGTTTTGTTAATTGCCTCATCCACCCATGGAAAAGTATGTGAAGGAGGCCTTGTCCAATCGCTTGGAAAGCGGGAAGAGGGAAATAATGTAGCTGACATGAAGATTTTTCATCTCTTTGCTGTTTGAACTCTCACAGGGCTAGAGAAACCAAGCTGAAGCCAGAGATCCCCAGGGACTCTCCTGGGTCCACCCTGAAAAACACTTTGAATGGGCAGATCTCTACAACTCTGTCACTCTTAGGATTTTAGATGGTAACTCATTTGTACATATGTTCGCTTGTTTTAACCTGTGAATAGCTCATTTCTTTTTCCTAGTTAATAAGCCTTTTGTAATTTATTACAGGATTGGATTCAGGCATTGTCTTTGGTGTAAGATCTAGGGTACCAATTCATCTGGAGTAAGTGACTGGTCTCTTGGGCCTGGAAGCAACCAGTGTGTGATTTTTTGTGTAAGTGACCATTTATCACCAAGTCCATTTTGTCTGGGTGACAAGATAGGCTGGAGAAGCTAAGGTGACTCTGTGACTCCATAGTAAGACTGGTGTAGTGACCCAGGAGTTCACCATTTGTTACTGGCTTGGTGAAATTAATTATAGGCCACACCGCCAGCTTGGGGCATCTGCCTTGTTTGACAGACTGCCCTGAGGAAGGCATTCATGGCCATGAGTCACTCCAGACAGCCTGACAGTGGCTGAAGAATTATTAATCCTGAAATCATGGGGAGACATTTCAATGTTACCTCATTTCAACCTCATCAGCTAGCCAAATTTTGGAGCCCTAGGGATGTTCCTGTTGGATGTACATCGGGTCTACACTACAGAGAGTTAGGCCACTGCAAGGCAGCTTATGTTAGCCTAACTATGGAAGTGCTACACTTCAATTTTGCGCCTTCTGACGTATCATCCCCGCTACACTGACTTAATAACTCCACCTCCACAAGTGGCACAGAGTCAAGGTGATGTTGCTGGGTCAGCGCAGTGTCAGAGTAGACACTGCATTGCTTACATTGACTGCTTCCAGCTCTCAGGAGCCTTCTCACAGTGCCCCACACTGACAGTACAATCGACACAAACACTCCTGGTGAGGATGCACACTGCCGATACAAGGATCAAAGCGTAGACAAACACAAGTATGCCTACATACGTTAGGTAGACATAATTTTGTAGTGTAGACATGTCCCAAGAAATTGGCATAGCCTCTATTCTCTTTGATACAATCTCCTTCACTGAAAAAGAATTTACCAAGTCCTGCTTTTCCAAATGCAGGCAGAACCAAGAACAAAAGGAACAGTTTCGCAGCTTACAGTCCCAACCCTCCCTAACCACCAGACCAAGAAGTTCTTTCTCTAGCTTTTCCCAGGGTCGCACTGTACTCACAGGCTCCTGCTTGACCTTCCTTGCTCATTTGTTGTCTCCTCTCTCTCTCCTTGTCTGTTCTCAGTTCTGTGTGTTCGCGCTCTCACACCCCATCTGGTCACAATACCCAGAGGATTCCTCCCTGCCCTTGTCCTTTCACCCCTCACACAGATGGTGCTAGTCTCTGGGCAGACTCTATTAAGCCTTGTTTCAGGTGTGGCCCCTTTTATTGCCTCTTACAACTATCTTAAGTGAAACGTGCAGTCACACATCAGTTTGATTGCGATTTTAACTCAACCCATAACAAACTTTCACACAGTTCATAACAACTGTTATTTATATTTTCCTGGTGTTGATATACTTGGGGATTTGTGCTAATTTTTGTTCACTTTTGAATGAGCTAGTGAAACAGGGAAATTTTATAAATCAAAACAAATCAATCAATCCTGTAAGCAGCAGCCATGGACATTCCTACCTGATTCCAGCTTGTGAACATAAAACGTAATGAAGAAAATGATAAAATCAAGTAGAGGGGATCTGGCTCTGGAGCTGTGGCAGATTGAGAGAACTTTCATCGCACTGTTACTTGATCCAGATGACAGGAGGAAAAAAAAAAGATAAACAGTGTATTGAATGTAACATAATTGCAATGATTTAAGACAACCTGGATACAGAGAAAATGGAAATTTATGAACAGGATACATTATTGGCCAAGCAAAAGAAGGCCCTTCACGCAACTTAATTGCATTTCTGTGTCATACAATAACTTCTGAATGCTGCCGCTGATGAATTCCAGCATTTAATGGAACACACTAGACACCAGTGGGCAGAATCCTCTTAACTTTAGGAAAAAAATCAGAAAACCAGACAGGGGAAATGGGGCATACATGGGCCCCTGGCTTCTGTTTACAAGAGCCATCAGTTTTAATCAGGTCTCCAATTGTCTATAGATAAAGAACCAGCTGATGGCTGCCATTCACACCTTCCAACATACAATAACCCACCACCCCATCTCGTGATTAACGAAGGGGTAGGGCTGACCTAGGGGAGAAGGCCTTAAAAGCCAGAAGCTAAGCAACCAAGAAGAGCTAGTGAAGAGGGAACTGCAAACAGGGGATTTTGAGAAGGGTAGAAGGAAATCCCCCTGCTGAACCAACAAGGTGCAAGTACTAACTTTGGGGTGAGTAAGATTGTTTGGCTGTTTGAGTTTTCCTTTCTCACGGGTTACTGGGTCAGTCAGGATTGTGTGTCTGGGGATTGTTTAAGACTTTGTTCCCTGGATCATCCTTGATCAGCCTCAATCAACCCTGTGATCACCCTCTCCCTATGTGATTAACGAGGGGGTAGGGCTGACCTAGGAGAGAAGGCCTTAAAAGCCAGAGGCTAAGTGACCCAGGGGAGCTAGTGAACAGGGGAATCTGAGGGGGAGTTTCTGGAAGAGAAATGTAATATAATTGCTATAGGTAGGAAGGGCCACATTGCCAGTGCCAGCGCTGCTCCTGTCTCCTTCACCTGCACCTGTATCCAGACAGACAACCATGGATGCCTGTACCTAGATCTTGGTGTGGATTTGCACAGACTGTGGCCTGCATTTCCCACTCACAGAAAGCCAGGCTGAGGGGGACCATCCAGTGTGAGAGGTGCCTGCTGGTGAAATCTCTCAGGAGGTAGGTGGGAGAGCTACAGGAGGAGGTGGCTAGGCTGAGGAGCATCTGAGCCCACAAGAAATTCCTCAGAAGTATTCACATGGAGACATCCAAGGTTGAGGAAGCTATCCAGCTACAGAAGACTGCTGTCACACCACCAGGGGAGGAGGAGATGGCTCTGATACAAGGATGATACTGGCTGCTGGTTACTCCTGGCAGCAGGCAGTTCTCCACCCCTACTCCCAACCCACACACCATGGAGATAAAAAATTGATATGCTGCCCTGGCAATGAGTGATGAGGAATCACCCCAAAGGTGGAGGAGGAGAAGCCATGTATCCCCAAGACTGGGAGAATTGAAGCTACCATTCACAGGAGGAAATGTAGGGTAGAGGTGGTTGGTGCCTCTTTTCTGAGGTGGATGAAGGCATCCATCTATCGCCCTGACATGGCATCCAGGAGGTATGCTGCCTGCCAGGGGCCCATATCCTAGATCTTACAGAGGGATTATCAAGGATCATATGGCCTACTACTGACTACTACCCCATGCTACTCATCCATGTGGGCACTAATGATACTGTGAGGTATGACTCTCAGCAGATCAGAAGCGATGACAGAGCTCTTGGAGTAAGGGTGAAAGAGTTGGGAGCGTAGGTGGTGCTCTCTTAGATCCTTCCAGTCAAGGGCAGGGACCCAGGCAGAGACAGATGCATCTTGGAGGTGAATGCATGGCTGTGAAGATGGTGTCGCTAGGAGGGCTTCGACTTCCTTGACCATGGGATGCTGTTCCAGGAAGAAGGACTGCTAAACAGAGATTGGGTTCACCTATCAAGGAAGGGGAAGAGCGTATTTGGACACAGACTGGCTAAACTAGTGGGGAGGGGATTAAACTAGGTTCAAAGGGGGTAGGTGACCAAAGCCCACAGGTAAGCCAAACATATGGAGACCTGTGAAAAGGGTCGGTATTTGGGGGGGAGTATGGGCTGTTATAGCAGGGATAAGGGAGAGACAAGACAGAACTAATGGGAGGGCAGAATCAAATCAGTATCTCAGATGTCTGTATACTAATGCAAGAAGTATGGATAATAAGCAGGAAGAATCTGAAGGGCTAGTAAATAAACCCAGCTATGACATAGATGGCATCACACAGACTTAGTGGGATAATACACATGACTGGAATATTGGTATAGAAGGGAACAGCTTGCTCGGGAAGGACAGGCAGGGATAAAAAGGGAGGAAGTGTTACTTGATATATTAAAAATGTACATACTTGAACTGAGGTTGAGATGGAAATAGGATATAGACCTGTTGAAAGTATCTGGGTAAGGATAAAAGAGGTTAAAAACAAGGGTCATGTCATGGTAGGGGGTCTACTACAGACCACCTAATCATGAAGAATGGGTGGATGAGACTTTTATTACACAACTAACAAAATCATCCAAAGTACAGGATACTACAAAGTACTACTCAGACATCTGTTGGGAAAATAACACAGCAGGGCACAGATTATCCAACAAGTTCTTGGAATGTACTGGAGACAATTTTTTTTATTTCAGAAGGTGGAGAAAGCTACTAGGGAAGAGGCTGTTTTAGATTTGATTTTGACAAATAGGGAGGAACAGGTTGAGAATTTGAAAGTGGAAGGCAGCTTGGGTGGAAGTGATCATGAAATGATAGTTCATAATTCTAAGGAATGGTAGGAGGGAGACCAACAAAATAAAGACAATGGATTTCAAGAAGGCAGACTTTAGCAAACTCAGGGAGTTGGTAGCAGAGATCCCATAGAAAACAAGTCTAAGGGGAAAAACAACTGAAGACAACTGGCAATTTTTCAAAGAGCCATTATTAAGGGCACAGGAGTAAACTAAACCACTGCATAGGAAAGATAGGAAGTATGGTAAGAGACCACTCTGGCCTAGCCAGGAGATTTTCAATGATCTAAAAAAAAAGAAATCAAAAAAGTCCTACAAAAAGTGGAAACTAGGTCACATTACAAAAGATGAATATAAACAAACAACACAAGTGTGGTGGGACAAAATTAGAAAGGCCAAGGCACAAAACGAGATCAAACTAGCTAGAGACATCAAGGATAAGAAGAAAACATCGTGCAAATACAGTAGAAGCAAGAGGAAGACTAAGGACATGGTAGGTCCATTACTCCTTGGGGGGGGGAACAATTACAGAAAGTGTGGAAATGGCAGAGGTGCTTAATGACTTCTTTGTTTTGGTTTTCACCAAGAAGGTTGGTGGAGACTGGACGTCCAACATAGTGAATGCCAGTGAAAATGAGGTAGGATCAGAAGCAAAATAACAAAAGAAAAAGTTAAAATTTACTTAGACAAATTAGATGTCTTCAAGTCACCAGGGCCTGATAAAATGCATCCTAGAATACTCAAGGAGCTAACTGAAGTAATATCTGAGCCATTAGCAATTATCTCTAAAAAGTCCTGGAAGACGGGAGAGATTCCAGAAGACTGGAAAAGGGGAAATATAGTGCCAATCTGTAAAAAGGGAAATAAGGACAACCTGGGGAATTACAGACCAGACAACTTAACTTCTGTACCAGAAAAGATAATGGAGCAAATAATTAAGCAATCAGTTTGCAAACATCTAGAAGATAGTAAGGTGATAAGTAACAGTCAGTATGGATTTGTCAAACAAATCAGGTCAAACCAACCTGATAGCTTTCTTTGACAGAGTAATAAGCCCTGTGAATGGGGGGGGAAGTGGTCAACATGGTATATCTTGACTTTAGTAAAGCTTTTGATACCATCTCGCATGACCATCTCATAAACAAACTAGGGAAATGCAACCTAGATGGAACTACTATAAGGCGGGTGAAAACTGGTTAGAAAACCATTCCCAGAGAGCAGTTGTCAGTGGTTCACACTCATGCTGGAAGGGCATAACGAATGGGGTCCCACAGGAATCAGTTCTGGGTTCGGTTCTGTTCAATATCTTCATCAGTGATTTAGATACTGGCATAGAGAGTACACTCAAAGTTTGTGGATGATACCAACCTGGGAGGGGTTGCAAGTTCTTTGGAGGATAGGATTAAAATTCAATATGATCTGGAGAAATGGCCTGAAGTAAATAGGATGAAATTCAATACAAAGTACTCCACTCAGGAAGGAACAATCAGTTGCACACATACAAAATGGGAAATGACTGCCCAGGAAGGAGTACTGTGGAAAGGGATCTGGGGGTCATTGTGGATCACAAGCTAAACATGAGTCAACAATATAACACCATTCCAAAAAAAGGAAACATCATTCTGGGCTGTATTAGCAGGAGCGTCGTAAGCAAGACAAAAGAAGTAATTGTTCCACTCTACTACTTGCTGATTAGGCCTCAACTGGAGTACTGTGTCCAGTTCTGGGTGCCACATTTCAGGAAGGGTGTGGACAAATAGGAGGAAGTCCAGAGAAGAGCAACAAAAATGATTAAAGGTCTAGAAAACATGACCTGGTGAGGAAGATGGTAAAAATTGGGTTTGTTTAGTCTGGAAAAAAGAAGCCTGAGAGGGGATATGATAACAGTTTTTCAAGTACGTAAAATGTTGCTACAAAGAGGAAGGAGAAGAATTGTCCAAGAAGCAATGGGCTTAAATTGCAATAAAGGCTGTTTAGGTTGGATGTTAGGAAAAAACTTCCTGTCAGGGTGATTAAGCACTGGAATAAATTGCCCAGGGAGGTTATGGAATCTCCATCACTGGAGATTTTTAAGAACAGGTTAGACCAGCAGTGGGCAACCTGTGGACCATACACGGCCCATCAGGGTAATCCGCTGGCGGGCCGCCAGACAGTTTGTTTGTTTACTTGGCTGCCTGCAGCTCTCAGTGGCCGCGGTTCAAAAATGTTTAAACAAAATTTTTTTCAATAGAATGACTTTTAGAAAAAAACATTAAAAATGGAATTTTCCTATTACTGGAATGTTTCTAATTTTTCAATTAAATGTTAAATGAAAATATATTTCAAACTGATTCAAAATAGGAATTCTAAACAAATCGAACCAAAATATTTTATTGATCCCTCCCCTATTCTTGCTAAAAGAAGAATAAGAATGGTTGGGGGAAAAAAAGAATTTTTTGTTTCAAAAATATTTGATTAACAATGAAAACATCTATTAAAATTTTAAAACAAAAGTGAATTATTGTTGTAAATGTGTTTTAAATTAATTTTTATACTACCTTTAGTCGGATAGATTTCCTCGGGAAATCTCCCCTCCAATGACTGTTCACACAGTAGGAGATGATCTGTCAACCAATGAATAAATATATCATGAAATCCCTATTCAGCAGTACCCTTGAGCTCATGATCTGCATTAGTCATATGCTTAATTCCCCCTCATTTCAGAAGGAGAACAGGATGCAATTTTCTGTTTTGATTGTGGAAATAATTTTCCCTTTTTCCCCTTGAAAGGATCAGAAACAAAAGGATTCAGCCCCACAGTGTGAGGTGGAAAACTGTAACGTTAACAGGCAGAAAGACAGAACAGCCGGGAGTGGCACAGGAAATCTCGCCCAGTATTCTCAATTCAGGAAGTTATTTGTTACAAGTCTCCCTGGCATGTCACTGAGAAAAAGATCGGGCCCAGTGTTCTTGAATAAAACACCCGCAAGAGAAACAAATGACTAATGCAACATGCCGCACAAATCTCGAGTTACTCTGCTAGGACAATAATCTGAAAAGCACTGGAAGGTAAATCATAGTGAATGTCCTTGTAATGCGGTGTTTCCATAACGAGTAAAACAAATGACACAGGATTATTGAGTCTGTGTTATTAACAATCTGGCGGAGCAATAAACGGTATATATCAGGGGATATACGGAGACATTTTGAAGCAAAAATTAACCTACCTGATTGTAAAAAACTGCTCAGAAGGACCGATCTCAGGGTGTGATCAGACTCCACACGTTTTGCTGCGATGATTTACATTGTGACTATTTCAGTTTATCACATTGCAGGGCTACTTCCCTGGCTACCACATAGCTGCAGCTCTCAGCTTTTCCTCGCTCTTTGCAATCATCCTGCAGCATTAGCCGAGATGGAAAGCGAAAGTAAAGTCACACCCGAGGTCATGTGACCAGATTGGCGTTTTCCCTTAAAAAACAGCCACAGCCCTGCTGTGCTGGGGCGGTCCCTGCCAAGCCAGCTGACTCCAGCACTCAGGCGGCCCAAGACACCCAGCCCCATGGCCGTTCTCTGCAATCCTCTGCGGAAGCTGTCTAGGGAAGGCTGCTTTATTTCCTCCACCGGGGCAGGACCCTGTCCCACACCCCTCAGGAGAACTAAGCTCTGCAGCCCCCCTTGCAGCGCACAAGCCAGCAGCAGACAGAGCCTGGTGGGTCCCAGAAGCAGCTGTGCTGTCTCTGCCTTTGTTCGTTAGTTTGTTCGGCCATTCAATTTACTCTAGTCCACAGAAAAGCAGGAAGAACACTCTCCTCAATAGCATTCCAGCTTCAGATCATTTGGGACACCTGAATGCTTGAGTCTGCTGGGACAGACTTCCAGCTCAGCAGGGCTGTAGCTCTTCCTTTAGGAGAAGACTCTAATCTCCCTACACAACTGGTGAAATGACTCCAATTTATCCAGTTACAGCATTATTTTTGCTTTCCATCTGGGCAAAGGTTGCAAGAAGGAAGCACATTGATATGTTGGGAACACAAAGTTTTCTTTTAAACAGTGCAAGGAGAAGCAATGAGAAAACTCTGCAGCTATTTCATAGACAGAATTAACTGTGCAACTTGCTAAACTGAAATAATTGACATTTTAAGTGACTATCTCACAGAAAGGAGTGAAGTCTGAGCAGTTTCTTACACTACACAGGCCCACGAGGGGAGAGGAAGGGGCAGGGTCAGAGCTGCTTCTAGCCAGGCTGCCAGGTGCAATGCAGGATCCAGGCTGACTAGAAGAACAGCAGCAGGCTGCCCCCCTGCCCAAGCTCAGTTTCTGGGGACAGTGGCCATGTGAGCCAGAGTCACCCCCGTTTTATCCAGCATGCTCAGAGGGGCTCCTGTGTCCAGAAGCTGAGCCTGGGCAGGGAGCAGGCTGCTGCTGCTGCTGCCCCTCCCAAGCCAGGCTGCAGCTTTCTGGCCTAGGGAGGGGAAGGGGGGGGGGGGGAGGTAAATTTTCTCTTTGTTTTAGATTCACAGAGCTTGAATCTGTATTGGCTCTGGGTGAGGGGGAAAGGGGAGGGGCAAAGGATGTTTACTTCTTGCAGAGATACAACCCAGACCGACTCCTAGCTGCCTGGGGCCCCGTGCCCAGGGAGAGTCCCAGAAGACAATGGCCACTCCAATTGCCTGGACATTTGGCACCAAACAACAAATGACCATGGATGGTCCCCACCCTCCTTAAGAAGAAAGCTGGATGTGACCAGCTGGAATGGGGTGGGGCCAGGTGGGTTGTTAAATGTGGGCTGCTGGAAGTAGGAGAAAAGCTTCTAAACTGGGATTACAGAGGGGTCAGAAGGCTCTGGGACGGACTCAGATAGACCGTGCTGCACCTTTCCGTTGTCTGTGTTAACTAAGCACTGTTTGCACTGTGTTCCAGACATCTAATAAACCCTTCTGCTTTTACAGCGTAAGAGTAAGGAAGTGGGGTGCATGGCTCCCTTTGGGGGTACAGGTCTGCCTCAGGTGTCCAACCTAGATGGATGGGCCAAAGGCAGCTCACTGTGTGAGGCAGGGGTGCTGAAGGCTCTTAGGTTCGGACCTACGAGGTGGAGAAGCCAAGTGAAAGCCTGTGACCCTACGGGGGCTGCCACACTAAAGGAGTCCTCCCAGGGACTATTCCAGAGCTGTTCAAAAGCACCAGACTGTGACAGGCAAACACCCATGTTCCTGGAGATGATGGTGCAGAGAAGGGACTGGGGCAGACCCAGCAGCTTTGCCTGGACTTACCTTGGAGCTGGGTCAATTTTTCAGTGGGTTGGAAAAGAGGAACCTGCTCCCACAGCCTCACTCTGCTCAGTGACGAAGTTATCGCTGGGCACAAACCAATGCATCCAAACCAGCCCCTAGAGCCATGGTGTGTGTTTGCAGGAGCAAATCCTGAGCTGCCTGCAGCATCTGCAGGAGGGGAGAGAAGAGCTCCTGGGACTGAAATCCGACTGGGACAAGGAGAGTGAGAGGCTCCTGGTAGGTGCCCCTGCCCAGCCCAGCAGGTTTGCACAGGGGCGTCAGCAACAGCAGCAGGGGGTCTCTGCACTGGGTGGTGCATGGGTCATTCAGAAGGTTAAAGGATTTCCAAGGTCGACACAAGACGACAGTTCAGGGTCATTTTAAACAGTGCAGCTCAGACTCTGCTCTGAGGTACCTGGTGTAAATCAGGAGTGACAACACTGATGTCAGTGGGGTTAGGGTCAATGATCCCTATGTGCACCATATTGAGGTAATGTGCAGATCTGTGCCACCAGTAGAAACCTAAAACCTAGACATAATATATATTTTTAAAAAGTTACCATAGGGATAATTAGTCCAGCCAGGATAGGTTGGGCATTTTAGATCTCACTATTCAAAGAATTAAATTTAAGCGTAAGATAAATAAAAATTATGAAATGCATAAGTCTGGTCAAAAAAATAAAATAACACACTTTGAAAGAAGTATCAAGAAGTAACAGCGATAATATAAGTTTGTGTTGGGAAGTGAGTGTGAAAGACAGTGTGTGTGTATGTGACAGAGACACACTGTGTGTGTGTGTGTGTAAGAGATGCACATTGCCCCTTTAAATACACCGACTCCACTTAAGTACCCTTAAAAGCTGCCCTTTTAAGTAGATCCGTATGTTCAGACACAACAGCAGCTACCAGCAAGCTCTGTCTGTCCTGAGCAGGGCCGGCGCTACCGTTTAGGTGACCTAGGCAATGGCCTCGGGCACCAGAATTTTTGGGGGGCGCTATTTTACCGGGGGGGCGGCACGCGGGTCCGGTGGACATACCGCAGTCATGCCGGCGGACTGTCCGCTGCTGGAAGGGCTCCGGTGGAGCTGCCGCAGTCATTTCTGCGGGCGGTCTGCTGGTCTAAAGGCTCCGGCGGACCTACCGCAGTCATGCCTGCGGCAGCTCCACCAGAGCCTTTCCAGCAGCGGACCATCCGCCGGCATGACTGCGGTAGGTCCACTGGACCCGCGGGGGGGCGGCGAAATGGCCGTCCGCCTATGGCGTCAGAAACCCTGGCGCCGCTCCTGGTCCTGAGCCCTGTCTTGTGATCCCCCACCCCACTATGGGGAACTGGGGTACAGGGGTGGAGGGAGGGGGGACACCCTGACAGCAGTACCTGCCTCTCTCCCTCTGCAGAGAAAACAGGAGGCTCCCAAGAGCAGCTCCAAGGCAGAGGGCAGGAGCAGCAGAGCAGCGGGGGCAGGGACACCCGCAGGAGTGGCGCCAACTTTTTTGCTGCCCCAGGCGGCGCCAAGGACAGAAGACAGAGAAGCTGCCGCCGAAATGCTGCTCACCCCACCCAAACCCTGGTGCCTGCATAGGTCGCCTAGTGGTTGCGCCAGCCCTGGACACCTGAAGTGCCTGACACTTGAGAGTCTGCTGGGCTACTGCCCAGTGAAGTCAATGGGTTCAACCACAGGGTAGCTGGGAGCAGCCTCTAGCTCTGCCTTGCTAGCACTGGGGGCAGGAGGAGAGGTCAATAACACTGCTGAACACGCACAGATGTGGCAGGGGTCAGGGTGGAGCAGGGGGAGATTTGTGTTTGCATGTCAGATGTTTCCAGCGATGTCATTGGGTGCTTTGGGCAGCATCATTTGCCAAGTCCTGAGCTACACTTAAATCTGTTGCTGGTGCAGTGCTGGGGACTAGGGTTGAGGGTTGGTGATTTTTGGTGACATTTTTATACTAGCAAAAGCCCTAGTTCAGACACAGTTCTACTGGCAAAGATATTGAATGAAACGCTCTGTGCAGCCTGGACAAGGCTTTGTGCCATTTCCCGTGACCCCCAGTCACCCCATGTCCCTGCTCTGCCCTGTCCCTGCATCTCTCTGTGCACCCCAGAGGCAGACGGAAGTGGAGAGCCAGCTGATAGTGTCAGAGTGTGAACAGATGCGCCAGGTCCTGGCTGAACAAAAGCTTCCTACTGACCCGGCTGGGAGAGCTGGACCAGAAGATTGGGAGGAGGAGGGATGAAAACCCCACCCGCCTGTGCAAGGAGATTTCCTGACTCAATGTCCTGGGATCATGGAGCTGGGGGGGAAGTGTCAGCCCTCGGTGCCTGAATTGCAGCAGGTGAGACTGTGTCAGACATGCCCAGAGGCCAGTGCAGGGAGGGGATGGCCCCATAGCCACTGGGGGCTCCCAGGGTAACTCAGTGCAGAGTGCCGCCCGGTGTGTCTGCAGGGTCAGAAGCCCCGGGGCTGCAGAAATGGGAGCTGGGGCCGGTGGGAGCCGAGGGAGGCTGGAGAAGGCTATTCTAGCCCTGGGACTCATTTCAGGGGGCCCGGCCGCCCCTGCAGAGTAGTTGGTGTGAAAGGGGCTCTGCTCTCCCTAGCACAACCCTTTAGTGCCTCCATCCCCCTGGGGGAGCAGCCTGTGGGGCTGGGACTGGGGCTGGGGCAGGGGCAGCAGAGTGACCTGTCTGGGACAGGGGGCCAGGCTGCACCACGGGCACTGATTCTCTGCTCTGTCTCTCATTCCTCTCTAGGGCGTCAGAAATGCCGTGAGCAGGTACATCTGGGCTCCCTCTGCCCCTCATGCCCCATTGTGCTGGGAAGAGACTCGGAGATCAGGCTACGAACCCAGCCCCAGTGCCCTGATTGTGGGACAGTCTCACCCTCTGGATCCAACCCCGCCCTGTCCCCATTGCCAGGGGCTGCAGCCACTGTGGCTGGGTGACCCATCCTGGGGAGGGGATTGCCCCACAGCACTGAGCTGGAAACCCCTCCCTGGGGTCAGGCTTGCTCAGGGGATCATTAATGGGGCTGGGGGCCTGTCAACTTAGCTCCAGCTCTGTCATGGCCCAAAGTCTGCCCTGTGTGAGGGGGCCTCGGGGGCCTGTGTGGAAAGGGCCGAGTGTCCCAGCCCAGGCCCTAGTGGAGCAGTGTCCATGTCCCAGAACCCCCCACCCTATGGGAAGTGACCAGGCCCCTTGAAACTGAAAGGATAAGCTGAGAAGCAGTTGGGCCTGGAGAATGGGCCCCTCTCTCAGTCCCTCCAGGTCCTGGTGGGGCACATGGGCCTGGCCAGGTGTGAGGGGTGCTGGGGCTGGCACTGCACAGGGTGTGTTTTCTCTCTGGATGGAGAGAGGCCCCCAGGCTGGGCCCTGGCAGATTGTGCAGGCGCTAAATTCCCTGGGCAGCAGAAGTCACAGCCCTGTTAGCTCGGCTTGTGGCCCCAGCTCCCACCTGCTCCCCTTTCTGGCTTTGGGATGGGAACTTAGGGCCAAGGAGGGAAAGGAATAAACACACTTGTGTTTCTGCAGGGATGAGGAGGCGACATCTCCGTGTCCAGCGCCCGAGTCCTTGGAGCTGGAAAAGAGAATCTGGGATTTCCCTTGAGAGAACAATCTCCAGCCAGCTGTGACGGGATTCATAGGTAAGGGATGCTGCCAGGGGGTTCTCTGAATCTTTAGGTGCTGAAATGCCTATGAGAAGCTGACTCCTTGTCCTTAGTCCCCATGGTCCCTATCACACTGTCTGACAGAGCTGTGACTTCTAGCCCTGGGGACACTGACCTACGCCAATGATGGGCTTTTCTCACTTTCCTTCCAGAGGGGCTGGCTGCAGAGAGAGGTGAGAATCCTGGGTCGCTGTTCTAGGGCAGGCACAACAGCTGCTGGGAGCCTGTTCCCCTTTATGGAGCAGCCCCTGGGCTGGGCGGGTGTGACAGGATCTGCACAGGAGAGAAACCCAGCCAGAGAACATGGGACAGAAGAGACGAGGGGGAGTCAGAGCCTGTTGAACCCTGCTCTGTTGTGAGACGGTGCAGAGCTGGGTGCTGTGGGGAGCAGCCCATGTATGTTCCTGATCCTTGCTCCTGGTCACTCTGCTGTGTGAACTCTCCGCACTCTCTCTGTGCCAGTTGTTCCAGGACTCAGAAGAGCCCGAGGATTCGCAGGTAACTGAAGTTGATCTTGTACTGGGTGACTCCAGCTCCCTTACCAGGGAGAGATTTGCTCCCTGCAGCCCCTCCTAGCACCATGCCCAGTGCCCCAGAGCTGGGAAATAGCATAGCCAGGGGTGGGGGAAAATAACCCCCCATTGGGGGAGTAGGAGAAATAACAGATCTTAGGGCCCATCCCTGTTCAGGTACAACACAGGGAGAGGCAAGAGCAGCAGCATGACTCCAGCCGAGCCCTGGAGAAATGAGTCCCCATCCTCCCTGAGCCCGTGTCCCCGCCTGGTTTGAGGGAATTGCCAGGAGCAGGTCGGTTGGACAGGTTCCACTTTGTGCCCAGACTCCTGCTCTGCTCTGTCCACACAGAGCTGGGAGAGTCACACAGGGGTGGTCTCTACATCATTTTTAGATGAATTTGAGTTAACCCAATGCAGCTTTCCTGGGGAACAGGCCCTGGGGTTCTCACAACTGGAGCAGGCTCTGCAGGGCCCCTGGTCTCCTTGCCCTGTTTGTCTGCAGCAGGGAAATCTGGCCTGTCCCACCCCACACCCACATGGTCTCAACAGCGCAGAGACGTGTCAGCCACCATGTGGGTCAGACTGGACTGGAGCAAGGCTGATCGCTGTGGGGCCTGCCTGGCACCAAGCAGTTTGCACTGAGATCACTGGCATAATATAGTTCCAGCAGTGCACATAATCCTCAGTGCTATCCCACAATGCTCCTGTCCCAGCTCTGACAGCTCAGAGGGTGAAAGGAGGGGCCCTAGGGCTGCTGTTCCCTGTCCCAGGAATGGGGGTGGGTGGGGGGAAGGGGACGTGGACACAATGTCCCCACATGTGCTGTGAGGGGGAGACCCAGCTCTCCCAGTGGGTGCAGCCTGTCAGCACCGCAGGGGCAGGGAGAACCAGCCCAGGAGCAGAAACGGTGTCAGAGCTCAGCGTCCCAGAGAAACCTCTTCCTGTTGGGGCCTCTGGAACCTGTAAACTCTGGGTGGAGCAGCTGGGCAGCCCCAGCCTGGAGCAGCTGTTTGAGGAGTGCACAAGCCCTGCAGATTCAGTGGGAAGCATGTCAGTGCCCCAGGCCAGAATCTCCATGGAGGGGACTCACACACTGTTCTGGCAAAGCTGGGGCAGCTAGATCATATGGGAGGAGCAAGGGGGTGTCACAGATCCACAGCTCTTGAACAGCTCTGGCACAGTCCCCTTGGGAGGAACCCCATCAGAATGTGAACCCCTTCTGGTGTCACACTCTCTCTGGGCTAAGCCCATTGGCTTCATCACCTCCTAGAACCGGAGTTTGGGGCCATGAGTCCACCTGAATCGGACCCCTGAGAAGAACTTACAGACCCAAGGGAGCAGTACACCTCCAACCTTCCATAGACCAGAGTGACTCTCAGCCAGCCTTGCAAAACAGAAGGGTTTATTAGTTGTCTGGAACACAGCGTAGAAAGTCCTTAGATTAGCATAGAAAACAGAAAGTTCCAGCTTAGTCCATCTGGGTCAGACCAGAGCCCAGGGCTCTCACACCCTGAGACCCAGTCCAACTGCGTCTGTTTGTGTTTCTCTGTCCCACATGTAGGCACCCCAGCTCAGTTCTTTGTTCTCCAACTGGTCAGAACAGGCTGGTTTCCTGCCTTGGCCAGGGTCATCAGTTGCCAGGTAACAAATCTCTGGGCCATTCTCTGGGTCCAGGCCCCAGTCAGGTAGATGTCAGCCCCAGCTGGATTCTCTTGCAAAGAAAATACCCTTCCACCTTTTTAACCCTTCCCTATGGAGGGGAAATTGAGGCACATACAGTATTCAAAAAATATTATGACAATTCCCACTTGATCACGGGGGTTTGTTATTATTGAGACTGGTTGTGACTCCAGAGCTAAAGCCAGGATACACTTCCCATGTTAACCCCGATCATCCCCCAATCTCTGCGTGACATTAAACTGCTCCCCCCCTACAATGGCCCTTTAGCACTCTCCAGCCTGGGGAGAAAACTCAGGACTAGGCTGTCAAGCAATTAAAAATATTAACCATGATTCATTGCAGTTTTAATCACACCATTAAACAATATTAGAATACCATTATTTACATTTGGGCAGGGTTCTATATTTTCCAAATACAGCCTTAGGGCTGTGGTCTCAGAGCTTCAGCCTCTCTCAGGGTGTGGGGAATGGGGTTCCTGCAGAGCTGAGGCATCATCCCCACTCCCCAGCAGCTCTGCTCTGGGGATTCAGCTGTCTCGCTGCCTACGGAGTTGCAGGCTGGGGCTTCTTCAGCCTCCCAACCTGCCCACAAATATGCACTTAACTCGTTAAAAAAATTAGTGTTAATTTTGTTTTCAGTTAATCACAGGAATTAACTGAAATTAATTGGCAGCTCTATTCTGGACATTTGTGGCCAATCCGGCTGGGCACAGGGAGAAAAATTGAGTTTCTGGCTTTGTGAAAAGTCTCATGTTTTAAGCATGAAGGTTTCATCTACACGGCCCAGAGCAGCGAGTCCCAGAGCCAGGGCACCAGACATGGGCTCATGGGGTTTGTGCTATAGCATTAGAAACAGCTGTGTAGACATTGTGTTTGGGAAATCCCCCTCTGCTCCCCAGGCTCCAGTGCCCAACCTCCAGCCTGAGCCCGAACATCTACACGGCTATTTTTAGAGCCAGGTTGACAGCCCCCATTGACCTGGTTCGGAGACTCACTGCTGTGGGCTGTGTAGAGACATACAAAGTGTCTCCAGAGCCTTGGTGTGAAAGTTCACATCTCTGACCCAGGGCTGGTTAATGAGAGTGAGGGAGGTGGCTAGCACAGTCATTAGCTGGAGACATGTAATGAGCAGGGGCAACCGACTCTGCCTGTGTAGGGCTCCCTCAATCTGGATATTTCTGTTATTTGTTCTAGAAATGCCACACCTACCTCCTCCTCCTGATTTGGCGGTCTACAGTAGACCCCCCCCCCCATGACATAGCCTCTTTTTTCCCCCTTTTATCTTAAACCATTTTAAGGCACTGCTGCCACCCACTAGGAACCTATCTCCTGCCCAATCCCTAGCACAAACCAAGAACCCGGGGAAAATAGGTGCCCCTCTGCTTATCTTAGCTTCTGGGCCTGAGGCAGACCATCAGTTCAGGTCCCATTCAGAATCTGGCCAGAGGAGGAGGTGCCTGCCTCTCATTGCTTTCACCCCAGTGATTAAAGCAATGCTAGGTTTAAGAGCTGCTCTGCTGATCAATCAGGTGCTCTAGCCAATCAAACAGCCTAGTACAGGCCAGCTGCACACATTAGGTTCCCCAGAGACTGGTTCTGCTGCAGGCCTTGATTCCTGACACTCAGCCTTCTGGATGTTGTCTGTTATTAGCTTCCTTCTTTGCTAAGTAGAGGGCCTGCACTTTCCTTCATCTTTCTCTTGCTCATAACACATGTACAGAATCTCTTCTTATTGCCTTTTTTGTGCCTAGCTAATTTTCTGACTTAGCCTTTCTCATTTTGTCCCTATGTGCCTGTGCTGGTCTCCTGTGCTCGTTCTTAGCAACCTGTCCACGTTTCCACTTTTCCTAGGATTCCCTTTTGGTTTTCAGGTCATTAAAAAGCTCCTGATAGAGCCATATTGGCCTCTTACTGTTCTTCTGATCTTTCCTTGTCATCAGGACAGCTTGCTGTTGTGCCTTTATTAGTGTCTCTTTGACAAACTGCCAGCTCCCCTGAACTCCTTTTTCCTGTAGATTTTCTTCCCATAGGACTTTAACTGCCAGTTCTCTGAGTTTGTTGAAGTCCATTTTCCTTGTTCTGCTGCTCTCACTCCTTCCTTTCCTAGGTGCCAAATGAGTTTAGGTTTTAGCTACCAGTAGCACATTCTGATGGGAAGCAGATCCCGACAGGCTGACCAGCTTCACCTGCCTGGAGTTCAGCTCCTTCTCCAGCCATGCTCCAGTGCTGGCGTTCCCCCCTTCTCCCTCGCTCAGACCCCCTTTCATGAATCCTGCCTCCCCCTGTATGAAATATGGAACAATAATATATGAGAGGTAACAAGGACCTGATCCTACAAACCCTCGCATTTCACACATCATGTTGGTCTCAGGGGGTACTGCTGTGACCATAAGTGCTGGAGCACTCACAGAAAAAAATTGGTGGGTGAGCAGCTCTCCTTTCCCCCTCCACTCCTGCTTACCTCCACCTCCTCCACAAGCATGCTGTAGCATCCTGCTTCTTCCCCCTCCCCCACAGTGCTTGCACCACGAACCAGCTGATTTGCGGGGCAGGAGAGGAAACATAGCATGCTGGGGCAAGAGGTGGGGATTTGGGGACGGGACCCAATAGGAGCAGGAAGGGGGTGGAGTTAGGGCAGTGACTTTGGGGATGGGGTTGGAATGGGGGCGGGTCCAGGGGTGGGGAAAGGGTGGAGACAGGGCAGGGCCAGAGGGGGCATGGGAACCCACTGGTGCCAGAGAAAGTTGGTGCCTATAGCTGTGACTAAGGGCTGCTGGGGAAGTGGCTGGGGAGATGGGTGGGTTGCAAGGGATGTCAGTGGCTGGGAGCATCTGTGCTGAGCAGCAAGGACACAACACCAGATCTGGTCTCTGCTCCCCTGCCTGCTCCTGTTCCCTGTTTTGGAAGGAGCACGGCTAGGGGGAGGGGAACACAGGTGATTCACAAGAATCCAGCCCTTTGGCTTAGCACCCAGGGACACTTCCTCTCTAGCTTCTTGCTGATTACAGCAGTGGCGGGACCCTGCTGCCTTCAGCAACAGCCCTGAGCCCCCAGAGATGTTACTGAAATTCAGATTTGGCCATTAAAATTCCCTCCGAGGTCAGGGGGGACTTTCTCTGATGGCTGGAATGACCCCCTGTGGCAGCCCTGGGCTCTGCTGACACCAGCTCCTGAGCCTGAAGCTGAGGGGAGCAGGGTGGCGAGTTCTATGGGCCCATAGTGCCTGGGCTCCATGAATATTCAGGGCCCGTGGGCCTCGCTCCACCAATGTTCGGGGCCAGCTCTCTCCTCCGGACCCACCTGCCACCCCTGCATGCCTCCCAGCCCCTCCTGCTGCCCTCGGGTGATTTAAAAGGGCTTGGGGCACCCAGCTGCCGCCACCACCACCACCACTGGCAGCATGGTGGGCCTGCCCATGTTACAGAGCTCTCCCAGTGATAAAAAATAATCACCCGGCGATAAAGCGCTGCTTATACTGGCGCTTCTCAGTGCTAAAACTTTTGTCGCTCAGGGGTGTGTTTTTTCACTCCCCTGAATGACTAAAGATTTAGTGCTGAAAGTGGCAGTGTAGATACAGCCTAAGGTGGCTTCCTGCTGTGCCTCTCTGAGAACTGCCCAGCACATTGCTTTGGCCTCAGAGAGGTGTGGGGGGGGGCACATGTTGCCCCCACTCTGAGCCACTGCCAGAGGGGTGTGTGGGTTGCTTTCAGGAGCTGGCGCTGCCTGAGTTAAGCGCCAACCCACTGACCCCTCCTGCACCCCAACCCCCTGCCTCATCCCAGAACGTGCACCCAAAAACTCTCTTCCAGAGTCTTAGGCAGGGGGAGGAGCAGGGGGACTTGGACCCATTCTGGGCACCACCAAAAATTATGCAAACCTGCTGCCTCTGGCAGGGGAGAGGCCCAGGGGAAAGGGGTGGGGTCAGGCAGGAAAGTGACTCTGCACCAACAGCCCCTTTTTGTCCCAGCTCTGCTCCCGGGGGGGGGGAGGGTCTGCAAGTCCTAGAGCTGCTGCTGCCCTCCCCCCCGCTCCCTTCAGCGCCTACAGGAGCCGAGCCAGCTCCAGCCGGGCAGTGCCTGAGTCACGTTCAGTGCGTTCTGACCCGCCATCCCCTTGATCAGCTGTTGCTTCCCGCTGCCCCGCCCTTCCCACTCAGTCACTCTGGATTTCAGCTCCCCTCCCCCGGCAGCATCCCCCCCGCTTCCGCCTCCACCCAGGGCGGTGCCATGGGGTGGGAACTGGCTGGTGCTTTTTTCTGCTGCTGCGTTATGTTCCCCAGCGGGACAGGGCTGTGCTGGATAGGGGAATTACTGAGAACCCAGCGATCCCTGGGGGGCAGGAACAGCAGCTGGGGGGGGGGCATTGACACCCCTGCACTGGCTCACCCAACAAACTGCCCCTGCCAGGCCCCTCCCCACCAGCTCCGGGCCCTGCAGGGGTGTGTGCGTGCGCAACTTTAAGTGGATTTTGCTTCGCCCCAACCAACCCGGGACACGGACTGTTACTTTCACTTCCCCTACTTCCGTGCTTTCAGATTTGAAGCGTGTGGAAGGCCCAGGCAGGGAGTGGGGCTTGGCCCCGTCAATTCAGCTACAAATGTCACACGAGTAACGATGACAGGTCGGGTCTCAAACCCTCCGGCTCCGTGGGAACTGGTGCCGCAGCCTCGGTAAGAGACATGGGGACCAGGGCCGGATTTAGGGGTACGTAGCCGAGGCGACTACCTGAGGGGCGCCGGGCCTGGGGGCTGTTTTAGTTGTTAGCGATAAAAGGAAAAATGGAACGTTTGAAGTGAAATGTTTCCGGTTTTCCTGCGCTCTGTAGGAATTTGCTCCTTAGCAAACTCAGCGGTCGCACACAAACTGAGCATGCTCGGTAACATCTGCTGAAGCCACTGCCCTTCACCTGGCTCTTACTAGGGATAAGATTCTGCTTGTGGCTATAAGGGTTTAAAAGGGGCAAAGGGGGCGAATCGGAGCAGGGGAGTGGCCAGGCTCTGAGCAGGGTGCGAAAATTGACCGGTCAGGGGGCGTCAAACTGCTAAAAGCAGGGTTAGGAGAGGGGCTGAAGGGCAAAATCAGGGATGGGGGCGGAAGGAACCGGATTTAAGTCCAGGGGTGAGGGGGTGCCAGAGGGTAAAACCCTGGCACAGGCAGGGGCAGAGGAGTGGGTGGAGCAGAGGGAATTTTTTATTTCCTCTCTCACAGACAAAACCTCTCAGCATGGGCTTCCCAGGGCTGGGTTCTTAAAGGCACAGGCATCCCAGTGCCTAGTCACTGCAGCTTCTCTTTGATGTAACCTACTGAGCTGCTGCAGCAGGAGACTTTATTCAGTGAGACCAGGCCTTCCCTACACCTCCCTCCCCGACTTAGTAAGGGACAATGGGGGTGGGGGGCTAGCATGTCATTCAATCATTTAACCCATAAAATAGGACACATTTTGCCACACTGAACCCCCCCAAACAGTAACCTAACTAATAATAATAATAATAATAATAAATAATAATAATTTCAACTCATATAATTAATGAAAAATGTGTGTATACTGTATATGAGAAATGAAAATGAGCTTGCTTTGGGATTTTACAAGGCACTTATATCATTTAAACATATTTGGTACCTTGAGTAATGATAACACTTCTTGCAAATCACATAAATAGGGATCTCATGGTCCCCTTCCCTCACCCATTGCAAAGGCACAGCTGGCTGCCCTAGGGCTGCAGAAAACCCCGTCGGCAAAACATATGGAAAGAACAGGATTATCTTATACAGAGGGCTGAAGGAGGACTTCCATAATGCATTAACTAACACTTAATAAATACATCAAAATTAAAGCAGCAAAGAGTCCTGTGGCACCTTATAGACTAACAGACGTTTTGGAGCGTGAGCTTTCGTGGGTGAATACCCACTTCGTCGGATGCATGCATTTACAGATCCAGACTAACATGGCTACCTCTCTGATACATCAAAATGAAATACATTACAGAGATAAGAACCTGTCATGACAGACTTTACTTCATGAGAAGCTCCAGAGAGAGAAGACCCAGACAGAGTAATGGTAGGGGCAATCCTAGGGAGACCAAAGGGTCTGGTAGAGTGAGCAGACAGAGAACAAGGGTAGAGGCAGAGTCACTGCAGGGTTGACTCAGTTTTCTGTCTCTCCCTTATGGGTGGAAACACTGATCACTATCACTATAGGAGGGAACAATAGAATGGAATGCCCAGAAGAATGAATGACTTGAGGACAATTTCCTGAAGGGACTCTAACCCTTGCAGAGCTTTTCTGGCTCTGACCTTTACATTTCTACACAGGGTGGTTTGGCTCACAGAAATAAAAATCTGCACATCTTCCATGTGGTTTTGGACCAATGGAAAAAACCAGGTACAATTCAAGTGACTTTTTAAATTGCCTATGAAACCGAGTTAACAAAATAAATGAGCTTATGAACAATCGGAAAATCTGTTTCGCAAGTGAAAAAACTATAACTGGACTTCTTGACAAAGACATTGTAAGTTTTCTTACAGGAGAAGCCACAAACTGTCTGGAAAAGAAGAGTAGACTGAATTACTTGCCTCAGTGAAATTAAATACCCAGAGAATTGCTGGGCCTGTGATGATGATGACTGGGGTTTGCTTATCTGTGGCTCCCCCCGCCACACCATGCTGTGGAGGCACAGCCAGGCACGTCTGCATCTGCAAGCAGGCACCGCCACAGGTGCAGCTCCCACTGGCCATGCTGGCCAATAGACTAGGAGCCTTCCAGCCCATGGAATGGTCTGGGCTGGGCTGGGCTGGGGTGGGGGCAAGGGCAAAGGGGGAGATTGTAGGGAGCTCTGGAGTGGGGGAGGGGAGTTGTTTGGCACAAAGGGGGGACTCTCTGGAGAGGGGTGACAGGGGTACAAGATCATTGGGGGGTCTCTTGGAGGGGCAGAGGGTAGTGTGGGTCTCTGTGGGGCAGGGGGGAGTGATGGATGGAGCCAACCACAGCCCAGGTCTGCTCTGCAGGGGCTATTGCTGTAGCCCTCTCAGGAAGCCCCTTCTGTCCTGTGTATTTTATGCAAGCCCTGGAATGCACATCGCTGCTCCTTTCCCCTGCCCACGGCTCCATCTGTCTGTCCCCATAACCCCCTGGCTCACCAGCTGTGTCTGTCTGACAGTGACTCCTGCTGCTTGTTCTGCCTGTGGCTCCCTCCCACTCCCTGCTGTGGAGGCGCAGCCAGGCAGCTCTGGCACCGCCCATTGCAGCTCCCATTGGCTGGGGTTCCCGGCCAATGGGCTGTGAGTCGGGTCAGCGCTGGGACCTCCCCATAGCACACAGCGACTCCAAGCTGCCCCCGAAGTGAGAGCGCCCCACATTGCTGACCCGTGGCACTGGTACCCCCAAAGCATGGGGCCTGGGGCCCAAACATTGATGGATCTGGGCCCACCTTCAGGAATATTGGTGGAGCATGGGAACCACGGGCCCATATAACTTGCCGCCTATGTTGACTGCATCTCTGACAACCCACAACTTGGAAGAGTTAAATGCTTGTCGATTAAACCCCAAACAGATGGCTGCTTGTGCATTTGATGGAGCTGCAAACTTCTCTGGAAGACATAGTGGAGTACAAGCTTTGCTCAGAGAAAAGTGTAATTCTAATCTCTCTAATACTGTCATAAATAGATAGCTAAGGGTTAATGTTTCTTTTACCTGTAAAGGGTTAACAAAGGGAACCAAACACCTGACCAGAGGACCAATCAGGAAACCGGATTTTTTAAAAGTAAGAGTGGGAACTCTGGAGTTTTTGGCTTGTTCTCTGTCTTTTTTTTCCTCGGCTGTGAGAAACAAGCTTTCTTCTATCTCCAATCTTCTGTCTACCCTTCTACTACCAAGTTGTGAGTACAAAGTGTAAGCAATAGGCTTGTATATGCTTTGTTTTGTATTTACATGTGTGTATTTTTGCTGACTGGTTATATTGGCTATTTTTTTAATCAGACTGTTTATTCCTATTTCTTATAAGACAATACCCTGTAGTATCTCTTAATGCAGGTTTTAGTTATATGTATTCTTTCTTTTATATAAAGGTTTCTTTAAAAACTGGTTGGAGTTTCTTTCCTAGTTAGGCAAGGGGATAGAAATTTCTGTGCACGGTACTGTCTTTCTTAAGGACAGCAGAGGGGGAGGGGAAGCCCTCCGCTCTGTGTTACCTCTCCTTGGGTCCCAGGCGGGAAGAAGCTACGGGGAAAGAGAAAGAATTAGCTCGGTTCCCTTGTATTGAGGTTGTCGTCTTTGTAGAAAGGACAGGTTTTCTTGGTATTGTGATGTAAAGAGATTACATTAGGCACTCTCAGTTAGCCAGGAGCAACGTCTGGGGTGGAGGGGAAGGAAGGGAAGACGGGGAGTCCTTTGCCGGTAGACTCAGAGTCTCTGAGTCTTGGGGGGTCTCTCCAGGGAAAGTCTGGGGACCAGAGTGAGGCAGGCGCTGAAATTCCTGTCTGGTGGCAGCGAGATCAGATCCAAGCTGGTAGTAAGCTTGGGGGAGTTTCATGTAAGCACCCAGATTTTGGACGCTAAGGTCCAGATTTGAGACAGAAGCTTACCACAAATACACACTGCAGAGGCCTTACACTTCCACTAGCGCTAGTATGAGCTGCAGAATCTTCAAAAGGCATTTAAAAAGCTATACATTGAATCAAGTATCAGGGGGTAGCTGTGTTAGTCTGTATCCACACAAAAAAACGAAGAGTACAGTGGCACCTTGAAGACTAACAGATTTATTTGGGCATAAGCTTCCATGGGTTAAAAACCCACTTCTTCAGATGTGTGGAGTGAAAATTACAGATGCAGGCATTATTATACTGACACATGAAGAGAAGGGAGTTACCTCACAAATGGAGAACCAGTGTTGACAAGGCCATTTCAGTCAGGATGGATGTGGTCCACTCCCAATAATTGATGCAGAGGTGTGAATACCAAGAGCGGGAAAGTTGCTTTTGTAGTGAGCCAGACACTCCCAGTCGCTATTAACACCCACATTAATGGTGTTAAATTTGCAAATGAATTTTAGTTCTTCAGTTTTTCTTTGAAGTCTGTTTTTCAAGGTTTTTTTTGTTGTTCAAGTATAGCTGCTTTTAAATCTGTTATAGAATGTCCAGGGAGATTGAAATGTTCACCTACTGGCTTTTGTGTGTTACCATTCCTGATGTTCAATTTGTGTCCACTTAGTCTTTTACGTAGAGGCTGTCCGGTTTGGCCAATGTACATGGCAGAGGGGCATTGCCGTCACATGATGGAATATATCACATTGGTAGATGTACAGGTAAATGAGTCCCTGATGGTGTGGCTGATGTGATTGGGTTCTCTGATGGTGTTGCTAGACTAGATATGAGGACAGAGTTGGCAACGGGGTTTGTTACAGGGATTGGTTCCTGGATTAGTGTTTCTATGGTGTGGTGTGTAATTGCTGGTGAGTGTTTGCTTCAGGTTGGGAATCTGTCTGTAAGAGAGGACTGGCCTACCTGCCAAGGTCTGTGAGAGTGAGGGATCATTTTCCAGGATAGGTTGTAGATTGCTGATGATGTGCTGGAGAGGTTTTATCTGGGGGCTGTATGTGATGGCCAGTGGTGTTCTGTTATTTTCACTTCTGGGACACTGATACAGTTGGTCAGTAATAGCACAGGACAATGATACAAGAACAATGTCTGGTGATTTGTGTGAAGTGAGCTGTTGGATCTTCATTTATTTCATAGGAAACTAGAGCCCACATCACCTCATCCACCATTGCAATCGGCACTGATGCAGATGCTGTTTGGAAACATCCACTGGACACAGAGTGACTGACTGAGATCTCTAGAGGGGCCCCTGCCCTGGGGGTCTCAGTCTGTGCATGAAGTGAACGTAGCCACAGACTCTGCTAAGTTGTTTTATTTTACTTGTACCAGGAAACTTATGAAGGAAACTGACACTGTGGAGAGGGTTTTCTCTGCTGATCTTGGGCTGCTGCTGAGCTTCTGTCCAGCTGCCTGCCCTTGTCACACTCCTCACAACCAGAACTTTGTAGGGTTTTGTCTCTAGTGTGGCAGGAAGCCTGGGCAGGTGGGTGTTAAATAAACATTATTTTCCTTATTATAGCTGGGCCCAGTGTATTCCTCATTTCTTAGGCTGCAGAATTCACCTCTTGCTGCAAATACTGGGCTCCAGAATCTCCATCTGCATCTTCAGAAGTCACAGCATAAAACATTTGGATGCCCAGTTCCCATTTGGGCACCCAATTCATATAGACTTCAAGGGCAGAAGGGGTCCTCATGATCATCTAGTCTGACTTCCAGTACATTGCAGTTCGCAGAACCTCACCCACCCACTCCTGTAATAGACTCCTAGCGTCTGGCTGAGTTACTGAAGTTCTCAAGTCATGACTTAAAGACTTTAAACAACAGAGAATTCACTATTTACTCTAATTTAAATCAGAAAGTGACCCGTGCCCCAATGTGCAGAGGAAGACAAAACAACCAACGAACCAAACAAACAAACAGGGTCTCTGCCAATCTGTCCTAACATTCCTTCCTGACCCCCAAAATGGTGATCACTTAGACTCTGAGCATGTCAGCAAGACCCACCAATCAGACACCTGGGAAAGAATTCTCTGTAGCAACTCAGAGACCTCCCATCTCATATCCCATCTCTGCCCATTGGAGATATTTGCTACAGTCACAGATGGGGCACATGGCACTGTGGGCAATGTCATCATAGCATCCCCTAGGTGGCTGTGAAACCTCAGCTTAAGTTTCTAGCTTTATGGTTGCGGAGATAACTTTGAAAATGGGAACAGGCAATGACTGCCTGAGTCTGCAGACAGCCTGAAACAGCAGCTTTGAAAAGAGAGAACTGCACCAGGCATCTGAGTCAAGGCCCTATGGGGCTTATGATGGTATGTTGTATTAATGTGGCTGGAATCAATGGGCTCAAAGAACCAAAGGTGTTAACGTGATATTACACTTTCTAATATTAAGCACTTTTAAACAAGGTTTGGTTTTCAGAGACCTCAGCCTGTTGAATCCCATGGCAAACACACCATGAAACATCCCTTCAACCTTTTATTACAGATACAGAAAAGGACAGACAGTTAAAACATTTGAAATTTAAAGTATTGAGTCAGGCTCTCATTTTAATAACATCTGCAAATTTGACACCATCAGCTCTGGACTAAACAAAGACTGTGAATGGCTTGCCAATTACAGAACCAGTTTCTCCTCCCTTGGTTTTCACCCCTACTGCTAGAACAGGCCTCACCCTCCCTGATTGAACTAACTCGTTATCTCTAGCTTGCTTGCTAGCTATATATACCTGCCCCTGGAAATTTTCACTACCTGCCGTCTTTGACGAAGTGGGTATTCACCCACGAAAGCTCACGCTCCAAAACGTCTGTTAGTCTATAAGGTGCCACAGGATTCTCTGCTGCTTTTACAGATCCAGACTAACATGGCTACCCCTCTGATACATGCCTTGTTTCCGTTAGCTGCAGAGAGATTTTAGAAGGAAGCACCCCCCTGTATGTCAGTCTTTATGGTTTCTGAGTGGTGGCCGGGTTAGTCTGTATCAGCAAAAGCAACAAGGAATCCTTGTGGCACCTTAGAGACTGACAAATGTATTTGGGCATAAGCTTTTGTGGGCTAAAACCTACTTCTCAGATGCATGGAGTGAAAAATGCAGTAAGCAGTATAAATATTAAAGCACATGAAAAGATGGGAGTTGCCTTACCAAGTGAGGGGGTCAGTGCTAAAGAGGCCAATTCAATTAAGGTGGAAATAGCCTGTTCTCAAAAGCTGACCAGAAGGGGTGAATATCAAAGGAGGGAAAATTACAAATGGTAATAGCTGTTCTTTTGAGTAACAGGGAAGAAGTTAGTTGAGATGGGCTGGACCTGCCATTACTTCTGTGAAAGTCCAATCCCGTTTCCTAGACGACCAAACAGAACAAGCCCAGGAGGGGAGAGAAAAAAACAGCAAAGAGAGGAAATGCACCTTCTGTCTGTGAATCTGACTCTGACTTGTAGCCTCGCTGCTGGAGAATCACAGCACACGGTCTGAGCAGCCACTCTGAGGACAGAGCAAACTGTAGGGCATTGCTTGTAGCTGCCTCTTTCCGGCCACAGGCTTAAAGCTATGTTGCAAAATATACAAAAGGCAAAAAGAGGGGTATTGGACAGAGAAAGGTAGATAGGGAAGGAAAAGGACACACAGGGTGTGTGTATGTGACAAAGTCTCTTATCCCAGGTGGTGTCTGGGATTTTTAGCCAGAGTCGGTGGAGGTGGTGATGCCACCTGGGTCCCTCCCTGGCTCAGTCTGGTCAGTGCATCCGTCTGGATCAGGACTATGAAGGCCCAACCATGTAATGGTGGATTCTGAGGTCCCATGAGATGGTGGGTGTGGCAGCCATGATGGTGAAGCTCGCTCTTTCCAGCTCACCTGGCTCCCAGTCAGCCAGCAGCTAATTTCCCCCCCAAATTCTCTTTTAGAGGACCCCAAGGGGGAGCGGTGGGTGGAATAGCCCATCCTCTCAGTATTATGTTCACAAGCTTGGCCTAATTTCAGACACACCCATTGTGGTCCATTGATTTCCCATCCCACACTTCTCATGTTTACCAGGCATGATCTTAACACAGTCCTGGAGTTAAACCAGGAGCCTGTCTGTGGAGATTGATTCAGTCGGCCTGTCTCCCACCAGAGCCAGCACTAGGCATAAGCAGACTAAGCAGTAGCTTAGGGCCCCGAGCAGCACAAGGTCCATGATTTGTGGAAATAATGCAGTTAGAATTCTCAGGGGTGGGGCAGGGCCACCTCCCCCCCGCCCTCCCCCACACTATTCTTGCTTAGGGCACCCAATGGGGTAGCTCCAGCTCTGTTTGCAGCTCTTCCTATCAGCATGTATTGTTACGGGCTATTGTGATATTTCATTGATGTTTGCCCACTTCTCACAGCTCAGCTCACCATCCACGGACATTTTTACCCTGAACATCACTACATTCCCCAGTGATGGAATTTAGCATTTTTCCAAGATCCCAGAGAATTCAGCAGGTTTGTTGCATGCAGCCAGGCACCATCTTGCTTTTTTGTTTCTTTGGCTTGCTGGCACCTGTGTCTTGAAGAAGAGCAGAGCAGCTGGGGCCCAGGAGAGGAGTGTCTGAGCCAGGCTGTCTGAACAACATTGCAGGAGCTGAGGCCCAAAGGGTGGGGCTGGGCCACCTGGAGAGTTTAGCAACAAACCCTGTCCCCCAAATAGTCATGGGTTAATTTTGCATCGGTGAGTATTTTCAGCCACGCGTCGTGTATGTGTTTGTAGGGTGGGGCTGGGAATGAGGAATATTCCAGGGCACTAGAATGAATTAACCTGACCACTGAGTCTTGCGGCTGCTGAAGCAGACTTTGGTCCCATTGTCTGCACAGGGCTGAGGTAATTACAGCCACTCGTGGAGCACAAGAAAACAGCCTGCAGAACTGACTGTGTCACAGTCGAAGTTAAGAGCTGAGGCTGCTGGCACCAAAGCTGCCCTCTCACTAGCGCTGTGGGTGTGTCAGAGGAATTTGAACTTTGTGCCAGAACCATCCTGAGGAGGAGCCAGTCACAGTCATGTTCCAGCCTCCGTCCTTCTTTCGGTTTTGAAGCTAGTGGATAGGCCAAGAGAGGATGGTGCTTCCATTTAATATAAAATATATTAACAAAAAGCTCAGGGGCAGGCTGGAGTTAATCCCTGTGGCTCCCTGACCCCTCCGGCAGGATGGATATTACAGCCTGGAAAAGGGAACCAGTCACTGAGATAAGGAGCTGTGCCTAGAGAGAATGGCTCTCGGGGCAAGCGAAGCCGGGAGATTGGAACGGCTCAGAAATGACTCCACAGGACTCCGCAGGTAGGGGGGTCACTCACTGCAACCCCAGCTGAACTGCTGCCTTGGTATTTCCTGGCTCCTGGCACTGATTAGTCAGAGGAGCTGCTGCTATCAAAGGGCCTCGCTCCTGAGATTTGGAGGATAAAGTGTCACTTTCCCACAGGGAACTCAGCTGTGGCTATAGAGATGCCCACACAGATTCAGAGACCTGCCCAGTCACTTCTCCACTGCCAGGTTCCTGTTTGTTTGCTGTTCTGCTCCATTTACTGACAGCTATAGGAACCGATCGCCAGTTGTAATTTCCCTGTGGGGCACGGTTGGGAGTGTGCAGGTGTTTTCATCATCAGCTCAGCACTGTGAACTTCCAGAGTGAGAGGGTGAAAGATGGAAGAGAAACACCTGGGGCCAGATTGGGTGTAACTGACGCAGGGAGCGGGAGAATTTCTAAAGCTCCTAAGGGATTCAGGAGCACAAGCCCCATTGATCCTAACTCCCCTGTGTTTGTCAAAATCTCCCCCTCTGAGTGCAAACTGCACCTGCCTGTGCCCTCAAGGCGCTTTGCATTCCCGGGGGGTGGGGGGGGAAATCACCCCAAGGGAGGGCAGGGTAGGAAGTTGCTGTTTCCCTCAGGGGGGTTTCTGGCAGGGAGGGGGGAGCTTTACCTCTCACTGGCAGGCTCTCAGCAGCCACCACCGAATGCAGGTGCTCAATGAGTGACTCATCTGCCAGCCTTGCGCTCACCTACTTCCTCCCCGGTGTGGCTGCTCTTTGGACCGTGCTGGCCCCTGCTGCTGTCTGGTCTGAGGCAGGTTACAGCCATTTCCCTTTGTCACAGTCCAGACCCAGCCAGAGCTTCCATCGGGCTATGTGGTGTGAGCCCCGAGTGAAGTCAGCCGTTGTCAGAAGCCCCCCACCGCCCTTCACACCCACGCAGCCTCTTGCGGGCACCAGCGGCCACAGGGGCCTAGGGTCACGTTTTTAAGAGAGCTCAGCTCCGAACTGCTCCCAGGCAGGCGCCTGTGTGACGTGGGCAGGTTTCCGGGGGCTCTGAGCAGCCGCACTCGAAAGGGCAGGGCGGGCGGTCTGGATTGCACCCCAAACAATTGCAGAAACTGCAGGAAAGGGTCACAAAGATTATTTGGAGACTGGAGGAAACACTTCACAGTAGGAGACTGAAGAAGATCGATCTGTTCCGTTTAGCAAAGAGAAGAGTGAGAGGTGACTTTTTCTGTCATGGATTCGCAAGGTCTGGTGTGTGCCCTGGCCTTCAGCCAGGCCCTTGGGAGTGACCCCTTGATTGTGCTGGACCCCATGACCCACACAATTCCACAGAGGCAAGTGGCTTCAGTGACTCAGGGCTTCAGTGACTCAGAAACTGGGCCTCTGAGCACCAGCTATCCCTGGCTTTCTCCATGGCTCCCTGCAGCAAGTCCAACAAGCCAGACTCCTGCAGGAGACTTGTTCTACCCTTTCAGGGCTCAGTGTTCTCAGTGAGTATCTGCACTGACACCAGGCAGCCTTTTCCAAACCAACTAACAATGTGTTAGTCCCCTGGCCTATAGAGTCTGAAAGGTCAGCACAGAGAAGCAAAGTTTAAGAGAGGAGGCCAGAGCTGGGGTTCTGCCAAGTCGTGCTGCTGGAGGGCCCAGCTTGGCTCACTCTCTCTCTGTCCCTTTTTTCTCTCTCAGTCCCAAGTAAGTTCCTGTGTGTCTGTCAGCCCAGTCCTTGAACACAAACACCTGACACCTTCTCCCTTTGTGCTCCATCTCTGGGCTATGGCTCCTCTTCCCTGCAGAGAGGTTGGGGGAAGAAACTTGGTGTAGGAATTGATGCTTAATCATTGAGGCTTCCCATTGTCTTTTCAAGGTCCTCCATTGATATGGGTTGATTCCAGCCCAGACAGTCGGAGTGGTTCTACATCTCAGATACCTAGCCTGTTCGGCCACGTCCCAGCGAGAGAAGGAATTCTTTCCCCCAAAGCAGCAGCAATGCCAACGGGATCAGTACAGAGTCCTACCGATTGTTCATAAAAATATTTCAGTACAATTCCCCACCTGTCACACCTTCATGGAGAAAACACAGGGTACTAAAGGGCTCTTTAATATAGTGGAGAAAGGCATAACAAGAACCAATGGCTGGAAGTTAAAACTGGACAAATTCTAATTAGAAATAAGGCACAGAATTGTAACATTGAGGATGATTAATCGCTGGAACAAACTACCAAGGGAAGTGGTAAATTGTCCATCTCTTGCTCTCTTCCGATCAACGGTCAGTGACTTTCTGGAAGATGCTTTAGTCAAACACAAATTTGGGCTCAGTACAGGGGTAAATGGGTGAGAGTCTTTGGCCTGTGGCACAGATCAGACTAGATGATCTAATGGTCCCCTCTGACCTTAGTCTATGAATATTGGGAAGTGGGCTAATGTAAATGTAACTGATCCATGGACCAGAGCTATGAAAGTCAGACAGCTGGTACTGTCACTGTATCACACTCACTCGCCATCTGGTTTGTTATTTCTCCTGCTTCCCAGACCAAGCTGCGATGATGGGGAAGGTTCCCTCATTCTCCCCCGGCTCCACAGTGAGCTCTGCTCTGCCCGGCTACGTCGCTTTCTGCCTCGCTCTGCAGGTTCACAGGCTGGCGTCAGGTAGGAGCTCCGGCCTCCTCGCTGGGTTTGCTGCTGTTGCTATTGCTGGTCATCACCATGCATCTCACATCACTGCCTTGTCTTGTAAATCATGTCTGCTCAACCTGCCCACAACCAGCAACATGGAGAAACCACAGTATACAGCTGAGTCCCCAGTAATATGGTTACTATCTATACACCACCTTGGCAGGCCTAGATAATACATGCGTCCTACTGCTTTGGCTGATTTCTGGCAGCTTCTAAAACACAGAACACAGTAAGTACCACTACAGAGCTCACTAATTATTTAAAAGGACACTACTCAATTCCTATACACTGCACTGACAGCTCGTATACGTCACAAATCAGACTCTTCAGCCACAAAGGCGTCCTGAATCCTAGACTCTCCGGTTTAGATGTAACGACCCACAAGTCATTCATGCTGCACTAGGCACATCTGACTAGGGCTCAGAGCTAGACCTCATCTCACAGCGAGGACATGAAGTTATTTGCCAGTTTCTTCATTCTGTGCCTTCAGTGAAGCCCTGATGGTGACCCACTAGACCCCCGGGGCTGGCTCCACAGCTACTTGAGTATTTTGGTTCCCTCCTGCTGTGGTTTCCCTCCTGTTAATTTAACCAGCTCTCTCTGTCTCTCCTGATGCTGAGTCTCTGCTCTGAGACTCCCACAACCTGTGCAGTTCCACAGTGACCAGTTCTCTGTTTCTTGCACTTTTCTATCTGCCTCCTTCTCCCTCTCCATTATCTGACCTCTGACTTTACCTTTAAAGCCATTGCCTGCATAGTGATGGTCTATTTTTATATTTTTACACCTTGTTAGGCTTTACACCATCCCTCCTGCAGATGAGGAGGCCCCTGTCCTGGAGCAGCACGAAAAGGACTTGGTGTATCAGAGAACCAGGCCCCCAGTACCATTATCCCCAGCATGTCCATGAGAAGTTAGAGCTTTATTCAGAGATAATAGGGACAGTGCATAACACTCACATGTGAACTCTGTGTGACAGATATTGCAGCCACATGTGGCATTTTGGGGACTATCAAATTCACTTTATGCATGTCCTGTTTATTTTTGTACCCCTTTATCAATGGTATCTATACATGTTATATGTATCTTTGTGGGTTTGGGATTGTAATCTATGCCATGGGGGAGGTGTGACGGGTTGGATCACAGAAACCCCCTTGGGTGCTGCCACCCAATGTGCCAAAACTACTTCTATTCCTGTTTTTCCTGCCAGCTCGGGACCCCAGCACCCTGTCTCGCTGAGCCAGACACTCCAGTCTGCTCCAGCACAGACACAGGGTCTGGATTACTTGCCCCAAAGCTGCAGGCTTCACTGAAAGCAGCTCTCAGAAGTATACTTGTTTTTAACACTTAGATGCCCAACTTTCAATGGGGGTCTAAACAGGGCCGGCGCTAGCATTTAGGCGACTTAGGCAGTCGCCTAGGGCGCCAGGATTATTCGGCGGGCGGCATTTTGCCAGGGGGGCAGCAGACGGCTCCGGTTGACCTGCCGCAGTCGTGCCTGCGGACGGTCAGCTGCTCGCACACCTCCGGTGGACCGCCCGCAGGCATGCCTGCAGCAGCTCCACCGGAGCCACGGACCAACGGACCCTCTGCAGAAATGACTGTGGCAGCTCCACCGGAGCCGCGGATCAGTGCGGGGGGTGGTGAAATGGCCGTGCACCTAGGGCGCGAGAAACCCTAGCACCGGTCCTGGGTCTAAACCCAAATAAATCCATTTTACCCTGTATAAAGCTTACGCAGGGTAAACTTATAAATTGTTTGCCCTCTATAACACTGACAGATGCACAGTTGTTTGCTCCGCCAGGTATCAATACATACTCTGGGTCAATTAATAAGTAAAAAGTGATTTTGTTAAAAACAGAAAGTAGGATAAGTGGTTCCAAGTAGTAACAGACAGAACAAAGTAAGTCACCAAGCAAAAGAAAATAAAATGCACAAATCTATGTCTAATCAAACGGAATACAGATAATCTCACCCTCAGAGATGCTTCAGTAAGTTTTTTCCTCAGACTGGACACCTTCCAGGCCTGGGCACAATTCTTTCCCCTGGTACAGCCCTTGTTCCAGCTCAGGTGGTAGCTAGGGGATTCTTCACGATGGCTCCTCTCCCCCTTTTTTTTGTTCTACCCCTTTATATATCTTTTGCATAAGGCAGGAATCCTTTGTCCCTCTCTGGGTTCCCATCCCTCCTCACAATGGAAAGACACTAGGTTAAAGATGGATTCCAGTTCAGGTGACATGATCACATGTCACTGTAAGACTTCATTGCCCACTTGCCAGCACACAGGTATACAGGAAGACTCACAGGTAACCCAGAGCCATCTGGAGACAGTAGTCCTGGTTAATGGGAGTCATCAAGGTTCCAAACCACCATTAATGGTCCACACTTTGCATGATTACACTAGGCCCTCAGAGTTATATTTCATATTTCTAGTTTCAGATACAAGAGTGGTACATTTATACAAATAGGGTAATCACACTTCGCAGATTATAAGCTTTTTAATGATACCTCACAAGAGACCTTTTGCATGAAGCATATTCCAGATACATTATATTCACTTATTAGCATATTTTTATAAAACCATATAGACTGCAACGTCACAGGAGAGTTATCCCATCTCCCTGAGAATTTGCAGACCATGGGGGGTAATTACTTGTAGGACAGGTACCACCCCAGGAAGACTTGCATAAACTGGGTAGACCAGGTCCCAGAAGTCCAAGAGAACAAAGATTTTTGGTATAAAAACTGGATTTGAATTGACCAGAGGCCCGAGATCTTGGGCTGCAAAGTGACAGGACCTGTTAATGAAGAGGACAAACCCTAAGAGAAAGGTTTGAAAGACTTTGGAACCTACCAGAGAGTCCCATGTGCTAGATGAGAATTTTTTGGGATAAGTATAACATATGTTCAGTCCTTTGATTGGTTTATGCTCCGTCAAGCTTTTGTCTTTAAATGGTCTTTCATTTCTAATGCAGGGTGTTCTCTTACTGTGTGTCTTACTGCTAAATTAATGCCAAACTCCAGCCCCTCACCAATTTAATTTCTTTTTTTCATTGTACATTTCACAGCACAATTCACAGTGACTGGACCTGACAGTCCAATCGCTGCCTCTGTAGGTGGGGAGGCCGTCCTGCCCTGCCACCTCTCCCCCAGGATGAGCGCTGAGAACATGGACCTGAGATGGTTCCGATCCCAGTTCTCTGCAGTTGTGCACCTGTACAGTGGTGGGCAGGATCAGTACAGACAGCAGATGCCGGAATATCAAGGAAGAACTGAGCTCTTGAAAGACAACATCACCAATGGGAGTGTTTCCCTGAGAATACGCGATATCCGACCCTCCGATGATGGACAATACAAATGTTTTTTTCAGTCCAGTGTCTCTTATGAAGATGCTATATTGGAAGTGCAGGTGGCAGGTCAGTAACTTGTTCTAATGTTTTAATGTCTTCAACAGAGTAATAAGTGGAGTCAGGAGGGTTCACTGTGAGATTACACAATTTTTTTCATTATAGTGGGTCAGGGTCTCTGCTCTGGATAAGGTTGGTTCTAGTTTGCTGTTTAATATCCGTTTTTTCCAAGTTCTCTAAAACCTGGATGCATACTCAGATTGCCTTGAAAATTGCTGTGACTCATTGGACTCTGGGGTGGGGCTAGTGGCCCAAGTTTGAGGGCATTCGAGAAAGGAGTTAATGAGATACACTAACACTCCTAAACAGTCAGATGACATTAACATGTGGTTATTACAATTATTTTGTGCACATGGGGGGAAAATGGCTGATTCTCCCCAAACTGATGCCATCAGCTGGGATTGATCTCGGCTCGTGTCTGGCCCCTTCAGGGTAACAGTGGTTGATACACAAGACCCTGTACTCCAGACCCTGGTCTAAGAGTGGGAGAACTGAGGAATTCCCCGCCCCCAGGACAGGTAGAGGCAGGAGACTTGACCCCTGAAGTTGCTGTCAGAGAGACCAGCAAGGGGACACAGGTGCAGTTAGTTCTGTAACGAGGACATGAGGTTTAGGCCAGGTGTAGTGAACACCTGGGTCTACACTCAAACACTGAAACTACTCCACACAAACCACCCCCAATGTGCAAATTGTCATTGCCTCGTCACCCTTGCCCTGTGGGTGTGGATTTCTTCTGGGACATTGCCTTCACTTACAGGGGCGTGCTTGGGGTGGCAAGCCACCGGGGGCGCTCTGCTGGTCACCACAAGGGCGGCAGGCAGACTGCCTTCGGCGGCTTGCCTCCGGAGGGTCCGCAGGTCCCGCAGCTTCGGCAGACTTACTGCAATAGTATAGACCTACCCTCAGTTTTTTGTCAGTGAATGGACATGAGGAATGATTACAGGAAGGTGCCATTGTTTGTGTTGTGTTCCACTGATTTGAATTGCAGCATGTATCTGCCTGCAGCGCAGCTGCATTCCCTGTGTTCAGTGTAGCTGTACTGACCAGTGGAGAGAGTAGTGGGGACAGGGTCTCAGAGCTGTCACTGTGCTATGGAAGGGCAGGAGATAATATCACCAGGCAGCCTGAACTCTGGGCTAATGAAGGTTTTGTCACTGAATTTTCTAGTGTTTTTTAAAGAGAAAGGAAAACTTTTTTTGTAGGAGTTAGTTGCCATTTAGGTGGTTGTAGTCATGGGTGGCGGGTATAATAGGCATGGGAAAGCTAAGCCTTCCCTGCTGCCGACCCACCACTGGATGCCTGTGCCACAGTGGCCCTACCACTTCACCACCACTACCACCACCACCACCCCTCCAGAAGTCCCAGCTGCTCACTGCGTCCCTCCTCCTCTTGAGAGGGGGAGTGAAGAGGGAACGGGGCAAGCCAGTGGGTGGCCAGCCAGGGGCATCTTGCTCATGCGCTGCCTTGTGCTGGGGGGGGCTGGTGGCTTGGGATAGGGGACAGTGTCTTGTCTTTGTGCTCAGGTGGCTGGTGGCTCGGCCCAGTGCTGGGGCTCAGGGGCCGTGGCTCGGTGTGGTGTTGGAGTCATCCCAGCTTGCCCAAGGGGGCGGGAATGCCGGCTGCTCAGTCCAGCGCTGGAGCTGGTTGCCCCTTGGTTGCTCAGTGCCCCTCCCACTGTGCACTCTGATAGTGCAGTGGGGATAACGGTCGTGCTTTGCAATGTTTGCAGTGTGTAGCTTGTAACAGAGCTGGTGAGAGAAATCTCATCCCAGGTCTCTGTCCAAACACCTTGACGGTTTTATTATACAGATGCTAATTTAAGCGTGTGAGAGGAGACTCATGTGTCTGTCTCCTTCTCCACCCTCCCCCACAACATGTAGCTTCCCTCTGCACTATGTTTCTGGGTGCCAACATCACAGGCAGCAGCTTACTGTGGGCCAAACACTACCTCAGTTATGTAGCCTGAGCTGTGCTCCTCTCCCCAACCACCATGCTGAGCTGGGCCCCCCAGCCCTGGTCCAGCCAGACTTACCCAGCCATGTTGCAGGCCCACCCAATCCAGCTCTCCCTCCCCTTCCCCCACACACTCTGGCAACCCCATACAGGGACGATGTGTATTTTAACTGTTCATTTCCTGCATTTCAGGTGTTTACATTTTCACCACATTCAGTCCCCCTCGCCCCCATTGCCCCTTGAACACAGATTACATGAGGGGTTAGACTCCCCGAGAGTGGCAGGGTCTCCCAGATCCCAGGCCATACGGGGGCAAAAAAAAAGGAGTTCAGAGCCCTGCAGAGGGGTAGGACTCCCCCAGATCCCAGCATGGGGAAGGGGAGAATTTGGGGCTGACAGGACTCCTTGCCCCGAAACCCACAACTTTTACACCACTCCTCACCATACCAAATCCTTCCTATCCCACTCCTTTCCCTTACCTGAGGAGGCCCTAACTCTTCTTTCCCTCCCTACTACAGGCCTGTCCTGTAGTAGGTGACTTCTGGGTACCCTCCTGGATCTGTCAATCTGTTTCTTCACTTCACCTGGTGACTATTGTAATTTTAAGAACGCTTGATAGAGATCCTCTAGGTGTGTGTGTCTGTCTGAGGGATTGGAGAAAATGCGGTTGTATCTTAGAGTTTGGCTTTAGACAATGAATCGTGTGATGTTCTCTGGATGAAATCTGGAGGCGTGTGTGTAAGCCAGAAGGGTACCTAGAAGTCACCTACTACAGGACAGGCCTGTTATAGGGCTTATTCCTTCACCCGCTCCCTTCCCTAGTCCTTCTCGCATGAACAGAGAACAACAATACCCAAAGTCTGAAGGTGCAAACAATTCAGTATTTATTGGGGTGAACTTCCAGCAAGCAATTATTCCAGTTTCCTTGCTTAGTGCCCCCCTTCCCAGCTCTGACACCACAGAGCCTTGCCTGTGTCCCTGTTCCCATTTCCTGTTCCCATTACCCCCCTTAGCGAAACATGATTCCAATTCCCCAATTCCCTGTTCCCATTTCCCGCCTTACTTCCTGATTGACTGCAGACTATATAGTAAAACTTGAGTTCTGCTTAGCTCTACCTTAACCAATCATTTTACTGAAATGTAACTAACCAATCCTAACATACCGTAACATGATTATTTAACCAATTATATCCCAGCACCTTAATTGGTTTACACCCAGCAAAATTAATTATACAGCAGACAGAAACAATCACAGAACCAGACAGAGATTATACAGACAAACAATAGGGAAGTGGAGACTGCAGTGATAGAACAACACAGAAATGAGGATTTCACACCCCAGCTTTGATAAGTGAGTTCTTGCCAGACAGGATGCTATCAAACGAAGTTTCCTTTTACATCTTCTAGGCTCTTCCCTTTCTCTGGAGGTGACAGGAATATTAGGGCAGGATTGTATTCCTAACAGCCCAATAGCACCTTATTTCAGTGTGACTAGTTTGGAATGTGAGGATGTGACCATACACTTCCCAGTTTATGGCTTCCTCTGCTGCTTAGCCAAAGGCTTTGCCTAAGAACCAGGCCTCAGACTGTCACAAGAGGAGAAAGCCCTTACACCGTCAGACAATGATTTTGATTCTCTCTTTTATACCTCTATAACTATCTAAGTGATAAGAATACACTTAAATTCTTAAAGTATAGGCCTTTGCAGACAGGTCTGAATATCTGTATCCTAACAAGGCCCAACAAAGAAAGTAACAGAATGCCACTAGCCATCCACTACAGCCCCCAGCTAAAACCTCTCCAGCGCATCATCAACCTGTCCTGAAAGATGATCCCTCACTCTCACAAATCTTAGGAGACAGGCCTGTCCTCACCTACAGACAGACCCCCAACCCGAAGCAAATACTCTCCAGCGTCCAGGAGCGGCGCCAGAGTTTCTGGCACCCTAGGCAGAATTTGGGGAGTGGCATTTTGTGCACTTCCCACGGGGCGCATGGGAGCTTCTGGTTCCACTCACATCGCGGCGCCAAAGAATGACTCTCCACCGAAATGCCGCAGGAGACAGCGGCAGTCATTGAGCTGCTCAATTGCCTGCTGCTGTTTTCCGCGGCACGTCAAAAGAAGGTCCTTCTTCGGTGGCGCGACGGGAGCGGAACTGGAAGCTCCTGTGCGCCCCGTGGGGAGTGCACAAAATGCTGCCTCCCAGATCCTGGCACCCTAGGCGACCGCCTAGGGTCGCCTAATGGAAGCGCTGGCTCTACCAGTGTCAAAGTCAGACTCAGGACTCACAATTTGTTAGACCACTCTGTTTATTAGCACAGTGCTCTGCTAATAACACCCAGATAATCTGAGCACCATGCAAGACCCACACTACCTCAATTTATACATATAAAAAGGGCATAAACTTGACAAGATAACAAAGGGAACAGAACTGACAAGTTTACCAGAGGCTGGACATACATAGTTAATTTCCTTACTAACTTTTACCAGTTTCTGGTTAATGTTTCACCATTAGCTTAAGTGGACTCATTGTTTATACCTTACACCTGTATTTTAACATTCCTCACTTTCGCTTAAAGGTACATACAACATTTCTTTAATCCTTTCTATTTTTACAATATAATTCATTTTACTTTCACACCAGCAACTACACGCCATACAACAAAAACACTAACCTAGGAACCAAACTCTGCAACAAATCCCAGTGCCAGCTCTGTCCACATATCTATTCAAGGGACACCGTCATAGGATCTAACCACATCAGCCACACCATCAGAGGCTCGTTCACCTGCACATCTACCAATGTGATATATGCCATCATGTGCCAGCAATGCCCCTCTGCCATGTACATTGGCCAAAACAGTCAGTCTCTACGCAAAAGAATAAATGGACACAAATATAACATCAAGGATTATAACATTCAAAAACCAGTAGGAGAACACTTCAGTCTCCCTGGACACTCAATAGCAAACTTAGAAGTGGCCATTCTTCAACAAAAAAACTTCAAAAACAGATTCCAACGAGAAACTGCAGAACTGGAATTAATTCACAAACTGGACACCATCAAATTAGGCCTGAATAAAGACTGGGAGTGGATGGGTCACTATAAAAACTAAATTTGCCCCTGCTGATACTCACACCTTCTTGTCAACTGTTTGAAATGGGCCATTTTGATTACATTGAACTCATTAGCACTACAGTATACCTCTCTACTGTATTTTCCACTCCATGCAGCTGATGAAGTGGGTTTTAGTCCATGAAAGGCCCAAATAAATTTGTTAGTCTCTAAAGTGCCACAAGGACTCCTCATTGTTTTTGCTGATACAGACTAACACGGCCACCACTCTGAAACCTGTCACTGCGCGTAGCTATCGCACTGTGCTATTCGCCACCGTCTGCAGCTAGGTGTTGGGGAGAAGCGGAGTGGATCGCAGTGCATCATGAGTGTGGGTTCAGCATCCCATGATGCATTTTTCCATCCCAGCATTCCATGAGCTTCAGACTGTGTTTCTCTGCATTTTTTAACTGCCCCTGTTTACTGTGCATCCACCGTCTCTACCTAAAAGGATGGCCCCACAGTGCTCTCTACTGTTGTGGTCACTGTTATGAACACATCGCAGATGGTCATGCAGTATATCATGAGCTCCCAATCTGAACAGGAATAAGAGCTGCCTGATCTTCTACATGCCATTTAAAGAAACAACATAAGTGCCACTGTTGGCATTCACGGAGCAGCTGCACATGGTGGACCATCGCTTTTGGGCTCAGGAAACAAGCACTCAGTGGTGGGAGTGCATTGTTATGCTGGTCTGGGATGACGAGTAGAGGCTGCAGAACTTTTGGATGTGGAAAGCCACCTTCCTGGAACTGTGTGCAGAGCTCATCCCAGCATTGTGCCCCAAGGACATCAGAAGAAGACTGACCCTCTCTGTGACTATGAATGGAACATGATGCAGTGTCACATGAAGATAAAGATGAGGCAAACATGCCAGAAGGCAAAGGAGCCAAACCATCACTCTGGTGCTGCACTGAAGACCTGCCGCTTTTGTTAGGAGCTGGATGCCATCCTTGGTGGTGACCCCACCACCACCGCCAAGAGCCCTGTGGGTACTTAGGTGAGGCTGGAGAAAACGGGCAGCAGACTCAACCCCAATGATGAAGTCGTGGACGAGGAGGTTGAGCTGGAGGATGATTTGGAGCGCACAGCAGGGTTGCCAGTGCTGTGAGGAGTCAGGACCTTTTTTCTACTCCAGAGATGTCCAGCCAGTCCCAGCAGTCCATCTCTGGTGTGCATGATGCAGAAGAGGAGAGCCCCAGTAAGTGATCTTTTTGAGTTGATGCTGCTCAGTTATATGAGGTTCAGGTGTCCTTTGGTCTGTGTATTGTCGAAGTGGGTGAAGGGATACAAATCTGCAAGACTAGCTGTGTTTCAGTGTGCTCCACATTTCCCTGTGAAACTAAGAAGTGCGGCGGAACAGTGTGTTAATGCACATCGACATTTCAGAGGAATCCTCCAGAGAGATGTCCAGCAAACTTTAGAGGAGGTACTCACCAGTCCTCTGCCGAAGGTTTGTCAGAGCTGCTTTGTTCCTTCCACCATGGTAGGACACTTTCCCGCACAACTCGGCAATCACTTGTGCTGGGACCAAAGAGGCAAACATGTGAGCAGCATAGGGACTGGTTGTCAACCTGCATGCGTGCAGTAGATGCACTCTTGCCTACACTCAGGAGTGAGATATCAACTTCAATGACACCCGGCTGTGGAAAATGGGGGCAGAATTTACCTTATTGTCCATGGTCACCCTCAATGATCCCCTGAAAACATCTTCTAAACTCTTGCCTCATCTTGAATGCCCATGATCTGTCCGGGCCTCACTCATTATGCTTAGGATGTTCTTGGAGATGTGTGCTTGCTAGGAGTTCATGGAGAAAGTGATTGGTATGTTACAGGAGGTGAATTTTTCTGTAAGGATTGAGTGCTGTGTGTGAACTAACAATGATGCTTCTGTGTGCTGTTTCTTGTGCTAATGCAAATGTTGCCTTCAGGGGAACTCCCTACACACTGGCTGAGCACCATTGCCAGGTAAGGAAGCAACCAAGGTGGAGCAAGGAGGACAAATTCCGAGAGGTTCTCCAATCCTCAGAGAGAAAAGAAAATGCAGGAAGTGGAGAGAAAAGGAAAGACAAGACAGAAAGAATGAGGAGCACATTCTAAAGGGACAGGAGCGAATGACTAAAGTGATGGAGGAGCAAACAGAGATGCTGAAGTCCCTTATCATGCTTCAGTCAGCACAGATACATGCTCACCTTCCCTTGCAGCTGATACAAAACTGTTTTCCATGCCCTCCACAAAGTCTGCTCACACATTCCTTGCAACTTCCCAGCACACCTTGGTACCCTGTTCATTCCACCCCTTCAGACAGCTTCCAGGATCACAGCTAGACTTATGCACAGCTCTGAAAGCCTCCACTGCTCTTCATTCTGAGAGCCTCCACTCCCTTCCCACCAAGCCTTATGTGTGTGTTAATTGGTGTTTAACAAAAAACAAGGTCTCTGAGACATAACCAGTCTTTATTGGTGATTGATGCTGGTAGAAATACATGGAAGTAGTTTAATCACAATGGGTAAGCAAAACGAGATAACTGAAGTTAGTCTAGCTTGGCAGATTGATGTATAAAAATACAGATTACTATTGCTCATTATCAGAATATTGCCTCAAAGCCTCCTTGATTCTCACAGCCTCCTGTTGTGCCCCTCTAATAGCCCTGGTATCTGGTGCTCAAATTCAGCACCCAGGCAATCTGCCTCAGTGCTCCACCCCTGGGGAAACTTTTCACTCTTCCCCTCACAAATATTATGGTGCACACAGCAGGCTGCTATGACCATGGGAATATTTTCCTCGTTTATGTCCAACCTGCCATAAAGGCAGCACCAGCGCACCTTTTATTTGCCGAAGGCACATTCTGCGGTCATGCTGCACCTGCTCAGCCTATTGTTGAAGCAATGCTTGCTGCTGTCCAGGTTTCCCATGTAAGATTTCATGAGCCATGGCAGTAAGGGGTAGGCTGGGTCTCCCAGGATCATTATGGGCATTTCAACATCCCCCACTAGAATCATCTGGTCTGGAAAGAAAGTTCCTGTTTTTAGCTTTCCGTACAGGCCAGTGTTCCTGAAAATGCAGTTTAGTATATATTAGTGCCCAATACACTTATATTCTCACTTATCTATCTGTTTAGTCATGTAGGCATCTGTGGCCATCCCTCCCCCTCCCCTTTGGAGTGAGAATGCACCCCCTTGCTACCACATTTCTGTAAAGGCAATCCTTAGTGGGGAATTAGCAGTCACTGGAGCTCAGGCCCTCTGGGCAGAGAAGAGCAGTAAATGGTTTTGGGGCTCAGGCCCTCTGGGCAGGGCAGAGCACCAGACAGTCTAGGAAGCACGGGCACTCAGGCAGGGAGGAGCACCGAACAGTCTATCACCTAATGACATGGCTCAGGCAGATGGCAGACAAATGCAGGCCTCTTGATCTTAGGTGGGTAGGTGGCCACCCCAGGGGTGGGGCAGCCACAGGGGGTAGAGGGACCCGGGAGCAACCTACTCCACTGGGTCCAAGCCCAGGGCCCTAGCAGTGGCAGAGGGGTTCACCACTGGGTCGGTGGGGATCCCACGACAACATGGTGACCAGCACTCTGGCACCATCACCATACTATTGTCTGGTGTCCCTGGGCTACTTCCTATGACCCCCTTGTCATGCACCTTTATCTTGTGGGGTGTCCTTCCTCTCCCCAGGGTACACAGCTAGTGGAAATCCCAGCAGCTCTTCAGTGTCCTTGTTGGTTGATATCTCTGGCAGTCCCTGTGAGTCCTCAGTGCTGCAGAGGTTCCTCTATCCTCTTGGGTGCAAGACCCAGCAGTGCATGGGAGGTATCTGTCTCCTTCACCATCTCCAGCCCAACTGAGCTGTAGTGCCCACCTTTTAAACTTCCTGTTCAGCCTTTCTGCTTCCAGCAGGGTGGTTGTGTCTTGCCAGGCTCCGCCTGCCAGGGGGTGGGTGGTGGTTTCTCCCTGTCAGGCCTGAAGGGAGGCTACACTTCCTCTCTACAAGTCACTTTCATAACTGATGCCCTGCATGACCTCTATGGGTTCAAGTTTTTTGTTTGTTTGTTTGTTTTTTCTTTGTTTTTCCCCAGATTTGGAAATAATGAATGTAGTATTTTGTTATTTATGTTCTATTTCCATCTAGTGCAGGGGTTCTCAAACTAGGGGGTCGGGACCTCTCAGGGGGTCATGAGGTTATTACATGGAGAGTCACAAGCTGTCAGCCCCCCCCCCCCCAAACACCGCTTTGCCTCCAGTATTTATAATGGCGTTAAATATATAAACGAGTTTTTAATTTATAAGGGGAAGGGGGTCACACTCAGAGGCTTGCTATGTGAAAGGGGTCACCAGTACAATAGTTTGAGAACCACCGATCTGGTACATGTTTTTGCGTTATTTGTATATATAAGTTTTGTTCATTATGTGTTTATATTTTATATAAAAACTATAAAAATAAAGTTTTTTTAAAAAGATTCCTGAGCGGGGAAGGCTCCAGACATACATCCCTTCGCTATCTCTCCATAGAGGATCTTTTGTGTGAAATTTTTAAACAGCGTAAGGCCTTCTCTGCACACCAGCTGCAACCGAAATAACTAAATCAGTTTGAATTTGCACATATGGGTAAATTGAAGCCTCTTATTTCAGATTAAGATCATTTTATTTCAGTTTAACTCATCAGCAAAAGTGTGATCTGGGGCAGAAGGCATTACCTGAACCCTTAACCCTTCTTTATTATCTAATGTCTGTGTTTTGTGGGTGTGTTTCCTGGCTCTCAGTGGAGTCCAGTTTTCTGCTGCCAACTTCTGTGCTCTGGAAGGGTACAAGGCACAAAGTTTGTTGGTAGTGAATTAATTGAAGGCTTGTCTATACGACACATGCACTGGCTTCAATGAAGTAGCGCAAAACCCAATATGGACACTCTTAAATGACTTGGACATGGCTTATATTAATGTAGCTTGAGTCGATTCCTTCTTGATTTAAGAGTGTCCACACAGGGGTTTGCACTGGTTGAACCTAATTACTTTAACTAAACTGGAGCAAGTTTGAGCATAGAACAGCCCTGACATTAACATTAACTTTACTTAGTGTATATTGAATGGGAATCTGACCAGATTAACTGACCAGCCGCACGCGTGGACTCACATTCAATTATTAATTTAATAGGAAATGGCTTTTGATAACAGTGTAATAAAATTTTTTGCTCATTATGGGGCACTGTAGGATTATCACAAATTCATTTATTTCTTCTGTAGGTTTGGGCTCTGCTCCTGTCATCTCTGTGGAGGGACATCAAGATGGAGGGATCCGGGTTATATGTCGATCAGCCGGATGGTACCCAAAGCCCGAGGTGCTGTGGAGAGATCTCCAGGATCAGAACTTACCATCAGCCTCTAAAAAGATATCCCAAGAGGCCAATGGCCTGTTTCAAACAGTGGTTACCACTGTTATAAGAGAAGAATCCAACCAGAAAGTTTCCTGCTGTGTCAGGAACCCGCGACTCAACCAGGAGAAAGAGTCAGCAATTTCCATAGCAGGTGAGTGACCGTCCCAGCCGTGCATGGATAGACTGAGACGCTGCAGACATGGGCAGAGAGTATTTATCATTGTGTCTCCTGTTTATTGGCCTGGGCCTTCAATGTACTGAGCACGTCTTGGAAGGTCCTGAGCAACCTCTCAAGTCTCTTTGACTCTAGTAGGTGCTGAAGGTGTTTAGCACCTTGTAAGCTGGGATGCCATGGGCCAGATTTTCATAAGAGTTCAGAACCCAGCAAACATCGTTCTTCTCAGTTGGGGTTGTGGACGGGGGGAGGAGAGAATTCTCCTTTGATCTTGTGCTGTAGTGAGGACTGTGTTGAAACTGCGAGCTATCACTATCAATTTAAGAGTGGGGGTTGGGGTGCAGGTTTTCCAGGTCCTGTTTGCAGGCTAGTGAGCTCTGCAGCTAGGGTGACCAGATGTCCCAATTTTATAGGGACAGTCCTGATATTTGGAGCTTTTTTTATATGGGCTCCTATTACCCCCACCCCCTGTCCCGATTTTTCACACTTCCTGTCTGGTCACCCTATCTGCAGCAAAGCAAGCAGAATCAGGGTTTGTCTACAGGAACAGTTAGTTTGTGGCAAGGTGTAAATCTGCCTCACGCTAGCCTGGCGTGCACTGTCTGTGTGGACCCTGCTATATGCACTAACAATTCCATAGTGCGCTTTGATCTACTCTGCTTTGAAATGGGAACACTTCAAAGTGCACCAGGGAACTTTTAGTGTGGTGCAGCAGGATCCACACAGCCTATTAGTGAGTAGCAACCTAGTGCAAGGTAGATTTACGCCCCAGCCTACCGTGCACTAACTGTTCCTATAGACGAGCCAAGTTAAAGCAGGGTGAGGTGAGTTGTGCCCGCTGCCTTAGGGAGCAGCCCCTCTCTCTGTTGTGGGTTCTTGTGTGTTAATATTCTGGACCTAAGAAATAAAGTCATGTTACGTTGCAACCTCCAAGCCGGAGTATTTATGTTTGTATCTAACTTCTTTGTGTGTGCTTGAACATCACAATCAGTAGGGCTGGGGGAGGGAATTCTCCTCTGTTCTCAGTGAGAGCTGTTGGATGCTAAGTGTTTATGAAAATCTGGCTAAAAAAGTCATTTTTCCCAAACAGGAGAAGAGACCCCTGGGTATGGTCTGAGCATTGCTACTTAGATTACATCTAAAAATACCAGCAATAAAAGTTCAGGCCCAAAATATGCAGAAGCAAAATCTTACCTAAGAGCATCTTAATTTTTAGAGAAAAAAGGTCCTGATTTTATGTATTATTATTTGCCAAATAACTTGATTACTATCGAATGAATATTTCATCTACATAACAATAAAAATGTTGCATTTGTAAAGTACTGTTCATCTGAGATCTCAAAGTGCTGGTTAGTCTATGATATGCCCAGTATTACCTGTCTGTTATGTTCACGGCATACACACTGAGAGTTGAAAACAAAACATAAATACTCTTCCTGTAAGGCTGCAATGTAACTCTGCTTTATTTCTAAGAATCCAGAACTCTAACACACCAGAGCCAAATACAGAGAAAGAAAAAGCAAGCTGCTGCCTAAGGCAGAGAACCAGAACTCAGCCCGTCGTGCTCTAGGCTGGCACTTTGCAGAGTGACTTCAGAGGACCCAGAAGCACGCTCCCTACAGAGCCCCCCTAGCCTAACAGCACCAAGAAACTCCTCTGTATTTAAAGTGTCAGCTCATAATTTTTACAGTTTTCAATATACCAATCACTTAACAACGACCCTCTAGTCAGCCATTGCTCCAAGGCCCAGGGAAGAGGACTCTAGAGGAATTTTAATTCTGAATTTCCAGGCTCACATTTTGTTTTTATTAAAATTCTGTATTAACACATTCTGGGCCTGACTCTCTTGTGTAACTGAACCCCAGTGAGCACAGAAATGTCAGTGGTGTCAGGTCACAACTCTGATTCTGAGAGCCAGTCTGCACCGGATGCAGCCTTGGGATCACTTAGAGCAACCTAGGACAGGGGTAATTGATTATTTTTTGTCATGGTCTAAATTCCTTGGTCAAGGTATAGTCAAGGTCCAGACTTCAGAGAAAATAATAATTAAAAAAAAACAATGATATTAATAAGTAAATAAAAAGATTCCAGGGTCCATTCAAAAGCATCTGGTAGCTGAGATTTGGCCTAAAGTCCACCTATTGAGTACCCCGCTCCAGCCCTGACAGGGTTAAAACCAGCCCTGGGAGAGGGCTGTGGCTGAGGCAAGAAGCCTGGGCTGATTGGGGAAAGTAGGCTCAGCTGTGGCCATGCCCCAATCCGGCCCAGCTGGCCCCTATAAGAGGCAGTGAGCCAGGACCCACTCAGTCTCCCTCTGTCTGTAGGGAGCTAGACACAGGGTACCTGAGTGGAGCAGGGCTGGGGAAAGGCAGAGGAGCTGGGGAGCTCCAGCCTGGAAAGCCCCAGGCTGTGGCCTAGCATAAGGCCAACAGGTACTGGGGGTTGCAGAGGGCAGCCCAGGGGTAGGCAAAGGCTGCAGATCCAAACCCAACCTTGCCAGTGATGAGTGGCTGATACTGCAGCCTGCCCCAGGGCGTGGGGGCTAGACAATGACTGGCAGTAGCCTTATACTTAGGCAAAGTGGGAATAGCGAGTGGGGGTTCCCTGGGGAGGGGAGACCCTAAGACTGAAGGGTTACTGCCAGAGGGCAGCAACCCAGGTAAAAGGGCACCGGGTCCAGGGAGGGACATGGGGGGCCAGCGATAAGGCAGATCACTGGCCTGCAGAGGGCGCTCCAGAAGCCTGGTGAGCTAATTCCTGACAGAGACCAGCAGGAGGCGCCACAGGGGTGAGTCCTGCACTCGCTTACACCGGCCTAGGGAATGCTTGAGCTTATGCCAGTGGCAGGTAGGTGTAGGTGTAGCATAGCAGAGTCCACCCCACCCCACCCCTCCCATTAATTAACCACATTCAGTAACCAGGCTTGGACTTTCATTTGCTTAATAATAAAGCACAAAGGAGCCACATCTCTCTGTGTATTTCCCTGTGAGTCTTTTAAGTAGTCACAGAGTCACTACTGTCAGTGTCCTGCCTTCATTCTGCACGTGTTTGCTCCCAAGTCAATGGCACTTTCTCTTGCAGAGCTGTTTTTCCCGAGGATCAGTCCCTGGATGGTGGCTCTATGGGTGATCCTGGCTCTCCTGGCTGTTCTCATTGGCCTGGCCAGTTACTGCTTCTGGAGGCAACACAGAACAAAAGGTGAAGTAACAAGAGGGGGGATCTTGATGAGAGAGAGATTTAAAAACAAAACCAAAAGTAGTGATAGAGGCATCGAGGGGCTTTGATTCAATGTTTGGATGAGTTTCAGGCAATGGTAACTGCGCTGAGGGTGAAGGGAGAGCTGAATGAATTATGACTTCACATGTGAACCAAGAAGTGTCTAGTGGTATCACTCTGTCAGATCTCACTCAAGGGTCCCAGTCGAATGTGAATCTGAACTCTTCCATGGGGATCAGCATGGCTCAATTTGAAACATCCATGTGGGGCTCTCTGAGCTGGGCTTGGAGCTCCAACATATGGAACTTGGCTGCATGCAGGAAAATCAGAAAGCAAAGTAGTAGAAGAGAGGGGTTTATTACGGCCCAGTTCTGCCCCCTAGGGTACGTCTATGCTACGGGATTATTCCGATTTTACATAAACCGGTTTTGTAAAACAGATTGTATAAAGTCGAGTGCACGCGGCCACACTAAGCACAGTAATTTGGCGGTGTGCGTCCATGGTCTGAGGCTAGCGTCAATTTCCTGAGCGTTGCACTCTGGGTAGCTATTCAGTAGCTATCCCATAGTTCCCACAGTCTCCCCCGCCCCTTGGAATTCTGGGTTGAGAGTCCAGTGGCTGATGGGGCAAAAATCATTGTCGCGAGTGGTTCTGGGCAGATGTCGTCAGTCATTCCTTCCTCCGGGAAAGCAACGGCAGACAATCATTTTGCGCCCTTTTTCCCTGGATTGCCCTGGCAGATGCCACAGCAC